>NW_009648559.1:1128021-1130805 GCF_000708025.1 Charadrius vociferus
AAGGAACATTGAAAAGGAAGACAGGGAAATCCTGAGGGAAAATTGGTTTTTGTCAGGTTGAACCTTGATATCAAAGTACAGACTTACATTTTAATCACCAATGAGAGGTATAGATTGGAGAGAACATGCAAGCAAATGGTTTTTACAACATACTGAATCTTCCAATGCCCTTTCCTATTGTTTTCATTGTCGTGCAGAAAGTTCCAGTCTCTGATGGAGGACAGGTTCACCTCTCAGGTTACTATATATGGAAAAAAATAAATCACCCTGTTAGTCTAAGGAAGAAGACAAACAGGCAAACTACAGGAGCACAAACAGATGCACCAAGCGGAATAACTTCCCCAGAGTAATGCAGCAGATTGCACCTCTCCCCTTCCAAGGATAACGCCCAAGAAGTCCTCACTTCCAAATAGGGAAACTGCCACTTCCACTAGATCAAACAGACATTCTTGACTCGCTCTGTATTATTCATAGTCAGATTAGAAAATTTCTGGAAAGAGATGTGTGTATCATTTGTTTGCGAGATCCCTCAGAGACTCGGGTGCTGACTAGAGGAACACCCTGCACAGAGCACTCAGCATTGGCACATACTCTGGCAGACTAAATTGGGTGGAAAAGCCAACAACACAAAGTGAAAAGACCCCATTCGAACGCACTTTGTCAGGTTAAGACTCAGATTTGAATTCATGCAGTTCTGAGACAGGAGGGCAAATATCTGTTAGACCTACAACAGGCTCAACGCAGTGACTGGGGGAAGCTTCTTTAAACTGTTCCAACAGCGCAAAACAGTTTTCAGACAAGCTTCAGCTCTTCTAGGAGAATTCCCCAAGGGTGGAGAAACCATTGCAGGACATGTCATGGTATTAGATCAGCAATTCACTAGTCCTTGTCTGGCATACAGGAGGGTATGGCAAGAGTCAACACTTCAGTACGTGAACAATATCTCAAACAGCTAGAAATACAATAGAGCAGCTTTTAATTAGTTCTATTTTTATACCAGAATGAGGCTTGGCCTGTATTTAGTTGAGTATAAAATGGCTTACAGCATTTTTTTTTTCGTTCTGAACTTGTATGTGCTAGGGAGTCTGGACTGGAGATAGCATAGATATTAAAGAAGTACAGTGCAGGCATGTTCTTTAGACAGGGTGCACCTCTTATTCACAGGAACATTTAGAAGCTCAGGATGGGTCTTGTAAGAATTCTTGACATCTGGATACTTCTGAGAGTCCTAACATCACTGAGGTCTCAGCCACTGGGATTTTCACAAAGCAGCTGCAAAATTTTGTCTGGCTGCCCTCCAGCTACTGAGACTCTGAGGACTGTGTCTGGCAGGACAGAAGAGGCGATGTATCTTCACAAAAATGTGCTGTAATTATGAGAAATCACTCACAAGGTAGCAACATACGAGAAACAAGGGGAGACATGCAGGACAATGGTGAGTTTCAGGACCATACGAAGACATGCATCAGCATAAAATATGAACTTCAGAGTTCGTACAGACAAAAACCCAAAGTAGTCAGATTATAGCAGGAAGAGAATCATTTCAGCTGCTATAATGAACTCAGTAACAACTCTCAGGTTATAATCATAGAGGATGGGTGAACAGCTTTTGATATCAGCCATTACACACATCTCTCCAGATGAAGAGTTTCTCGTCTCACACGTTCCTGTTTTAGGGATACGTGCCAATAAATTGTGGCAAACATTTTCATGTTTCATCTTGCTTTTAAGCACACCTGAAAGGCCAGTAAAGCTAAAACTAAAAACAAAGAATACAGAAACAGCCATTCTAACTTTAAATTTTACCTGCCAAATCTGTGTCTAAAGCTAATGTGTCCACCAACATCTGTTTCATCTTTGGCACTAAAAACTCTTCTGCAATTTTAATTACTAACATTTGAAAAATCAGTGACAGGGAACCAGACACTTTAATTTACCCATGAATGCAGGTAATAGGCAACAACATGAAGTAATTTATTTCAAGCTTAATCCTAGGGGAAATATTTATATGAAAAAGAACAAAACCTATAAATCTTAAGTTACTGAAATTTACTGGTGAGGCAATACAATTTTAAAATGTTTAAAAAATAGACTGCAAAATATCTTGACTACTATGAGAAATTCAAAACATTTTTTCAAAGATACACAAGCTCAATTATAACTTGCAGTAAAAAAAAATATTGGCTGAACAAGTACACCAGTAAAATATCTAAAAGATAAACTACCTTGTCAGTCTTGCTCTAAAACTAAAGCGTGAAGGTGGCTCTTTAGCTTCATCAAAGAGGGAGGGCTAGAAAACTGCTGCCCACGTGGCATGGTTTGCCCTAGCACAGACAGTGCTCTCAGCAGTGGCACAAGTCCTCACGCAATTGTTGAAGGCTGAACTTCAGGAGACAAAATCATCGTGGGACAGCAAAGGCCCCCCACCTTTGGTGCCAGCCTGTGAGAGAGTATTTTTTGGAAAGAGGAGGCAACAGTATTCGCGGTTAAATAAAATGGAGTTGGTGTTGCCCAGAAATATTTGCTTTGAAAATCACTAATAATGACCAACATTAGGAGCAGGTTTGCATACTTAGTTCCATTTAATTTCATGTTTCCATACCTGTTCTTTTCTTCTATCGCTGTTAATAATTACATCCTTGAGCATATTCTTGCCAGGATAATGTTTTTGTCTTACTACGCATCTCCTTTTGGCCAGGGAATGTTGCAGTAAATTCTTGACGCTTGGTTTGTGCTATTATGGCCTTTCTTGGGGCATCTCTCCATTGCCAACAGATTCCTGCT
>NW_009648559.1:1130834-1184273 GCF_000708025.1 Charadrius vociferus
CTGCTGTCTCTTAGCCCAAGCAGGCTTCCTTGC
Organism: Charadrius vociferus; assembly: GCF_000708025.1. Taxonomy (NCBI): domain Eukaryota; kingdom Metazoa; phylum Chordata; class Aves; order Charadriiformes; family Charadriidae; genus Charadrius; species Charadrius vociferus. The sequence goes on from NW_009648559.1 coordinate 1,130,868, forward strand.
AGGCCATGGGAGGAAAAGGCAAAGCAGGCTACTGAAGAGAAACAGTACCATTTGCAATAGAAGTACCAGAAGAAAACTTCTTGCCAAGATGAACTCATCTCCTTTTATTTGGGGGGAAAATGCTCCTACAAAGCAAGCAAACCAGTTTCTGCTTAAATGAGCCTTAGCAAATGCGTAACATGAGATATGTTTTAGAAACACTGACCATCTGATAGGTAAGGATTCAAGTCAGCGGAGCCTATTGATTTCTTGCTAGAGCCTTAGTTCTGCAGGTCTAATGGAACTGTAGTAACCCCCGTTTCCTCAAAAGACCAATGCTAAAAATCAGATCTTTTGAGGAAGGATCTGGACTTGGCCAACCCCTGCAACCCCTGGCATGGCTGAAACACTTAATGTTTATTGTTTGGTTGGTTTTTGCCGATAAGACGCAATGCAATTATTTTCTAAGCATTTCTAATGTGTGGGATTTCCAAGAGACCCCTTGTTTCAATGAAACTACAAAATAGATTAAAATAAAGCAGACAAATAATTTCCTATGGCATTTGAAAATTGTTATGTTCCTTACTGTTTACCACAACAGTTCGGACAGATGTTCCAATTGGTGGGGCTGGAGGAGGAGGGGGTGGGGGACAGGGATGGATGAAAACAGGGGGATGGGACGGACACAGGGACTGTTTTTTGGTGTGTGTTTTATTTTGAGTGGGCTTTTAAGTTTTGAAGGGTTGGTTTGTTTGTTTTTAAACAAGCTTTGCCTTAAAAGCCAATCTGGTTGGTTTCCTATGCCAGAAAGGTACAGCACAAGATAGAACTAACTTTATTAATCACACAGTACTACTGCAGTTTAATCACGTTGTAGGATGCAGACAAGAAATGTCATAACAATCCTTGGAGTCGGTTCATCCAAGTACCATTTGATCTAGCATACATTAAACATCAGCTACTGAACATAAGTTCATGCTAATTTCAACTTAATTGGAATCACAATGCTAATACCAGCTCCTCTACCTTGCTATGGGCCTTCTAGCTGCAAAATGAAAGCTGCAGATAAATATGTTTGTTTAAACAAATACACCTCAGGAGAAGAACAAATATAAACGGGTCCTACTCTGCCCAGAACTCTACATGGGTAAGTCCCTGCTGAAGACACCAAGGACTGTAATTACCTGGCAGATGACAAAATTTGGCTCAATGGACCATCCCTCCAAGTTTTTACATATAACTGAAGAGACATTTTCCAGGTAACTGGAGTCAGGATTAAAGCAGACTAAAACATCTTTCACCTGACATAGTCACAGTGCAATTTTCTCGTTTTTTCTGATTTAGTGTGGAGCTGGTGGAGCGCATCAAGGTCAATTGACACAACTGGAATTCGAGGAAAATATTCTAAAATACTCTGGAGGTATTAAAAAATGAACACTGATTCATAATTCATGTAATTAAACATTAGTTTAGAAATAAAAACTATATTTAACATATCAATCTAATTTAAAAATTAATTAATTAAATGTATGAAGTAAGTTTGTAATTTCTCTAGGTTTCAATAATATATTTCTTAGACTCTGTATGAACTCTCTCACCCAGGAAAGCTCAAAATATTGCACACAATATGAGAATAACAGGTTAAAAGTGGCTGAAAGATCAGAGTCAAATATTAATTTAGTACCAACTATAGTATCAGAGTAACATCAAATGCAATTTACCCTCTATGTAAATGAGCCTACAGGAAGAGACACTAAAACTGCATCACTGAACAATGTGATCTGCATATATTGCACAAGTCAGGGTCAGCAATAAAAATCAGACCTGTATTGATTAATAATAATGGGTAGGAGCTGACCTATCAGGATTCTCCTTAGAAAACGTCACATCAACCTAAAACAGGTCATTCTGTTTTTCTTCGCCTGTACTGATGTATGACTACTGTGAACCGCCCTACAGAGAGAGTGAATTGCACCAGGGACAGAGCTGACCTCCTGCCACCCACCCCAGCTGACTAAAACCTCCCGAAAGAGAAAATTCAAAAAATCCCCAGGAATTTCCAGGCACACTTTCAAAAGCTTCTGTGATCAGGCCTTTAGACTGTTGGTGGTGGTGATTTGTGATTTTAATGCTTGAGAGTTAGTGCAAATCATTGTATTTGTGACCTGACACAAGTGCTTATTTATGATCAACTCCAAATCAGTGAAAATCTTAAGGAGTTACACTGGGTGCTGTCTGAAAGAGTAGGAACACAAACATAAAATGAAGTACATTTTATGGTGCATTAATAGCTATAATCCAGTAGTTAATCCCATGTAACAGTCATACGTGCTAGCTACTGCTTTCTGGTACACTTGCCAAAGAAACTAAGTGTTAATAATAGGCTATTTCACTATTGCCTCTGGTTTAAACCATTACTGAGAGGCAGAATGAAGCTTCTAATTTTTTTTCTTTTCATGAATTATAAAATCTGCAAATTATTAGAGTGCAAATTAACAAGTTTCTACTGTGTCTAGTTTATGTACATTTAAATCCTACTTTATTGGCTCTTAATTAAATACATATAAGGAACCTCAGTTTGAAACACTACCACACTCTCCTAGTCCTCTCATTATTTTCTCTTCACAGTCCTTTTCTGATTTCCCATTTCAAATTGTTCCCTCTGTAAGCATTTTAAAACTAGTTTCTACTATTTATACTCAAAACTCGTAAAGGGCAGTTCTTGTTCAAGCATTCTAAGATACTAATTTATCCTAATAGAGTTCCTTCTTTGCAAGTATTGTTTTTAAGTACACGAGACCTAAGGTGAAAGGCATACAGAGCTCGTTACATACCATTAAAGAAACTTGCATCAAAAGCAGAAAAGAGCTCAGATGGGAAGGGAATTGGTGCTTTTTTTTTTTTTTTTGCTTTGGAGAAGGAAATTAGTTTCTTAGCTATAAAAATAATTTTCAAATCAGTCATAAACCATGGATATCATTTAGTTCAAACTCAACAAATACCTTTGCCTGAAGAAAACAATGAAGAAAAAGGCTCAGAAATGTCACAATCATTATTTCTGAAACACCTGCATTCTTTCAGGTTAGACTAACAAATAGATTTTAGCCCCTCTTGTATAATAGAAGTCTTTCCTATACTCTGAGTTGATTGCCCAGACACTGGCAAGGCAACTCTAAGCAGGGCTGTACTGTGTCCCAGGATGCACATCCCACCATTTCTTCTCTCACTAATGATTTACTTGGTGTGACAATACTTGACTTATTCACTGGGTCAGAGCCAGAGCAAGGTAATGGACACCCATTGTTTTCTTACTCCAGCCGTAACTGTCCCTTGAGATCCGCTAGCAAAACTTCTCATGTACATAACCTCCTAAGCAATTTAAATAACATGTTTTTGCCTATCTATTCACTTTGTCAGAAATGGATTGATGAGTGGCTGCATGAGGAGGTCCTCCAGCAGCTCTGAAAGGGGGATAATGTCCAGGCAGGGGAGGGGGACTAGCAGCTGGAAGCAATAACCTTTTCAATCAGCAGAGCTGCAACTGCAGGGGGACGTTCAAGGATGTTCGCCTGTAGCTTAGGTACCACGGCACAGATCCACACTTAGGGAAGCGCACTCTGAGACACATAATCTGTTTGCAGGCCTTGTCCAAATGAATGCATACTTTATTTTCTGCAATAGCAACAGCTAAGTTTGGCAAATTTGTATGTCACAACTATTTTTTTTCTTGCATTTTATGGAATTGTTTTTTAAGCTGGAAAAGATGAGTTATTTAATGAATTAAAGCATTCTTCTATTCCTAAATTATCTATAAACAGACTGATTTTTATAAACTCATGGATTATTCATGCATTAAAAATCCTGTGTTCAAATATATTACTGCCTACAGTCTGTTTGTTTACTACATGCTGCTCTTACAGCTTCGACTATTTATGTCATATACAATTGTAAATCACATGGTATTGTTTCTGATCCAGGGCTGGATGAATGAAAATGTTATAAAGGAGAAGAAAAATGAGAGACTTTACAATGAAGATGAAGCATTTTCAGAACCCACCTATCAGAGAAACTATATCCTTAAAATCTCATACATGCGGATAAAATTCAAGAGAAAGACTAAGGCAGGGTAAGAAATCCTCAATCATTCAGACAGAATACTATTTACATTTTTGCAGTATTCATTTAGGTCCTACTATTTTGCTTCTTTCTAGCAGGGAACGCATATGTTGAAGCAAGCATAGTAAAACCTAGGTCCCTAGAGCTCAAATTCAAACCCTTTACAAACAACAAAAATAAAAGGGAGACAGAAATGGGAAAACTGCAATCTGTTCTTGGTTTGCAGAAGCTTCTGTTCAATTCATTTACTGAACAGTGAATCTTCTGCACTACAGCATTAATGAGAACAGATACAAAAAGCTTTCAAACTTAAACAAAGAAATGGTTGCTACTTTAGGGTATTTTCAAGCATTTTCCAGAGATTAACGTATGAGGCAGATGCTAGAATACCAGCACACAATACTTTAATTTAGTTCAGCATCTCTGCAGGCAGTGGCTTCTCTATTACGGTTAGTTCCCAGAACACAAGAGAATGTTATTGCAGGGCACTTTTAGATTAAAATCCCCAAATAAGCTGTTAGACTTTACACACATCAATCTTTTGTAACTACAATAAGGCAGATTTAATTGGTTTTACTTTCATTTTATAACAAATGTTATTATCTATTATATAAGAAAGCTATTTAAAAAAAAGACCCATGAAAAGGATTAGAAAGCAATTCCACAAGCGATAAAGTAGGGGCAGAGAGTTATTATGGAGGAATGTTAGCAAGTGCATAGCTAAAGTTGTTTACTCAATGCCAAATCATCTTTGGAAGCTGAAATAATATAAACTTAAATAGTTTCAAATTAAGGCTTGCAAGAAATTTAGGAGTTATTGAAGAAGCAGAAGAAATTGGAAACTCCATAAAACAAACCCACATAAATATTAACATGCTGATATTTTATCTAAGCTGGTGAGGATGAATAACGCCTGGCCAATAACTTGGCTGGCCTGATCTGCAAAGATCAGAATGGAAACCAGATTCATGGAAACTGAACTATTTGAATACATGGTGCCAGTTTGAACCCATCAAGCCTGAAAAAAACATTTAACAAGCCACTCTTCTGTTGGGTTTCTGCAAACACCAGCTTCAGATGTTGTGAATTTCTGAAGTTGGAAAGGATGTTTGACAACGTGGATGAGTGAACATGGAGACCATTCAGTCTTATTTACAGCTGTGTTGTTATTCAAGACTATTCTACACAGAGCTTTATCGTGTTGTACTGCTAATGCCCAATACAGTCTGTGTTTGTAACAAGACCCACACATCTATGTACAAAAACACTTCAAAGCCTCAAGCAGTTCAGCTAAGGAAGGTCTGCCACCTCTAAGTGACCTGTCCTTTTCCCCAGAGGGGCAAACAACATGCGGGCAGATATATGCATGCAGCCCGCTGGGCTGCATTTTTGTTAGTAGTGTTTTAATCTTTTGATAGGCTTCACTGTCAGTTACAACTTCTGAGAACATTTTAAAGTGGGAAAATATTAATTAAAAAAACAACAACAACAAAAAAGAAAAAAAAAACACCACCCTACCCGCCTCCTCCCCCACCCCCCAAAAAAAAAAAACCAAAAAAACCCAACCTGTATTAAAAACAACACCATATGAAAAAAGAATGTACATTTCAACATGTTTCTACCAGAAGGTTTTCCAGCTCTCTGGCAGGACTGCTGGTAAGGTCCAGAAAGTGCACATAGGTGACAGGACCTGAAAATCTGAGCTTTTACTTCAGTAAAGAATTTTCCATAAAATTCTGTTTCACCTAATTGTAGAGTTCAGGGCCAATATGGAACAAATTAACATAGCTCTGTAACTTATTGGACAGCTGACCTTCCAGTGACCTACCAGAGCAATATAGTTTCAAGATTGAAATTTTTTGCGCTCGGATATCCATAAAAAATAAGTTACATTCAGAATGCTTCATTTACCTGTGTCCATTTTGTATATAAAATTCTGACAATATTTTATTTTTCACCTTCTGAAGGCTAACAACTCTTGCTCTCCGACTTCTGTGTCTCTGGCATGCTCTTCTCCCCAGCCAAATGGGTTGCCGCATCCTCCTCCTTGCACAGCTTACAAAGATGTCTGTGCACACTCTTCTTCCCTCTTTGGTGGTTCTGCTGGTTCTCGTTTCCATAGCAGGAAATTCACCTCACTAATAAATCAAAGAACTCTGGAAGAGGTGACTCATCACCTTCCTGTAAGTGGTTAAAATAAAAATGGACTATGGTCATTTCTGTGGTCTCCGTTCCTCTGTACTTTAAGCTTTGCTCCCCCCTACCCGCATGCTGTAGATTTTCTCATCTCCCTGACTTATTTTCAGCTTTTAGTAAAACATATTAAATCTTTTCTGCTTGCCTTTGTTATGTCCTTTGATCCTGCTTTCCCCCTATGTGCTGCATTCACTGGTCTTCTTTGTCACTAGAGTCTCTTCCTTTATTAATATCTGGCCACAGGTCACATCATAGAATGGAATGTCACCTGGAATGTCCCTCTTTATTCAGATGACCAGATTTGGGTGTTTTATTCAATAAAAGCCAAACATTCCCAATACTTAATGAATTTTCTTCCATCCTTATGGCAGGGATGCATATGCTTCCAAATGGGAGCCTATCACCTCCAAAGTACATTTTTATCATATGAAAGGTATGAATCCATAGCAGGCTGTTAGTCCCATACCATTACATGTATGTACATACGCCCGTTATGATCAAAGTGTCGCGAAGCTACAGGAACAGAACTGCTTTTTGATCGCATTATAGGCATAGGATTGTAGCATCCAGCCCTTGAGGACTTCCAGAAGAGGTTGTATAGCTGTAGGCAAAGAGGGCAGGCACCATTGTTTTACAGAAACAGCAAAACAGCTCTGCAAATAGTTATGATTATGAAAAAAAATAACTTCCAGATTTAAAATAGAAAGCAACTCCTTTTTCTTTTCTTCTTTTTTTTTTTTTTTAAATACAACAAACCAGCAGATTTAACAAACTGTCTTCATTGTGTACTGATAATGCAGACTCCTGAGCTGCTTCACTGACTATTTAATGGCTCCAAATTCTCTCAGAGTAAAGATCTGCTACTACACTACCATCTGCTAGTGCAGATATACCACACAAATTCCCCAGGAAATTAGCATAACTACCTCCAAGCACAAAGATCTGCACTGGTGGATTTTGTGCACAGTGCAGTCTAAGTTTACGCTGAGCTGCATACAGGAACATTGATACACTTTCCTGTGGTCGGGTTCAGAAAAGGAACATCATTAGTTCACTTTCAGAATCTACACCCTATGTTAATGCACTCCAGCACATAAAGAGGATAATTTACAACAGCACTACGAAAATTTTCTGCTTGTTTGTTTTTACTGAACTGAGTATTTTGAAGTTGAAACATTGTTTTTCAGTGAATGAAAGCACAGCCATGCAGAAGAGATGTTCTTAACAATAGAAGTTATGGGCCAAATCCTTAATTCTTCTTGGCTCTAGCTTTCAGGAAAGTGAAAGGTATCCCGACAGCCAAAGCCTCAGCCCCACCTTACTCAATTTAGCCAGGACATGGCTACCCTTAGTTGTCTCCATTTCCAAACGGAAAGCATGACTGCAGCGCACATAGTTGTCTCAAAAGATTTGGTGGTTTCCAGGGACCAGAGGACAGCATGCAGCTTAAGCAGGCCTGGAACTGTACTAGCTACCATGGAACCGACTTGCGGCCCCGAAGCCAAGGACACAGAAAAGCAACATGAAGGTATACCTGTGCCCATCGTCGTGCAGTGCAAACTCCCCGTTCAACCCAGGATCTGTCTCTCAGCATCTGATCCTGACACCGTTCTCTTTCCTTTGGGGATCTAGCCAACCCTCTAACATGTCTTTGATTTGGGGTTTTAAAGCAATACCTTAACATTCCTTTCCATCTTTCCGGATTTGTAGGATTTCTATTTATCTTTTCCGTTTGATTAACCAGCTGAAAAATCAATAGCAGTGCATTTTATCATAGTTTCAGAGCAGCCCTCTGTTGTGTTGTGCTGCTATTTTAGGAACTGGAGCAGTTTGTGAATCTATACAAGTAGTTTGGCAACCTGCTTTTTCTTCTTTCGCCCTCCCTTTTGTTTTGGACACAACACAGGAATCTTTCTGTGGTTCTGCATGGTGAAAATTGATATAAAACAGCTTTGGACGATTTTATATACTTTTTTTTTCTGTTAAGAAAGTTAATACCATGGAAAAAAATGGTCAGGAGGATCAAATGTTTATGCAGGACGTCATGCTGCTTTGGTGTGCCAACTCTCCAAGAGTCTATGAGGAAGCCAGCCAGACGGGCTCTGAAGCCTGCACCCTGACCCCAGTGACCTCTTAATTTTTCAAAGTTTATCTAGCCCCATCCCAGCAGTACTTGCACTGAAACCGATCCCCCTGCTCCTGGATTTTTGGCAGAAGGGGACTTCCTTCATATGGAAAAGTGTTTAATACCAATTTAATGGTCTGTCTAGCCACTGTAAACCCCCATCCCCATCCCCGAGTCTCCCACTGGCAAGAAACAGTGAAATAATATGCTTGAAATAGCCCTAATTCTTTTCCTCAGTGTGATACTTGTTTTTCTAATAAGCAATTTTTTTAAAAAGCCATAGAAGAGAAACTAGCAGCTACAGAGCTGAATGACATCTTTAATAAATTCTTTTTTTCTAAATTTTTTTTTTTCATTATGTCCTCACATACATTTAGACAGCATAACCAAAAAGGTTTCCATTTTAAGTCATCAAACTTGCTATCACCAGAAAAACAAATCACATTTATGCAAATCCACTTTTATGCCAAAAAAGTCTAAGTAACAAGTTTATCTTTGGTTGTAAAAAGGCAGACCCTTCTTGGCGCAATGCCAACAAAAATCCTAACAAAGATGTTAATAAAAAGGAATTTGAGAGATGCCATAGTTTTCCTAAAGCAATCAGTTTCTTTGTTACTGTGAGAAAGGTGTGGGTTCAAAGGAAGCTGGGACTGTCCTTTGAGACAAGGAAAGGTCTGAAACTGTGCAGAATGGCTGTCAGGGGACAAAGCGTAGTCTCATGCATCCCCTAGCGTCAGGGTGGGAAGAATTTCAGATGTGGAGTGAAATGGCAGGCCAGAACCAAGTGATAGAATTGGCATGACACAAATCTTTGAAGAGCTCTAACATCCTTTTAGTTAAGTCATTACATTAGAACAACATACCCTTATGCACTTTGTGGATGCAGTAACAACAAAAATATTGATAATAGTGATTCGCTTTGCTTTCTATCCTAAAAAAATAAAAATATCCATCTCCCAATTCTACTCTCCTTCAAAGGTGAAAAGCCTGTAAATATCAGCTACTTCCTGTGCCTTAAGGAGAAATGTCAGAAAAGTCCATCTGAGAAAACATCAAGGAACATTCCAGTCTGCAGTCTACACATACTCCCATTTGGACCTAAATCACTTAATTTTCCAGGAAGAGGGATGCACATTTAGATAGGAACATTGAACAAACCCCCATAGTTTAATGGCAACAACTGCACTGTGTTGTGCTGAAATGCCACAGGGCAACATTTTGCAGAGCTGTGAAGGATTCGATGTCTTGTACTGCTGCAAAGGGTAACCTCCCTTACCCCTTTGCAGCAATACAACATACAGAAAGCAATGGAAGAAAGAATGAAAACATCCATATGGATTCTGTTTATAACATTATTTCAGTTAATTTTTTTTTGAATGAATCAAAAAAACTAACTGAAAAGCTAACCTAGAGTGACTGCTGTTTTTCTCTCTCTAGAAAGACAAGTATGTTCTAATAACTTCAAAAGTCAGAGAGTCCGGTGCTGCCAGTCAAATAACAGCAAAGGGAAATATTAAGCAGGATCTCAGACAAAGGCTTACAATTCCCATCACCAGTCCCACACTGCCACTCCACTAACATCTATGGCATCTTCCTACAGTGGACAAAATCCTATCAGGTTGACAAAATCAAATAATTCCACTCCAGAATATTATGATGTTGTGCCAGCTCTTTGGGAGTGGTCGAGAGGGAGCAGTACCATATCAGCCTGTTCCATAGCAGTCCCAGGACTGGCTCCAGGCCGCTGGGCTTCAGTCTGAGTCCCAATCTCAGACCAAAGCCCAGTGATAAAAATAAACATTATTGTCTTCATATGGCTACTGCTGGAGAGGAAAACATTTTCAAACGTGGAGAAATGAGAGAGGTGGGAAACAGAAGAGAGCATGAAGAAATACAAAGTTCAGATGGAGCTTTCCTAGACTTTCTGATGTCTCCAGAGGACACATTCTGCACATCCCCGGGAAAGGCCAGTCTTCACTGTAAGATCCACTGCTTTCTCTCATCGTTTTGAGCGCTCAAGCAGTGCCAAATGCATCAGGAAGTATAGCTTTCAGGAAGGAATTCAGACTTTATTCCTTGGCAAGAAGCAATATGGTCATCCCTAATTCCCTTTCTACATACCACATGGTGGCAGAGCCCTAGAATTACGTCAGCCTCAACACACCATATGTGCTGTTAAACATGGCACAACTCGCGCTCTGTAACCACAAAGAATCTAAAGAGCTGAGTGAGGGACCTTTTCTGAGAAACAGCTCCAAATGATGAAAGAAAATCAAAGTTTCTTTGGAAAAAAACAGGTTATGATACATCATGATACAAGTTATCCAAGACTATGAAAACACCCAATCAAGTCTCATTGTGCAACTGTTTTTTATAATTTCTCTAAATCCATTGCATTGGGTAACTAATGAAACAGGAGGAAGGGATGAAACATTATGCACGAGGGTGGTTTGGAAGTTTGTAGAAAAAATGTGCAATTAGTTGTTATGTATTTGTTCAATACTTCTGAAATGTGGTTATGGTACTATGTAACCATAACTACTCTTCTTGCTTCTTTGGGGTCCTACAATTTAGCTTACAAATAGTTCAGCTGGACAGTTTTCCCCACTCCCATCCTTTCACTGTTAAGTGCTCTTTTCTTGCCCCCAGAGATCAAAGACATGTTTTTGTGGTTTGCCGTTCCATCCACATTCCCACTCCCTCCTCTCTTCCTTCCTTCCTCTGCCCTCACTGCAGCACATCACCCAGCAGCCTCAGGCATGAATCACTCACACGCATGGACACACACACACCAGCCACCACGATTCTGATGAACTCATGGAGCTGCTATCCTGCTCTGGACATTACCTTGTGTTTCAACAGCTCCCTGACTCTCACTTTTGGTGCACTGACTTCACTATTAGCTTGGCAATTGCTACCTAAGCGTCTAATTTCAAGGTCCTATTACGATTCTGAATCAAATCAAGTACCTTTGAGTACTTGATACGACAGATAAGAATGAGTCTAGTAGGTAAACGATAATTTAGGGAAAAATCTCCAGATTCCTTTTTCCTGGACGCTGCTGCCACCTCATTCCCACATTGCCTTGGCAAGGCTTAAGGTTCCTTGTTTCATCAGGACAACTGTTTTGTTTTCCAAACCAGAGGATTCTGGTGCAGCTGGGGAATAAGAGGACAGACTTCATTTTACAGGGGCATCGAATACAAAAAACACTTCTCAGAGTGGAATATCCTCCCCTTAAACTAATTCAGGGAAAGTTTTACCAAATACTTCAAAATAAATGAGTTATAGCTTTTTTCCTGGCATGTTACTGGCTAATGGTCAACTGAGAGCTTGGATCAAGAGTAGCTGCAGCTGATCGTGACACATCTCACCTATTGCTCCCTTTCTTTTTATCCTATCACACAAAACAGGCTTGCACACTGTTAGAAGTTTCCACACAGAACAAGCCTGCACACTTAGAGGTTTCCTCACAAGCATTTGTTTACCGTGTATTAATATATAGATGTCTTCTGTACTGTTCTGCTTATGAGGGTAGCCAGTCAAAAAAAGCAACTTACAGTCTAAGTAAAATCTGCATTGGTGTTTGTCTTCCTTTCCAGGCAGGTTGAATGATTTTTTTTTGAAAGACGTGATTAAATATTACTTGTGAACCATTCCATAAATAATCCTTGCACACAGTGCATTGCAGTTTTGAATATTCAAATTCCCAGCTATTCTGGCTCCATTGTGAATATTCACAACTACGTATTTCAAATTCACTGTCACAAATAAGTCTGGTATATAACGCTGTTGAATTTGTTGTCAAAGTAAACAGCCTTGTCAAGACCTTCCCTTGCATTTATTTATGTAAAATAATTTTTGAGGAAGGAAACAAAGGAGCTGAGTTAAACAGAGCTAACAGTTAAAAATATAGGTTTTTTACATCTTAGATTTTTTTTTTCAGCTTTGTATTAAAAATACCAGAAAACCATAGTATGTATGAAGAGGACAAATGACTCAAAGTATTATGAATAGATCAGCAACTGTGTGTGTATAAACATCACCTCTCTGTCCGCGTGGAGAATATATGACTATGCTTGACGTGAAGAGGCACGTTGAGAATGCACTGTCACTTCCATAGGAAGTCCCCCAATTCCTGCTTCAGGATTTTTCATTCTACAGCACATGTGGATGGCATTGTCCTGCTCTTCAGCTTGCTTGAAATTGTTTACAGTATATTATTACTTCACTGGTAATAAAGGACACAGTACAAGAGAACTGCCAAACAGTATTTTTTGTGAGGCAGAATAGGTCTTAATTACAAACACATGAGCTAAAGCAAAAAGTGGAAAAAAACCAACTGTCAAGGGACAGGTTTATTTTCCCAAAGGAACATCTGTTGCTAACATATCTCATGAAAATACATACATTAAACCATAAATCCAAAACAGAACCTGTCTTCAAACACTGCTCAATAAAAGTCTGCGATCCATGGAAAACCTCTTTAAAATCCCCTGCAACCCATAGGCTTGAGGAGAACCATTTCCTCTGTATACAGTGCAGCTCTTCAGAACTGCAGCCATTTGGCAGCGAGTTTGCAAAGCCACAAAAGGATGGGAATTAGCCATGTCAGCATCTTCCCCGGCTGCAGAACGTAGCTCAATCCTTCATCCTGCCAAAAATCAGTTGTAAAAGCCAGCGTGACAGCCTAGGGTAAGGTAATCCTCACCAGCTGTTTCCAACTGAAGCCAACCACATCGGTAGCAGAGCAAGCACCAACATGCATCAGCTACGAAGCTACCTGAGAAGTGGTAAAGATGAAGTCTGATTCCAGGATCAATAAAATGCCTCCAGGATGCTGGCAATACTTAGTTCACTTCAGCTAGCTGTTTCAGTAGGGATTGTTGCAATGTGCTGGCCACACATGGCAGCAGGTTGTTAAAGACTTCAATACTGGGAATGGAAAATTCTCATCAATCCATCACCTTTGTAGAGTGAAGAAAAAGCCTAACTATTCTTACACAAAATTGCTAAGCAGAGTAGCACAGCCTAAACTGATTAATAACTAGATTTTATTAATGGGTAGGTAAAAAGATTTTTATTTCCCTTCTCTTTAGTGTGTTTCAGCTACTACCTACCCGCACGTGCTCTGAGGCATGTGCAGCCTGTAGAGAAATACTGACAGGCACAACAATTCACCAATGATTCACACCATGTTCAGTTAAACTTGGGGGGGATGGAGACCAAACAGCTCTACTTGTCTTTCCAGTGCTTTTGCTGATAGTAACTTTAAGGATGTCAGATCTGTTCTTACTTGTTCATCTTAACTTCTTCCTTTACACACAGAAACAACAAAAGAGTTCTGTAACATATGTGTAGAAATGATGAAGGCTTAACAGCTGTCATCTAAATATTTTTATTGAAACTATAATTAACTGTTTCTAAGAGCTTGGCTTTACTACAAAGATAGTAAGTCAGAATAAGAGTATTAAGTTTCCTCTGTTATCAATCGGCAATTTCTGTTCTAATGCTGCAAAGTGTACCTTTGAGGCATCCTCTCTTCTTACTGCTGTTTTTGCTCAAGGGAAAACGTGATGGCTTTTTCTTATGTTATACACCATTACACAACACAGTTTAAAGCTACATGCTTAAGCTATACTAAATGCACTGTTCTGCTAATCTACACAGATAACTAAATTTAATTGCATTAATAATTGTTGTGGTTTAGTACAGTGCCAAAATTTACCTCTTAGCTTGTTAGACCTACAATTTAATTAGTAGCAGTGAATACAGTCTTAAATGAGCGATATTATCTAGACAATTATTTCAGGGGGGGTAGCTGTTGTTGTTTCTGCACCACCTAAACAAAATCAGCTACTTTCACTACACTAGTGAGAAATTAAGCTGTAGCCCAGAAACTTGTGGAATGAGGAGTAGATCTCTTTGGATCCACTGACTTCAGTCTTTAGGGCCAACTACAGCAATATAGTAATTTCAGCAAGTGCCAACATTCAAGATTCCTGGAGGTTTAGTTTTATCCGATTTGTGCTAAATCCACATTAGTCCTTATACCTCAGATCAGTTCAGCCCAGGACCTTATATTTACCAACATCTACTCTTACCCTGAGCTTCTTGTTTCTGATACAGAACAGACAGAAGCCTCTGTCAGGTTCTTTGCTCCCTAACATAAGCAAACCCAAATCTCCTTAATTTGTTTCAATTCAAACTAAATTCTCTTTACCTCAGACATGAAGATGATAATGCGTGCTTGTTGTCTGCTTGCAATCAACACACCCTTAAGCTTGCACAAGCCCTGATTTTAGCCAACTGGTAATCGCTATTCATTCCTCTATATATATTTTAACTATATTAGCTGTAATCCATAAATATTACCCTTATAGCCAGGAAGGAAAAATAAAACCAAACACACACACCCAGGTTCCTTAATCTCATCAGTTACTACGGGTTTTTTGTTGTTTGTGGGTTTTTTTGGTTGGTTGAGGGGTTTTTGTTGTCTTTTTTTCTTAGGATTTTTTTTTGGGGGGGGAGGGGGTGGATGTTGAGGGGAGAGGGGTAGCCCTATTTTAGCTCACAGGCCTAGGAACAGCTTCCAGTATCTTCCAGGTTAAAAGCTATCAGTTCAAAATATTTACCAATCATCCTTACGGTGCTACATCATGCTTATGAATGTTTTCAGTTTTGCAGTGAATAGTCTGTAGAATCAATAAAGCAATCCACCATGAAGCTTAATTAACTCTCTTTCATAACTGCACTTATAACAATATCTATGCATCAGAAAAACGAGACTAAACAAAAAAATCATCCCAAACAGTCACACCAAAATATATAGGAATGGTGAATTACAGTAAAGTAAATAAATAGTATTCTGGATATGGAAAAAAAATAGTCTAGGAATTGTTTGCTATGCTTAAAAAGGAAACGTATTGGAAAACAAATAAATGTTACAAAATCAGCTATGAAGCTCCCCACTAGTATGTGTAGGTGACATATGCCTGAACCAGACCCATAAGGTCTCCCCTTGTTTGATTCCTGCGGTGCTACCTCAGTTTGTTTCTTCAAGCGAGACTTAATAGGAAAGAAAAGGAAGCAAGAAAAATCCTCTTTGCCAGCAGAACAGTTGTGATTTCTCACTCTGCCAACATCACATTAGCTAATATTAACATTACTATATGTCTGACAATAGAAAAACAACAGAAAACAAAGCCTGAAGCCCATACATGGCAAGAAGTCATCTTACTTGAGCCAAAAGGAGGCACACTCACCAAATTAACATCTTGCTCTGCCTCAGCTGCAAGTGATGTGTCATTTCTGAGGGCATTTTAAAGAATATATGCAACTTGCACAATGGTTGTTGGAGAACAGAGCTACTGTGCTTTTTGCATCATATCCCACTACAACCCGCCCAACAAAGCTGTCTGGATTGCTAAATAAAATAATGACAAGGATATTGAACATCTGGAAGACTGCAGGCCTGGCAGAGGGTTGACATATTTTACATTTCAAGATAATGACCTGCAGTTTTATGTGCTATCTTATGGCCGCTACCTAATTGGTAAAGACAGAAATACGCCATTCACCCAACATGCTGCATGAGTTGTGATTGCAAGAGGATTTCTCAAGGCAAATTTCTTAAGATCAAGAACGTTATTTATTCAGTAATTACAATAGAAAGTAATCTCCCTATTTTCACATTTGAATTCTACGATGTGTTATTTCTTAGTAGTGAACATTTAATACTAATGATGAACATCTGAGGATCCACAGAAATCCCATTTTCAGAAACAGATCTCAACTAGCTTTGAAATAACAACCTTTTAATTTATCTCAAAAGTTGGACAACCAAATACTACTAGATGTTTCTGAAAAAATCTACTTTCAGTGTCATGATCACACTGATAAATAATCACATCTATGTGATACCTCATAGCATGTAAACAAAATATTCATTAGTAAAATATAAGTCTCCAATCAAAATAGATCAGAAGTATTCTTTTACAAAAGTAAAAGAACACATCAGCCTGTACACTTCTTGTACTGGTTATGGAAAACTTGGCAAGTGAGTTAAAAAAAAAAAGGCTGAAATTTGATGTGTCTGAATAATTTACATGTTTGAATCTGGGCATTTATTTGAGCTGCAACTTGCACGAAAAGCTGAAGGAACGCAAAACTAGCTAGGTAGCAACTGCAGGATGAGTTTCAAACAGGTCTCTGGAAAATAACATTACTAGAGTCAATCATTGCCTCAAGCATACCATTGAAGACAGGGCAAAAGGTAACCCATGAATCAGTAAATCTCACTTTAATCTCAATTCCATGCACTTGGACCAACTCCTACGTTGTTTTTGAAAAGAAAGATAGTTTTATATATAACCGCAGTCACTGTACAGTATCTCACAGGCTTATCCCAAGACATGTGCTCTGACTAGATCAGACTTATTCTACAATAAATATACAACTATGGGTACTAAGCCTGTCCTTTACCACAAGAGCTCAGCTCAACCAAAACGCATTAAAGGGAACTAAAAATTCAATCCCAGGTAATCACCAAATTTAATCCTGCTTTTTTTTCTAACATGCTTTAAAAGTGCATGTTGAATGTTCTTGGAATCCAGATGTTCAATCGTGTAGAAAATAAAAATTTTGCATCTTTGCATGGTCTTAAGTCCGTTTACCAACATACAAAATTATACACAGCTTTCTCAGAGTTCTGCACCAGCATGCAACATTGAATTCTGAAATGTTTAAGAAAATATTCAATATAAAATTCAGGTTAAGTAGCTAAAGCTGTCATTTAGTTAAAGGAATTCCTTCTCTTGCAAAAACTAAGGTCTGCCTGTATTGTTTGGACAGATTTTCCGTACCCCCATGGCCTTACAGTAGAATAGCTTTCACTAGTTTAATTGTGCCATTTACCTCACGGGGTTAAATAAATCAACCAACACACTATTTAATTAAGAAGTTTTCATTATCTGTGCCTTGTCTAAATTGAAAGTAAAGCCAATGTAATGAGGATCAGCTACTGCTCACTCCACTTAGCAGATTTTGTGGACGCCATTTTTATACCTGTTCCTACACCCCATTGTGACACTGGAGAGCTCAGATACATTCAGGTAATGTACAACTGCCAACATTCTCAGCATTAGTACAGTGACAAAATTGGTATTCAAGTGTTTCTCAATAAAGGCAGAACAAAGAGATGATTTTGACTGTATACTGCTTAATTGGAATTGGCTCTCCCAAGGGAAAGTACAATCCCTGACATTTCACCTGAAGGCAAATTCCAGGATCCTGTACGGAAAAGCTCATCAGGGGAAATGAGGCACATCCTGTTTACTCTTCAGCTCACTTAGCTCATTAACAGCTACACACTGAGGACACCTCACCAAGTTTGGGGTGTTTTATACATTTTTGCAATACAGGTTTGTAGCCATATAAATGAATATAACTTTGGGGGGTGGGTGGTAGCTTTTCGGGTGGTGGGGTTTTTTTGTTTTTTGGTTGGTTTGTGGCATTTTGCAATATAATGCCTATGCTTTTTAAGAAAGTTTTTGTCCCCAAAGAATATTTGATTGTTATTTAATAAAAGGTTTAAGCCACAGATGAAATGAGGAACTCTGAGAAGTGGATGTTATGACAGAGTCCTCTTTCTAATATCCCTCTAGATAGCACTGACAATAAATGCCTTGCTTATAGCAAGAATTCCAGCTTTGTTTGGTTTTGAATAACGAGCACTCATTTTAATTTTTTTCTTAGTGTTTCCTGAAGAGGCACCTAAGAAACTAGGATACTTTAACACTGAGTTATTTAGCGCAATGAATCTTGGTTACATTCTATTTCAAAGGCAATGACTAGCCCAAGATCTTACACACAAAAAACCTACGAGAAGGATGCTTAATTGTTATTGTGTCTCTTCTCCAAAAGCAGTAACCCCTTTAAATATGTCTTTTTTGATCTGGATGCACGCCAAAAAAAAAAAAAACCCACAAAACACAGAAACCCTTTTCAAAGGGGAAATATAGCAAACACACAAAATTTAATTAGTATTACAAAACTAATGCTCAGTATTTGAGAGCCAGCAATTCAAAGAGTATGTATTCCTGGCCCATACCTCAAGCCTCCCTCTCTTTTCCCTTCTTGTAGCCCTAGTGCTCTAATGAAATGCACTAATATGGAACAAAACACAGTCACCACTTTCTTTTATCCAACAGAAACGAACTATGCAACTGGAATCACTACATTGCTTCATCAGTCCAGATGACACACACTGTTACATTAAAACCAGGTAGCGCGTTAGAGCCTTGGGGAATGCATTGCCTGCATTAGGGCCACACTAAGGCAGCTGACAGTAACATGCGTTGCAGCGCTGTGAGTCACAGGTTTTGTAAACTGGTGAATAAATCCATTCACTAATCTGTGACCATGTAAATTTTTCTCAAAGCTGAATAAAGAGATGCTTTGCTTTCCCTTCCCATCATTTTATTTTGCTGAGGCCCACAGCATATTCACTAGAGTCCTGTCAACAGCTGTTTTTTCTTTTAAGCTTGCCTTGTCACTTTGGGATCTGAATTTTTGCTGATAAAGTGTAATAGAAGCTGCTTCCTGCTACACTGCAGCGAAACAGATGTTGTAAAAGTTGTGGTAGCCCTGGAGCTGGTCTCTGTAGCAAAATCTGTTTCAGGCTAACTTTTCCTCTGTCACAAAACCATATATTATATTTGTTTTCCTGCTGGTTGTCTGAAATAAGCATCAAATAAACACTTCAACTAAGATTTTGGGGGTAAATAGGGCCCCAAAAGCACCAGTGTGAGAATGAAAATACAAACTGCATATCAAAGAGACTAGGACAGGAAGGTGCTCTAGCAGTCCCCGAGTTCACCTGACTACTCCCAGGCACAGGCATCACTGCCTATGGCACTCCTGGCAGATGTTTGTCAAGCCTGTTCTTACAAAGCTGAAGTGATTCCACAGCAGCCCTAAGCAATCTACTCCAGTGACTAATTATCCTTACAATTGCAAAGTTTCCCCTCATATCTAACTTCTGATCTCCCCTGCTTTAATTTAGGCTCATCAGTCCTTGTCCTGTCCCCAGCGGACATGAAAACCAGATTATTCTCTTCCTCCAAACAGCAGCCTTTTGCCTACATCTTCTCAGCCTTCTTTACTTAACCTCTAGACTAAACGAACCAAATTCTTTTGGTTTGCTTTCATAGCTTATGTTTTCTTTTATCATCCTTAATGCTTGCCTCTGGCGTCTCCATCTGATGCACGGCTTTTTTGCTGTGTAGTATCCAGGGTTGGATATGCAGTCTAGTTGACACATGAACCACCAAGTAGAGTAAAAGGCTTTCTTTCCTCTTGTATATAACGTGCAATATTTCTGAAACTTCTGTTTTTACAGTTGATGCTTATTGGGTTTTTTCCACAGTTTCCATTTGGACACAAGTAGGTCAGGATTTGAAGCTAGCTGAACCAGTTAGATTTGACGTGCAGATGAGTCAGAGCATCAGTGAATATTCCTGCTCTCACAGACCCAAGGAGCTTGTGGACCACACCATATACACTAAGTTTGAGAGTCCTAAAAATCTCCAAGCAATGCTGAATAGTAGTGAAATCTATTCTCTGCACACACGCACTTTTATTTATATGTATTTCAATTCTCTTTAACATGTTTTGCACCATTCGGCTCCAAGCACTGGAAATAGCCTTAGTGAACTCTTGCAACCTGCAAAAATAATCATCGTTTCTGTATTCCAGAGGCCTCGTCCTCAAAGCAGCTCAGCAATCACAGCTTCTTAGTATGCAACCATACCGGTATGCTCAATATGGACGTAAAGCTTTTTAACCATGGCTTTATATAGGCAGTTACCTTCTCACACGTTGATGAGCTAATTTATTAACATATATTATTTTTCCTAGCTCATCCACTTTGGGATGATTCCTAAATAATTCCCCAAGATGTTTCCTGGTATCTCAACAGATGGTGAGCTGATACTACCAAGCTTTTCTTACCAACGTTTTTCCTTATCCGAACCCCTGTGTTTGCAGTATTCTTGAGTTTCCTACTCCTGTATCAAATCACTTTTGTCTTTCCACATAGTATTCCAGAGTAACCAAAGAGGTTAGACTATCAAGGCTTGACATTTCCTTATCTTTGTCTTATTCCTTCCTAAATTTCTCTCTAAAATTAAAGTCTATCACATACCAGGTTGCACATCCTTGCACCCTTCATGTCCTCCGCTTCCTATTTCTCATCATTATAGTAAGGTTGTCTGAATCAAATGCATTATTTAGACCCATATCCACAGTAGAATTTTTGGGCTTAATTTTAAGAAACCATGCAAATTCTACATGGAAAACAAAGAAAGGACCCCATAGCAGAGGTTTCCTTACAGAGAAAAATAGATGCCAGACCCACAGCAGCTGTCCACTCAGAGTGACCATATCTCCTTACCCAAGCAGAGGAACAGCATGCATCACTATGAGGGCAACCTCCCATTTGGCTACATCAGCCAGCCAAAGGTGAATGCTGACCTGACTCACTAAAATAAAGGAAGGTACTGAGCAGTATGGTAACAATTCATGCAGCCACAGTGTCCTTTTTTTACTTTGGAGAGAGACAAACTCCTAAAATAAAGTCTAAATGCTGGAATAAGCAGACATCTGGATCTGAACATCATGGGAAAAGCTCAAGCTCTCAATGTTATCTTAGTAACTTCAGGAAGAAGCCCCTCAATTTAGATTGTAGTGACATACAAAATCAGAGGACACTAAACAGGTACATGGCACATTTGTCATTTTTATGTCATTTGCATCAGCACAGATGCCCCATGAGAAAAATAAAACATGCATAGGACAGTGCATTTGGAATATTCTGAGTCATGAACCAGGATTCCATCCTGAGACAGAAATGGAAAGTGGACTAGTCAAGTAGAAGAAATCCCTAAATTGTAATTCAGGACCCAAAATGACATCTTAATGTCTGATTGGAGAAATCAGAAAGGAGGAAAAAAACCAGCTTATCCTAGAACTGGGGGAGCCAGCCAAGGCAGACATCTTCAAAAGACCCTCAAGAATCTTCTCTGTCTTCCTGTTTACGCTTCATCTATTTCCCTATCTCTCTCCATGTCCACCATTCTTGTACTACAGTCTTACAGGTGAACCCCTTAACCCATGTATGCTGCGGGAATTAATGGTGCAGTTCCATCACTGGCATATTTTCCACATACTTTCTCAACCCGTGGCATGAATAAGCTTCTTGCTATCATTTACCATTAAGAGAATTCATTTCCCTTTATAACCAAAAAACAAAACACAAATTATTCATCTGCTTTCACATGCCAGAAAAATGTTTCAGTAAGATAACCATCTATGTGAATCAGAGATGAAGTTTCTTTGAAGACTTACTGTAAAAATCTGCATCATATCACACTACAGCTAAGTGTAAGGCCTCTAAAACATTGATTCTGCTTTTGAAAAAATACTTCTACTACAAAAAGTCAGTTACCTAGTACAATGTTCTCACTATATACTTGTATTGAAACAGCCTCTTACAGAAAATAAGAAACTATAGAAATCTGATGAGAAAGCAAACAAGTTATTAATGTAATCCATTGACATAAAAGATAAAATGAACAAAAATGACAAGATTTGTAGTTCATAACTCAGGAGGCATTTCTGCAAAATACCATGCATCTCCATACAGTGAGGAGGCAATGCATCCCCTGTGAAGTCATCAAGCAGTTTCCATGGACTTTTGCTCATACAGAAGTTCACTTAATAAAACAAGCTAAAAATTATAACGGCAGGCTCCCAATCAGTTGCTGAAGAAAATGGGAGAGCTGACCAGAGGCAAAATTAAGAAAGTAGCTGCATATTAGAAGACAGTTCACGATTCAGAAAGGGAACCCTGGGTTCTGCAGGCAACCCTGACAGCAAGCCCCAAGCACACTCCACTGTGGTAAATAAATAAATAAAAATCAATAAATACACACACATATCCACAATTTCATCTTAAAACATATACTTCTTGTGTAACTAACATAGAAAGCAATTGGCTTTTTGTAACCCCAACAACTCGGGGAAGCTGAATTTTAAACTCCAAGAGCTCGCTCAAAGCGCACCGCTTTCCAGCCTGAGGTAGCAGAGGCTGGGGATGGAGATCAGCGCTGTCTCAAGAAGATTATGGCAGCTGAGCAACGAGGTCCCATTTTTATGAAAATGAATAGACAGCCTATGACCTGTGAGCATACTAGAGAAACCAAAGTGCTTGTCTTTTCTACTTTTCAACAACAGGAATCGTAAAACACCCAGCGGCTGTATGGCAGGAGGTAACCAGAGCAGCCTGGTGAGCGTCCAGCTGGGGGGAATATTCCCCAGCTGTGTGACAATATGTCTTTATAAATGACAGCCTTTCATGAAGCAATTATAGCTAAAATCTTCTAGTCTTGCTGGAACAGGCTACCACTGTATTAATTCCCAAGTAAGATAAAGAGCACTAACCCTACTTATCACTGACATTAAAACCCTGGTCTAATTAGAGCAGACAGACTAACACAGATTAACACAATTGGATCAAACTGATCCTAAAAGGCCTTGCTTCCCACAGAGGTAACACGTGGTTTACTTCCAGGGAACAGCATGGAGTTAAACATAGCGCACTGAAACTTCTCATTTTTTTTAATGACAAGAGAGTTCTGGACTGAGCACAATGCAATGTTGATATACACAGGAAGAAAAAAGGAAGGGTTCTCAGATATTTACTGCTTTAGTTTGTGTACATAATTTCTTTCCCAGGTCCTTAATTAGTTTAAATGATAATTGTATGTTCCAAGAATGTTTCAAAGGAGGGCACTTAAAAATAAATAAATAAAATTTTCCTCTCTGAAATGGATCATGTTTCACTTTTTTTATATACACTAAAACTGTTTAAAAATTGTACACGTAGAGTGAAAAATAAGATCAAGAACATCAAGTCATTTCGGTCAGACTTTGCGAGGGTAGATTTGCTGAGAGCTATTACCTACTTTCAAATTTTTATTTTTAATTAACAATCCACATTTATTCCTGACATCGAACAGTTCACTTAAAAGTCATTGGAATTACCCATCAGACATTAACTCGGGCAAGCAGAAGTAAAGAGGCTGTTTACCAATTATTTTAGTTTTTAAATACCAAGGAAAATATGAGTTGTTAAATTCTGAGATCTCCACACCCACATGGAGACCTGTCAACCTTAACAGAGTTTTCCACGGTGCGGAAGAGGAACAAGTGCTCTCCTAGGCACAACCAATTCCAAGTTTGCATCCCAAGAAATGACAAATTTCTGAAAACGGTGATTCTGCTTAGACCTGCTGTGCTCTTTTGTCTTCTTGCTCACTTTAAATTGCACTAAAAATTTTAGGTCAGGTTAAGCAATAAAACAAAGAACACTGTTATTCCTAAATAACGTGGACAATTTTGGTAATTATAAATGTGATAGTCTAATGCAGGCAATGGCAGGCAGGCGTAGCAAACAGGCAGGTGCTGAACAAGTTTTCTAGCCCAGGCAGCTTTGCCAGCATATATCTGGCCTGCAGTACGCTTGCTATTTCTGTCCTGGATATCTCTGGAGAAATGACTGCCAAGTGAAAAGTACTGTACCAATTTGTGGGGTGGTTTTGTGATGTGCATAAATGAGTTCTTGGATAGGCTTAAATTCATACTGACTTGTGATTTAAGTGCAAATTTAAATTCTGGTGTGTCTAGAGGGGAAAGGTTTGCACATTGCTATGCAAGTCTGCCAGCTGGCCTCCACTGTGACTTTGTTCCTTTGCTTTTAAAACTAAAACATGAAGCTTAAAATGGTTGTTTTAATATTTAGTATTATAGAAGGTCATGTTCATACCAGGGCCCAGGAGAGAAAAGCTTTTGAGCAACTAGGGAAGTCACTAAAAGTCAGTACACATAGGACTCATCAGCTGCATTACTTTTATATCTCACCTCTAATGACAATGCACTGGGAACTATCAGGCTTGGCCAAGGACAGATGAAAAACAACTGATACTGAAAAAGAACTTAAATATTAGATATTAGGCTGAGCATGTGAGTTTTCTTTGATAAAACAAAGGGGCGAACAAGTCCATAGTGGTCTCTTCTAGCTTTAAAACACTACATTGACTTTAAGGTGGAAAATTCAGTTCCGCATGCCAAACACCTGATGCTTGTAACTGCACAGTTTCATGGTCTTGTTACAGGTAACTAGTCGAGCCTGTAGATACTAGGTAACGCATACCTTGCACTATTTTCAGATACTTATCTCCTAAATATACTCTTACAAATTTTCTCCTTCATCAACGGTCTGTCATCTATTGCTTAAAACTTCTCATTCTACTTTCTTTGGCAGTATTAGACCTCTGCTACTGCATTTATTCTAATATGGCTTTGTGACCACCAAACTAGATGGAAAATTCCTTCAGCACCCACATGAACACACAATGTTACTACATAATGCCGCAGCTGATGATCCTGCAGAAATTCAGAAACACTAGCCCTAGTTTCCCCATAAAGCTGATTTAACAGCAGCCTGTGAAGCAAATAAGCAGACGCATAGCAGGATAAAATAGAAGCCAGCGAAACTTTCACTCAATATTTTTCAAGATGGGTAAAGCACACAAGAATCATTATCCTGTCCAAATATGATATAAAATATTAAAAGGCTTTAAAGTCAAAGGCACTTGCTTTAAAGTGCATTTAAATATTTACTGTGTATGTTGTGACCTCTCAACTTGGTGCTTGGCTTGCAGCTCCTGTAACAGACACAGAATTCTTAGGCTCTTGGCACGTTGTGGCAGAGCCCAGGTTCTCCACTCTTATTGAAAGAAAGAGGAGGTAGAACAAAACCACTCCACTTGGACCATGCTCAGAGTCATTCAGTCAGCCTATTGCTTCCATAAACTTCTATTAACTACGAGAAAGAAGCAGCAATTAAATATTCCCCACTACCAGAAATCTTTAGTAATTAATTTATTTTGGAATTGCAGTCTCATTTTCTCTCTCAATAAAGCAGGAACAGGTTAAATTACTTCCCAAACTTCCACCTAGGTGTAATGCGCTCTCCTAGTACCAAATTAGCATGACAAACTATCTTGTTATAGGACATGTTGACAGAAATGTCTATATGCTTGCTTAGTAATGAAAACCTGCCATTACTGTTGTCCTAATAATCAGAAATTCCATCTTTTCCTAGCCAGCTGCCAAATCTCTTCTTTCCTTAAAATAAATAATGTGTATACTATACTTGTATATTTTACTTCTAGCTCCACGCCAAAAAAAGTTCGTGTCACAAAGACCTTGTGATTTAAATGAATCATGTGAGACACAGCACAGTAACAAATCAAATGGAGCAGGAAAACAGGTTTGAACATGATAATGTAACAAACAGTTGTCTAAGAAATGTTTGGAAGAGGATTAGGAAGCACACACTGCTGCTCAAGCAAGAGCCTCTGTTGCCTTCAGCTGCAGTGGCTATTTCTGATTTGTTCCACTGTGCAAAGAAACACTGAAAAAAAGCCGTGTTATTAAAATACAGATGTGTGGAGAGAGCTTAATTCCGTCTAAATATGTCAACATAGCCTGAGCTATGCCATCTTTCTCACAGCCATCAAGAAGCCTGTCTGCACAGCATCCACGCAGAAATAGCTTCTGCCCTACATATGGAGGAGAAGCGTTACAATTTTACTGAGCTGAAGATAATCTGCGTTTATCCAGAAACTTGATAAATGTAATTGATCGCTTGAAAATGTGAAAACCACAAATTTAGCAAAGATTTATTTTTCCCTGCTGATCCACTGGTAACAGCTCCAAGCAAAAATCCTCCTTGCTCGAATATAAATATGTAGCAGTCTTCTAAGAAAACAATCCTGTAACCACAGTGGCTCAGACTGACACAGAGTGGCTGGTGACAGATAATGGGCATACTGGTGAACAAGGGGGAGAGTTATTTCTGTGCTTGGCTCAGCACATCCAGGACACAGTTATTTTGTCTCTGCAGAGTTTTAGTATGCCACACAAACTGCAAAGAAAGGAGGCTATGATTTTAAGTATCTTTTCCACTTAAGCACAGAACATTATAGTTATTTGCAAGGCCATTTAATTTGCAAGATATTGCAACACCTTCTTCAGGCATTAAAATGCTAAACACAACCCATTTACTTTTGGAAAATATTGTTGATACTTCAGTGCCGCAGCACAATTCATAGGTAATTGGTTTATACATGTAAAGAGAAGTAGATTGTTCAGATTATAAACAGTCGGTGCTATCATACCTAGTCCTGAAAGATAATTGTGGGGACAGAAGAAGAAAGACTTGTGTTCTCTTTCAGGTCACTAGTGGTGTGTCAGGATCAGCTAGGTGTATATAGCTGTCACAGAAACCCTACTCAACCTACCACGTGACTCAGCGCAGTTAGCCTGTCATACGCGTGTTATGAAGCACGTGTAATCTGATGTTCACTTTACTCCACGGTACAATCAAGGGTGGTATTGAGCAAACGGAACCACCTTTGACAACTTCAGACCTGGGCTCTACTACAGTTACCATCTTTTGTTGAAGCGATTCGTGCACAAAAAGCAGGTTTGTAACACCGATGCAGCCTTCTTCCTATCACAAGGGGTTCTCCTCCTCAGCATGACCGCATGTGTCAGGTATTCTGCAGCAGGCAACACAACAGCCAGCTGCCTCCAGAGCAAAGCCACATGTTCAGCAACTGCTAGCACTCCTGTCGGACTGTCCCCAGCAGACGCTGAGTAGATCTGCGAGTCCTTACTGGTGAACTGTGGAAAAGTGCCTGACAGAACAGTAAAAACCACTGGAGGACAATCAGCATTCAAACGGCTAACCCTGTTTCACTGCCAGCTAAATGAATTGCCCGCCGAGGTATCTCTCATTTCTTTTTCTTCTCCCCAGCACCTCCAAACAGGAAGAAAAACACATTGAGTTCCTGAGCAAGAGTTAGAGACTGTTCTGAATTAAAAATCCTGGCTGGTGTTTAAGAGCAGAAAGTTAAGTTACCAGCTGAACGCATGAAGAGTAATGACATAAAGAGAAATACAAGTCTTAGTGAAATATAACACAAGTAAGAAGAAATACTTCAATTTAGTTTGGTACTTTTCTGCTTCACAAATAGTTGGTGAGTCAAAAGAGCCAACAAATCAAACCAGAGAATGATCTAAAGCCCAAAGAAAACCAGAGTTGCTAAAAATTACTAGTAGGAAAAAACCCTAAATCCTTTAAAAGGCCAGAGCTGTTCTTAACATCCCTTTTAAAGCATACATCTACCTCCAGTGCTCAGGTATCAAATGCTTCTTTTCTGTTTTCTTTTTTCTAACCAGCCATGCACTTTTCTTTCCTACCAAGATTGTGAATTGGTACAAGAATACCCAGTCTGACACACTCACTCTCCCCTGAGCACAGAGCCCCTACTTCAAAACAAAGCGAAAACATAATTTATCGAATACAGAACACAACAACAACATTTCAGATGTCAAATATCCTCATGCTAAAATATGTATATCCTTGACAAACTAATTGTTTTTCTGTGGCACTGTGACCTAGACAAAGTCTGAACCTGCTCTGAAGTCCTGATCAGGGGGCTGACAGCAAGAAGAGTGATGGATGGCAAAGGCAGGCACTTGCTCTGGCTGAGCAGGCTCCACTGTACTACCCATCCATCACCCTGACAGCTAAAGAAATTCTGTACAAATTTATCTACAGGGCACTAAGCAGGCAGAAGGCAGAGCATATATCCCACCAGCTGAAAGAGTAGATAACCAGGGAGGAACATTAGGCCATTTAGTTTCCAGAAGTAAATTGGTAAATCCCCTTTGGCTGCACTGGCCAGGCAAGGGAGAATAAGCCAGGAAGAAACGCCGTGGAATTACAACTGTGAAAATGATAATGATGTAATCAAATAAAAAATAAAATTGCTGGAAAGAGATTTTCCCCTCCCTGCCTTTATTTAAAGAAAAGCGCACAAGGAAAGAGTAAGACAAAAATATAATTAAGATGAGCCTGGGCACTATGTATGCTGCAAAGAGGAAAAAGATGAAAGGTCATAACATAATTGAGTCCTTGAACACTGACAGCCGGAGCTTTAAATCAGAACTTGACTGACACAAAGATTTAACTGTCTCTGTCAGATTCTCAAGCCATAAATAAAGCAATACTCTGCATTATGGTGCAGAGAGGGATGACAATATTCTCTTCTGCACATATACTCCTTCCCAAGCTGACACAGCATGCGCTTGTATCAGAACTGTCACAGTGCTCTCCCGTTAATGCAATCCACCAGAATAAACTTTGGCTCTTTTAATAATAATGCATCTTAATGTTTGCTATCTAAGGATCAAATAAAACTGACAATTCTGTTTTATACGTACAGAGGAAACTGATTTGGCTGTGGTGGGTGAAAGGATGTGTCTTAAAATTAAGCTGTAGTCAAGATGGAGTTGGGCAGAAGAAATTTAGACCCCTCAAAGATGTTCTTTTTATTGCCTCTGCCTTTCACTTTTTGTTTGAAAGGCAGCAGACTGCAGCCCAATTGTACCAAAATATATCATTGGGTATTTATCTTGAGAACTTTCTGCAGGTGATACAGTGATTTTCTATAGATTTAAAGATTAGAGAAGAATTAAATACTCTTAAGTAAACAACTGCCTTTCACATTTTCAAATGTTTTCCTGCAATAAGGGGGAAAATCATAACTGCCCGAACTGCTTTGTTTGCTTTGCAAACGAACATCCTTCTTTAATCAATTGACACTCTAATTAGTAAATTGGTGATCTGAACAACATTGTTTGCTTTATTTTAATAAACTCCTGTAATTTCAGTACTGCACTCATATGCTCTGCTAAGTAAAGGTTGTAAAGGTGTTCTCAGAAATGCCTCATCATTTTACCATTATACAGCATTGACTTTCAAGTTAAATGCTCTTAAAATACGTATTGTGTTGTTTCTAAGCATTTGCTTTCAATTCAATGAGACATATATTTAAAAAAAAAAAAAAACACAAACAAAACCAACCAAACCTATGTTACTCACACAACTACTCTTCTTCATTTCTGCATCATGTAAGTTTCAAAATTTTAAACTTGTTCTTTTGACTATGCAAGAACACAGACCCCGGTAATTCATCTCAAAGCCACCACTCATGTTCAAAACAGTGAAATTCCCACTGGCACTGGAAGTAGCATTATCAGATGCAGAAATAGTGACCACTCCAGCATTACAGTAGCTGTAATGATGACATGCATATCTAAAACCAAGATGTCAGTTTTATATTTGAGTACTTAAATAGCAATTTAGAGAATACATGACTGCAAACACCTTTTAACTCTTCTGGGTGGCTAATTGCTAAATCCAGAGAGTCACTTTTAGGGAAATTAATTCAAGAAGTCAAAAACAAAAAAAACAACACCCCAAAAGCCAACAAACACAATTTAATTTACTCAAAGAACTTCAAGTCCTCTTTAGAAGCACAATTAGCATCTCTACTCCATATTCCTTGAAACCTCCAATCCTACCGTGATCTCACTTTTGTAATTTCCCCTGAAAAAGGAAGTAGTAAATCAGAGTGTTATTAGGGCAACCTTATTAAAATTTCTGAAGCCTTTCTGCGTCAAACTTCATTAAATTAAATTATTTTATTTCCATTCTTAAGTTCAGCGTTATTATTCAAAATAATCCTTGCTATTATATTAATAACACCAAAGAAGTCATGCCATGCAAAAAGCATTTGGTTTAGGAAAAGGTTTTGACCATGAAAAAGGGTAATCAAAAGAAGTGCAGTGACATTCAAGAGACGTAGTAAAGAATAGACGACTCTTTAGTAGTGCTTAAACTGTCTCCTCCAGATCACAATGCTGCTGCTGTTCTTGCTTGGCTGACCAGATGGAAATTAATCTTTTCCCCTCGTTCTTCACTGCTGTTTTCCTAATGTTGGCTTCCGAGCCATTTAATTACACTCTGTCATAAAACTGGGTGCTCAGTCTGACAGGAACAAGGATCACCTAACTGCTATTGTGATCACCGCAGCACTTGTATAGGCAATGGAGGTGAAAACCTTTACACTTCAGAAAGAGAAGAAAATGCATTTCATCAGTCAAAACACAATGCCTCTCCTAAGCCTAAACAATTGCAAATGTACGGGCTCTTGGACATTGCCATGTTCACAATAAGGCCATTCATGTAGACTTTGCTGAGGCAAGTTAGGGCAAAAGGGTCAGAGGGCTATGAACTTTGATCTATGGTTTCAAATTTGGCAGGCCTTAAAAAAACCTGCTGCTTCAGTAAGTTTCTTGATTAACCTAATAAGAATTACGAAGAAGTGCTGTGATCTTAGCACTGCATCGGATTAGCTGCCTAGACGGTGTTCTGTGAAGCCTAAAAATCTCATCAAGAAGCATAATGAGAAATAGACGATGGAACTGTTGAGAAAAAGGTCTCGAGTTTGTGTTTTAATTACACAGGCAAGGAATTGAAATGAAAGTTACCTGAGAGCTGCATTTTCTGAAGAAGCAGAGTATTTGTCTGTAGAAACATATTTTTTAAGCTCTGAGGAAAACATAATTAACAAAAAAGCTCAGAAGCATTTTCAAGATGAACCTTCAGTAATTCAGAAACAGTTTTTCCTTTTGTCATCTTCCACACAGAACAGAATCTAATACCAATATTCATATTTACAATAAATTCTACAAGTTAATTCAACAAAAAATGCCACCGTAAGCATCAGGAATACCTACAGCTACCTTATTAAAACCATATCAAAGAAAGAAGAAATCTGAATTGTTAAAGGCAAAGGCTTAGCAATTAATTCCTGAATCAGGCCATTAGTATATTAAGAATTTTGTCCATTAAATTAACTACCACTGTGTTAGGCCATTTTAGATTATACTACAATATAATTTAATTTATTAAATTAATCAAATACAACTCATCTTTGAATTATCAGGATGATTCTTCTGCCAAGAATGTGTTTTGAAAGATGTAATTGCTCAACGTATAAATGGAAATCTGAGTAGCCACAAACAACTCTTCAGAAATATCAAGAATTTCTTGAAAAGAGCTAGGATAACAAAAAAAAAATCATGCTCCAGCATATTTAGCCCATCCTTACAAGCGATCTGCAAATCATTAAGTGGTCAAGTTTTGGTGTCCTGGTTTGTACTGGCTAACACAGATGTAAGGAAAGAGTCAGGCTTAGAAGCTGACAAACGCAGGATAGCTCTCTGCTTGCTTCTGGATGAAGCACCAGCAAAGGCAAATGGGTCCATGCCTTTAAAAGGAATAGGAGAAAGAAGTCCTCGGCTACGTGATTAGTAAAACAAATAGAACAAAACAAAACCCACACAACCCTGTTCTTTTTAAAAAGACTTCTGGTCCCATTTATAAGGTGATGAGTCCCCCTTTAATAGAAAGGGCTATCCAGGATCAGGCCTCCAGGTGTCCATGCTCACTAAAGACTGTATTTTAAAAATCTACAAACAGTGATATCTTTGAGTATCACACAACTCCGTGGATGAGATTTGCTCAGAAGGACACAAAGCACTCCTATAAAAGTCATGGTGCACTACGAAGTGACTGTATAGAAGCTCTAGGCAGCTGCATTAATCATTATGCTAATACTTAGCCACAGTTTTGATATATCTTTAGCATCTTGCACTGTATGCTCACACATCAACAGCACAATGTTCCCCAGGAAACATTCCAAAATTGTTTCTTTGAAAAGTAAAGTTCATCTGTGGGTCAATGGGGTAATTATGGCAGAATGAGCCTGACTAGCTCCAACAACAGTTTCACATTTCAACAGCGTTTCTTCCCATGATCCCAAGCTACTAATTTCTGCTATTCCATGTGATTCTCCTCTTATGAAAATAATAACAATAAAAGAAAGCTAATCAGTACTATCAATTAGGACTGATCTCATAGAACAGGATTATACTCTGAAATTGAAAAAGAAAAAGATTTTACGTTTGCATTGTACTCACTGACATTCATATTTGTATTGCTGTTCTGCCTAAATGCTCCTATATCACTTGTCTGCTGTGAAAGAAGTTGCAAAAATACACAATGAAAAAGTGTGGTTTTGAGACAGCTTATAATTCTCCACCATCACTGAGTTTTCTGTGGAAGAATTTGAAAGAGCATGATATGATATCTTGTCTATATATCAAGGAGCCAGGAGAATCAGGAGGTAAACTCCTCCAAGAGCTTCTAAGATACAGTAAAATAAAAACTGATGCCAAGTCAAAAGAAGCATGTTGAGTGGAGTTGCTGAACTCGCTAGGAAGCCGTTTATACGTACAAGCCATGCTAATTGCAAGATAATAAATTTAACTTCAATTAAGCAAACCTCAAAATAAGCTTACATGGCATTTGTGCTATCTTGCACACATTTTTTGTTACTGTTGCAAGAATATTCTTCCAATCAAGCACGTTAACAGCAAAATTAAAAGGTAACATGAGTAAACTATCCTTTATAGTCAATAGAGAAGAAAGCATTGGGAGAAAGCAAGCACCAATGATAAAAAAAAATAAATAAAAAAAAAGTCACACGGCACAAGATATCTGTGTAGTTTAACAGATGAAGCGAGCAGTAATGCCAGCTATTTGCTGTGCACAGAAACAGAAAGCTGTGACCAGCACAAACACAGCTACAGACACAAAGGTAGGGTGGTGGCCCGGCATGGCAGTCCTCTTTAGTCACTCATGACAAGGAATGGAGTCAGGGTAGAGATCCGGAGCACAGTGTAACAAACACCACACCATAAAGACATAATTTACTGACATAGTAGCAGAAAGTCCACATTCAGAGCTTGGAGTCCTGCTTGACTTTTCACCTGTGTTTTTTTAGCTCACCAGGTCACCCCGGAGGTGGAAGCTGCTCAACAGAGCCCTGTAGGCTTCATATCAATGTTAGCAGTGAGTAGAACAAACTTATAGCAGCTGCACCCAACCACGAAGAAAGGCTCCTTGCCGCACCTGAGCATGACTTCTCCCTGAGTTTAGAAACTTTCACACTACCAGAGCTGAATTCTTTGACCTCCAAAGGCAGGACCACATGTATTGGGAGTAAATAGCCCAGGGTTTGATAAGTCTGATAATTACTTATGACCCGGATGTATTTGCCTTCTAGTTTGTTAGATACCTATTTAGTTCATTAGCAAGTCTGAGAAATTCTAAACAATTAACTGCACAAACGATGTTTAAAAGTGAGTTTCATTTTATAGCTCAGCTGCCACAAGCAGAGAACAATAGGTCAGAGACAAGAACAATCACACAGGTATAGAACAATGTCTACAAAAGAAACAGTTTCGATAAGTTTTCTGTACGATTCAGAGCATCATACTTACAAGTCTCCATAAATTTGCACACCAGGAAGAAAGTTACCGATGCGGTAGAACAGATCAGCATCAGCTGCAACTTTAGCTGAAATTAGCAGTGTTCTGCAAAATCTCTGGTCTCAACCTTAAAAACGTTAAAGGCCTTAAAACTGGTCCTTTCTCCTACTGAAGAACTATAGGCACACTGTGAACTGACAGATAAAGTAGTTCAGCCAAACCAACAGCACACAGACTTGCTTTCTGGGTTAACTGGGAACACTCAAATGCAGGGAACGGTTATTTTTTTAATGATGTGGGGTTTTTTTTGTAAGCAACTAGATAATAGAAACTATTTAAAGAAAACCTGGCATGGTGTTGTGGAAGGTGTACGTCCACTGACTAGGCTATGGCTTGGCCCCCGGTCACACCTGCATTAGCAAAGGAGTGCTGCAGGGAGCTCCCCAGTCTAGTCATTGGCAGACTGGGGCTGGACTTGGAATTAGCACAGGTACTGCAGCGCAGAGCTGAGGCTGAGCCGAGTCTCACGAAGAGGCAGAGAGTCATGGTAACGCAGCTAGACTGCTTCCAGGTATGAACCTGTATGTGCTGTACTGTGCAAAAGTGCCAACTTTAGCCAGAGCTTGTGGGGGAGAGCGGTCTTGGTAGCTACCCCCACATTTAATTTGACTTTAAGGTAGCTTAGATATTTTCAATAAAACTGAAGAAAATAACGCAACTTCTTAAGAGCAGTGAAGTGAGGTTTGCAAAGCTTTCCGTCAAGTATGGGACAAACATTAGCTATGGAATCAATGTGTTATTGCTGCTTAACAATACGCTCACTGCCCAGCAGTAAGTTTGGTATTTAGGCTTGCTTATAAATTTGATTCAAAAGCAAATAACTGCCTGACACTCATGGGTGCGGCACTTTGGTTATCAATGGGGAAGGAAAAGAAATTCAAAGATGAAAACGCGTCTGAAAACTGTATTGCAAAACAAATACGCAGCAAGTAATAAAACTTTTTTATATATTTTGAAATTCAAAACTTCTTTCTTAAAAAGATTTGTCTACATACTATCACCTAACTGAAAACATTTGCTTAAGCTCTCTGTCAAGCAGCACTGAAAATTACTCAGAAAGGTTTAATGTTATTTAGCTGTAGAATCATCTAAAACGCCTTCAGGAGAAACTATTGTGAAGATCTTTAACCAGAAATGCAGGCAAGAATCCTTTCCTTCCATGCAGGTATGAAAAAAACATACATTTTAGAAAAATATAAAGCCTATATTCACTGGTTTCACTTCTGTAATGACAAACCTTCCAGATTTATAACTACTGAACTGTTTACTAAACTGCTTTTGCTTCCTCCTCCACTAAATACTTTAGGCTAATCTTACAGTGCCTTCACAGAACTGACACCCTGCCGAGCAGTGAAGTACAATGTCTTCTAAATCAAGATAGATCTTCAAATAAGTGAGCATAAGGAACAAATAGGTCTAACAGCATCTCAACATCCTTATGAGAGCAGTTTAAACACATTCGACGCATTAGGTTAAACTGTCTTGGCAGTGGTCTGTATCATACCCCCAAGGCAGGTGCCTCAGGCCATGGAAAATGGTATGTTGTGCCTGTTTACCTAGAAACACACCAATTTTAAACCTAGTGGTCTAATAGGATGGCAGGAGTTGTGGCTCATAAACAGGCAGACAATTTCACTCTGAAAACAAGAAAAAAAAAAGTTCAATATTTGCTTGCCTTTTTCTTTTTTTCTTTTTTTTTTTTCCTAAAGACAGGGATTTTGCAAAGATTAAAAAGTCACCTAGCTTGTGAGGACTACATGATGTAACAAGACTGATTTATTGCATTATCACTAAGCTTTGCACAGACTCCTTAGGAGTGTTACTAAATAAAGATGGTTCTCAGTTTTGGCATGAGAAATGCAGCTCCCAAGTAGGTAAACATGCATTTATCAACAGCTTAGCTTATCTGAAAATATTACTCTGTTGGAAAAGACTATTTCTGCCATTTGCACATAATGTATATTTCAATTTTCAGCCACATCAATTTCCTACTCTATTCATGATTATTCTTCTTATTTGTGTTCTCTGTCAACATGGTGATCCTCGCTATGAGCTAAGAAATGCGTGAATCCAGAACAAAAAGTACGGTTGCTAAAGAGCTCAAATCTGGACTAGAAACAAGAGGCAACAGATCGTACAAGCAGACAGGCAACATAAAAACACATCAGCAACCAAATCAGTGCCTGCTTTCTGCCAGCATCTGGGAGAGGACAGTTCCCATTTGAAATTTTCATTTAAATGTTTGAAAAGAAAATAATTTCCCAATCTGCAGCTTTTCCATTAGTACTTCTCATGTATACAT
This sequence comes from Charadrius vociferus, assembly GCF_000708025.1. Classification (NCBI taxonomy): domain Eukaryota; kingdom Metazoa; phylum Chordata; class Aves; order Charadriiformes; family Charadriidae; genus Charadrius; species Charadrius vociferus. Next base: position 1,167,023 of record NW_009648559.1, read on the forward strand.
ATATATATATTAACAAAAGCATCTTTATTAATATTATCACATCTTTCTAAGTATTATTGTGAAATTGTTTAAGAAAAGGCAGAGAAAATGTGAAAATATAAGTACAAGGGCATGCTCAAAGCAACTTCATCTCCTGCTGGAGTTATATCAAGGCATTCAAAGAGGTATATGCCTGGTGCTGTGCTGGTCAGAGCATTCCAACAGCCGAATTCATAAAGAGGTTACAACACAAAAGCTTTATTTTGATTTTACTCAGTGTTAAGAGGTGAGATAAAACATAATTCACAAATTCAAAAAGATCAAGTAGGGAGGACGATCAATATGAAAGGAATTAGCGCATAAGATTTCAGGTAGATGTGCCAGCATGTTGCTTGGATTTATAATTATAAAGCAATTATTACTTAGCTCAATAATAAATTATTAGCTGCCATAGCAACTACTGAAATACAAGGCAAGTTATTAAAGGCAATGAGATGGTCTGCAGGAGACAAAGGGAGAAGGCAGTTTATTCATTGGGCAGACTGTGCTCTTTCTCCAACTGCTTATGCTATCACATACCACTTTAGGATTGCTAAAGGAAAAATTGCAAGATGCCTGGACTCACACAGACCCAATCATCAGGGTTTAGGCTGTTTTGTATTTTTTTTTTCCATTAAGAAGATAATTTGATTATAGAGTCAGCTATTTTTCTGGTGTAATCCTAGGGATATGGCACATCCCTTTCTACCCAAGCAACTGGTTGAAGCAATGATTAGCAGTTATCTCTGAGAACTTGTGGGGGACAGGCAAGGCCACTGAAAAGCAGAAAGGAATAGAGTTAATGCCTATTATCAAAAATGATAAATTGAAGAGCAAGAAAATTACAGGCTAGGCATCTTAACTGCAGTTTCCTGGAAAAATTCTGGAACAAACAAATGATTTGTAACCACCTGGAATATAACAAGGAGATTATGAGCAGCCAACATAGATTTGTCCAAAACAAATTATATCAAACCAGTCTAATTTCTTTCTGTAACAAAATAAAAAGCTCTGACTTAAGGCATTTAACGCTGCCATGATGTCCTCATATGCAAACCAGAGAAGTTTGGTCTTTGTCAAACTACTATATGACAGAAGCAAAATTATGACGGCAGATTAGTGACCCACACGTTGCCAAAGTGGAGCGATGTATCAAACAGGGTTGCACAAAAGACTCTTTAGATGCCATTGTCCTTCAAAACTGTCACTGCTGACTTGCTGATAGAAGAGACTATGCTATTAAATGCAAGTAACAGAGGAGAGAGTCTACAACTATTTTGGAAGACAGGATTAAAATTCAGAATGTTTATAGGGGATCCCAAGATGAACATGAATCAATGATGCTATTCTGTAGAGTCGAAAAAGAAAAAGGCAAATATGATACTTGAAACATAAACAGGCTTCAAGATACATGTGTACATGAAGACTGGTTTAGGTCCATCCCCCTCTTTTTTTTTTTTTTGTTATCTGTTTTGTGTTCCTGACTTCAAGAGAGATAGATAAAGCTATTAGAATAATCAAGCACTGGAAAACATGATCCATGAAAGCAGGTTAAAAGAATTGGTTAGACTTAGACTTCAGGAAAAAAAGTTTCTAAATTGAGGACAGTCAAACATGGGAATGGGCTGCCCAGGGAGGTTCTAGCTAGCAAACTTTTTCCTGGAGGTCTTTCAGAACAGGTTACAGAACCATTAATTAAGGAACCTCATAGGTGTACCTGACATCATTTTCCATCAAGGAGGCATAAGAGGCAATATCTTCAGGTCTCCTGTAGACTTATTTTTTAAGTGTTTACAATATTTTTTTTCCCCCTGTTCTAATCTCATCTGGATGAGCTGTAAGGAATTTGTCTGGGGTTTCCAGACATGAGGTAGCCTTTTCCTGGCAAAAACCCTAGACTGACTGCAGACATGCTATACCCTCACAGGGCACATATGCAATATATTGAATGCTTCTGCCAAGGACTGTTCTATATCTAGAAATCAACAGCACATGTGTAATAATCCATCACTTTTGGGAAGAATCAGACTTTATTGAATAGGCACTAGAACAACAGTGCAATATTCAGGAAAACTGGCAGAGGATTACCGGAGTCCCAGAAATCCTTCTACTCCTTGAACACAACAGGAATGAAACAACAGGAGAAATATTCTTTGGTCACAACTGTCGGTCATCACTTTACCAAACACAAGCACTTACTCCCTCAGCTACATGTCCCTTTTAGTTTTGCTACTAGCACTTGGCTGGCTGCATCTATGATTCCCTTAATTCTCTGAAACAAAAAAATCCAACAATCTGTGCCCCAACTCCTCTGTTTACTATTCTCTAGAATAATTCCTTCCATCGCACAGCTGAACTCTAACACTTTATTATTAGCATTCATAATAGAGCACGCAGGGTGATGGGATGGTATTTTTTTCCAATTTATCTTAAACAAGGGAGAGTGGCTATATTCTCCAGTTTCAGGAATACTTCTACCAGCACAACAGTATTTTCTTTTATGCTTACATAATTCACAAAAGCAATGATCTGCACCAGAAAAAGCTATATAGGAATCTATCCTAAACAAAAATAAATTTAGGAATGTTACTGGAGTTGATTGCTAGAGGACAGGAACTGTGCAAATAGTTAAAAGAATAAAGAAAGAATTCAAGGACAGTAAAGTCACTGAAAAGTGACTTTCAAGGCCGTGTTGGATGGGACTTTGAGAAACCTGGTCTAGTGGGAGACGTTCCTGCCCACAGTGGGAGGGTTGGAATTAGATGATCTTTAAGGTCCCTTCCAACTCTAACCATTCTATGAAAACTCATCCTGAATTGTTTGATTCAGAGTAGACAATCAATTCAGCATACATGTTCGAATTACAGTCCTACACTAGCAGTGAGTGCATTAGGTGACAATTCACACTCAGACAGCAGGCAGCAGTTATACCATTGCTTTTGCCATGCTAAGCAAAAAGCACGGGAAAAGCTTGTGAACAAATTCCATTAAATATGGTGTCTTAAAAATGAGTGTAAGCACCCCCACTATTAATATAATACAAAAGGATTGATAATAGAAGCTTCTGAAAGAAGTTTCCAAGTATCCTAATCCCAAATTTAGCAACAGAAATCAGTAGACATTTCTACATTCCAGTCTGTAGGATGGTGATGTACGCTTGTGCATAGCACCCCTGAATTCACCATGGCCCTATAAATTCTCAGAAAAGGACAGTAAGTTAAGTTAATATAGTCTCATCATGTACCTGGTTCTGAATGGTTTTGTTTTTGTTTTTTTAAAAAATATGTTTTCCATATCTTGATATCTTGCCCAGCATGAACAATTCCTCCTAGAATTAAAACAACCTTTCTGTATATTTGCCAAAGGCCTTCATCAACTGCTTATAGTCAAACCCATGTTTGTTTACTTAACATATGCTTTTCCTCCTTCTTTTAATGACACCCAGACGAGTTTGAAAACAAAAAAAGCAAAACCCAAAGACAGCCCACCTTGTTGCCCTGCATCAGCCGGAATTATCTTTGCATGAAGTTCTACCAGCAGAGCCTCATCATGACTGCTTTCTGCTCCTCACAACTCAGGCAGTCAATATTGCACTCCACAAATAACCCAAGAGCTTACCTGCTCACACAACACAAGCTAATGCTTAAAAAAAACAAGTATTTTGACATAGAGAACCTCCAGCCCTGTGGCTTCTTTCCTATTCTCTGCCTTACAGCTTTTTTTCCCCAAAATAAACAGAGTAGTGCATAAGGTACAAACACAAGGAAATATGCTAATAAAAGCTACCAAAAGGGCTGGTGCATTTCTATTAGCACATAGTCAGGGTGTTTTGGTTCAACACAGCTAGTTTCCACATGCAATTGTTGTGCATTCCAACAGCAAGCATGAGCCGAAGCGGAGCTGTGGATGGGCTGGCAACGGCTGGTAGTGCCGACCCTAACCACAAAGTGAAATTCATCACAGTTAGTGCAGACTCACTGTATGGTATAAGACATCTTTCAACATGAAAAAAAAGCTAAGAGAAAAGATAACCAAGCAGAAGGGAGATCCTTGTCTTTCAGAAGTTCCTTTTTTTGCTGGTTATTAAATCAAATCTGACCATCTTCTAAATTCATTTTATCATCTTTTATTGAATTTTTATATAATGTTTTCCATGGCCATATTACTTCAAATTTTTCATTATTGCTGCCCTATTTTTAACCTCAGTCTTCCCAGAACTTGGCTCACAGACGTAATACATAAATCACAAGGCTACTCTAGCTAATCTTGTAACAAAAATGTCATTTGTAATGCTTTGCATAGAAAACAACAACATTTTCCACAAATGTTTTAGCATTAAAGTTTTAACAGTCAAAGATGTGGAAAAAGCATGTATCTTATCCTGCTACTAGTTTGCTATGTGACTTTGGAAAGACCACGGTTTCTCCCAGATTCCAGCCTCTCCAGGCATGAAAAATATTTATTCAACCTCAAGGGGAGCACTGTGCAGCTTGATTCATTAACATATTTCTAGTGAAGGTGTATAACATAGATACGCTAGGATGTAGATATACAATAGACGAAACAATTTAAAGATTCACTGTTGATTTGCGAGGTTAGCAGATGACCAGTGCTCATAAATCAAACAAAAGTTGAGCAAGAGATAAGACAGCTCAAAGAGTTAGCCTCACTATTTCTTACTGAACTCTTTATTTCACATTCAATCCAAGGCTATTACTCTAGCAGAACCCAATCATACAAGCTTCCAAGTTCAAGTCAGAAAAAGATACCAGATGTCCACAAACTTGCTGACACAATAAACAGCAAAGAAGGTGCTGAGCACTTTACCAGATCCAGATGTTAATTGTCATCTTTCAGCTCCTACAGAGAGCATTTGGCAACTGCATTCCTTTTATCTGAAAGCACGAAAAGGAGGTAAGAGGAAGAACACAGCTCAAGTTGCTACCTTAAATAATGCTTTGTGCCTCTAGGAGTGAAGTTATAAAATTAGGATAGAATGTTTTCAGTATTGTCCATCATCATGAGACAGAGCTAATTTGGACAAATAATTAGCAACCTTACATTTATGCTGTCATTCCAGAATTGCTTTATCTTACCAGCAACAAAGACCACCTCACTAAAACCTTCACGAGACACCGGTACTCTGATTTGCACTGATGCCTTTTTTACAAGCAGATCAGCTTTCTTAAGCCACTTTTTTTATAAAACCTTTTTTTTTTTTTTGATGAGCATTGTGTAATGTCTGTAACACATTTTTGATATGAAAGCTGCTAAGCATCATGAATCATTGCCCTCCTCTCCCAACCCCAAGTAGGAGAGAGAGACCTCTGAGCTGATGCATCAGCTCCGGTTACATTTCGTTTCATTACGCAGCATAATAGGCCAATATACACAGTCCCAACAGACCCAGGCCAGGAAATTCAAAGCACTGCTGCTTATTAAATATTGGGCCATCAAATCACGTTAGAAGCATTAAAATGTAAATAAATACAGTTGGGTCATTGTTTAGACTTCTCCTTAGCTCTTCCTTAAAGTGGTTTGAAAAAAATCTTTTTGCAAATACTTCAGTGAAACAGCAAAGGTTCTTTAAAGATATTTGTCTTTGAAGATCCAGCTGCAACACGATTAAATTTACTTTTGCAGCAGTCTGTGGTTACAAAGAACCCAAACCACCATCCTCCCAATTGAGAGGCGTATGATACCTACAGTGCATCCTAACAACCTCCAAATCATTGGAGCCAAAGGCAACTGTCTTGTATGTGTATACCAAGGAGGAAAAAAAGAAAATTTTTTTAAAAAAGTGAAAACAGCTCTGAGGTCCACCCAGTGTCCATCCTATACACAGAAAGGATTGAAGAAAACTTATATTCCAGTTCCAGCTCTGCTACCTTCAGTGAGCAGGGGGTTAGGTAGCCTCTCCCCAGGCCACATTAGAGCGTGGGGCTGAGGGGCATTTATTTTTTTCATATGTTTGCATGGCTTCAACATACAATCTACACCTTACATTTAGCCTTATTCCAAATGAAGTCACTGCTATGTCATAATTTTTTTTGTATTTTTTATTTACAAAACTTCATGCCCAGGGCTCTGTGTAGGCAAATATCCAAGTGAGTGGGAAGCAGGGGAATCAATCCTCCAAGGTTAGAAGTCCCTTGAAGATAACTGCACCCTGTCCCTTCACAAAGGGTACTGATGGCAGAAGCACAGGTCCCATGACAGGTACTCAACAGACTTGCACATATTAAAGTTCAAAGAGCCTTTAATAAAGTACGTAATGTGGATGACACAAGTGCTTTTGCTTTGCACTGTTGTTTTGTCTATGGAGCTTTTACCTAGCAGGTACGTGGTTGGGCAGGCTTTCCGTGGCTGCAGACATGCAGGTGGGAGAATTTGGTAGTGAGGTTTGCTTGGCACTGTGAAATCTTCATGATTATTAAGCTACAGTAACTGCAGTTTAACTAATGCTAAGGGCTGTGTGAGTGTGTTTCCAAATATGCATGTCTTATTATTTTAGCATGGTGCACACTACATTTAACCTCTGCATAACATCACAGTAAAACAGCTTAAGCAGCTATTCTGGGGTCAAAGAAATACATTCTGACCATGTAGCAGATATTTCACATACCCTTTAAAGCAGCTATAATACATTCATTCTCACATTTAAAGAGAGGTTTTAATAACAATTTCATTATGCCTCATTGTACCTCTGAGATTAATGTATCTAGAAAAGCTCAGAAAAGTGCAGCAATGTTATTTTCATTTATTTAGCGCATTCCTCAAATAAGATATTGCAGAACTCTGTGAAGTCACTTTATAATTAGGTAAAGAAAATGGACCACAAAGTATCAGAAAAAGCTCAAAGTATTGAGCCAATGCCCAAGAAGTCAAGGAGAGTCTTTCATCAACCATAATGGGCTTCAGATCGAACTCTGGAAAGAGCTCAGTGCCTCCACAATGTAAGCTCAAAGTTCACACGAAGTGAAGCAAAATCACAGATCCCTATAAATTAACATAGCTTTATTTGATCTTTTACCTGAATGCCACAGAGAAGTGAACAGCTCCTTGTTTTCTACTGTAGCAGATGTCACGCTAATAAATAAATGGGGTACCAGCAGGTCAAAATAAAATTGAAACCTCTTTGTAGTGTATTCTCAGACATGTGTGTTTGGACAGGGACAAAAATGTGTTGAGAACTAGGCTGAAATGAGCAAAACCTTTGAGTCCGAGGCCTGGAATATAATTTTATCAGCACCTGAAAAGGTTTTTGACATTTGGCAATGCTTTTTTCCTACCAGTAGGACACTTGGTATTTGAAATTCAGCTCTGGTAGGTAATTGTAGATGTGATTTCAGAATTTGCTTTCCATTAACATTAATGCCAATTCAAAAGCATAAATGTTTATAGAGGGAAAACAGGCACAACCATGTCAAGTCATTTGAAAGGCAAGCAAGCTGTTTTTACAGTCTCAACCGTATTCTTCTTTTCAACCAATCCACTTCACAGTGGCTGAACTTTATCTGTTACTACAGGTACTCGGCATTTTATTTTTCCTATCACTACTAGCATTCCTGTTAAGAATTAACAATTTTAAAGGCTGATGAAATTTTCATCTTGAACATGTTAAACCACAGCTGCAGAAGTCGGCAAGACTAAATCCAGTACAGTGGGTTTTCAGTCACAGCCAAGAAGCTTTAAACAGTATGAAAGACAGAAGCTTAGAGGTTCAAAGCCAGCTGTAAAAATTCTCATTTGACTTCTCAGTACAAAGTTAAACAGACGTGCTATAAAGAAATATGCTGCTGCCTTGGATTTCAAGTAGCCTCTTAATTTCCACAGTGTATTCTCTGGTATCACAATGCATTTCCCTTACAAACGGTCTCAGTAATCCTGCGCCTCAACCGGATGATGATGGGGCAGACAGACAGAAGGAGCCATACAGATGTGTCTGTTGTAAGCTCCATGTGTTGAACTATAAATTAGGAATCCAGAGCTTTTTTTGAGGTAAACTCTGTAAAGCAAACAACATGCTTCTGTGAGGAAAGCTAATCTGGGAACAGATGCATAGAAAGCAAATATTAACTGCAATTACTCTAATAAGAGCTTTGAAAAAAATCTTGGACAAATACACCAAAAACTGCCATATGATTGGCTTAAACAAAAGTTTTTATTTAGCCATTTCATCCTTTTCACATAAGAATTCTTCGTAACAGTTCATTTCTAGATGTACAGTAAACACTGTTACTTATTCAAATGAAAATAGAAACAGAAGTAGAGAAAAATACGTGAGTTGCCCCAAAGTAACACAGTGAAGCCACAAGAATAAAAAAAAAAAAAACCCAAAACAAACTAGAAACCTGTTCCTATTAAATCAAAAAGATTTTTAACTCGACTGAAGTAAAGCCTGAGCTTTACTCAGAACACCATGATTCGTACAGTTTTATAATCCTTACACCACTACTTTTCAGCAAGACTTGAGGTAGTTGTCTGAGCCACAAAGGCCAAGACTAAAGCCTCTCAGATTCCACCCCCAATTCCCCCCTAACTCTCACTTCCATCCCAAATTCCCTGTATGTTTAGATCTGATTTGTGACACAAAATCGTAAGAGTAATCTGCGGGAAGACCTGTAATATTAAGAAAGATTCCCTGCCATTATTATAACCATTTGACTGCAGAAACTCATAGGATCATCTCTTTTTAAACCTGTCTCAAGTTCTAACATTTGCAAAACCATAACCAGGCCAGCTCACAAATCTAAGGGAGTTAGAAGTCTTGGAAGTAATCCCTTGTATATTCAATACAGTTCATGATCCTTTTATGCATGTTTATTCATTTGTTCCTAGTTTTGCAATGGTAATGAAAACCAAACCCAAGCAAGCTTTATTAGATTTTCATTGCAAATATTTGCAACTGAGATGTGGTTAATTAAAATTAAAACAAAAAAAAATATACCTTGCAGAGCATGTTCACTATAGAAAACTATTTATGTGCACTTTTCCTTGATCTCTTCGGCAAGGTCTGTGTTAAATCAGGACTTCAGAAGATGCAACTGAAATCATTTAGGACAAAACCACAAATTGGAACCTTGCTTCAAATTTTCATCTTGTTGTGGACAAAAGAGATCAACTCTAAATGAAAATGTAAGACGTTTGTTTATTTTCCCAACCCAGAATCTACTTTAGCTGATATATGAAACTTGCTTAAAAAGTTCCTTATCAAGAACTAATAGCAGATGACACCATACTACTGCCACAATAATATTGTTTATTCCTACAGAGATAGTACTTTCATAGCTAACAAAAACATTGGCATTTAATAATTAAGCACAAAGAGCACAAAATTGCTTGCTACAAAGGGATCTTAGTGTTTTTCTCACTGAAGGTGTGAGGTTTTTATACTAGCATTAGTGGAACAGAAACTGGTCAAGTAACTGGCTGACAGTACATGAAGGAAAACAAACTGATCACAAGAAAGCTTATTTTAGCAAAATTCCATATTCATGTTTATTATCTGCTTACCCCTTTATCTTATAAAATAAAGCTGTGGACACGCATAATTGTCATCTTATTCTTACCAAAGGTATGTAAGGAGATTAAAAGACCACATAAGATCTAAGGCTAGTTTATACCTTGTAAAGGACAGGTACACTGGGAGAGGAGCCAGTCACAGCTCACAACAAAGTTACAAGGGAGGTATTTTTTTACATCGCCAAAGTGTGCAGTGCTCATTGGAACTCGCTGCACCTACAAAAACACATTGCTGCTGCTTTGAAGAGAGTTTGCCCGCACGCACACAACACGCACAGCTTCCCTGCAAGCAAAATGGCTGGGCATGTAAAGGCACTTGTCCTAAAAGAAACTAGATTTAAACTAGGATGGTACACCTGGGATGGGATGCCGCTGAACAAACCACCATTCTGAAATATAAAAACGTAACTTACCTATTTGCAAAGCTTTTAGGGGCAGCCATTATTTAAGCTTAAAAAAACTTCTTGGAACAAAGGGAAGTATGACATATTTTTGCCACGCTGTCTCAACCGGCAGCTGTTGCCATCTTTTCCTTCTGTTCTCAGCCAGCGGGGAACATGTGGCAAGTGGGAAGGGCAGAAGTGCCACCAGCTGCCTGCTTAGCAGATCTTACAGCAACCTCAGTGGACATAAACAGGCCATTTGTGTGGCCTTCCTTGGTCCCCAAGTGTCTCCTTCGGGTTTTGGAATGTCCAAAAGAGATGCCAAAGGTCTATTTAAAAGAGCTTCCTGCTTCCTTTGTCTATTCCGGAATCTGTACAAGCTAGGCATGATTTGGACATCACCACCCCCACCAAAAAAAAAAAAATATTCTCTTTTCTGCTATTTTGGAAAAAAAAAAAAAAACAACAAAACAAACACAGCAAAACAACTAACTACTATCAATTACCTATAGGCTTGATGCTGACAATATTCCATCTTCAAACCTCTCAAATTTAACCTTAATTCCTCTTATTTTTCTTGCTTTGGATCCATAAGGACTGACATATTTGCACTAACATAAAAACCTTTTCTTGCAGCTAGAGATCTCTTCAGAAATCTCAATATTTCTTCTGTCTCTCAGGAAGCACCTTTAATACAGCATAGTAAATCCTGCCTTGTTGGCTGTAGTGTATTGCTTTTTTATTTTTTGGTAAAGCAGTTAGAAAACACTAGAAATAAATTCATGAGGCCTCTAGAATAGCACATTTAATTGGTGTTTTTTCACAGGCTGTGTAGGACAAGTACAAGTCATGTTTCAAGCTTAAACAAAAAGACTGATTTAAAGTACTTTTTCCTTTGATATCAAACTGGGATCAGTTCATAGGAATATGATTATTTTGAAAAGAGGCTGACTCATTTTAACATCTTTAAAGCAAATCACAAGAAAGAAACTTTATGGCACTGTTTGAAAGCAATTTTGAGGGTAACACTAGCTAAGAGAAAATACACCTGTTAAAAACCTTCCAAAATTAAATGAAAACTTTAATTTACTGCATTTAGCGTTACATACCTGTTCTTTCACACAGATGTAAAAATTTAGTGGACCTAATTATAACGCTCTGGCAATTGATATGGGCTTTACTTATGGATTATATTTAGCTATTTAAAAATTAATAGCATTATAAGTTTCAAGGAAAATAGCAGGATCTCTGGAGCAGCATAGTATAATGTCAGTTCAGTTTATTTTTAAGTGTTTAGTTAGGGCTGACTCTCAGAAATAGCTAGACTGTAAGCCCATACAAATGCAATCCACCGGTGCAGCACCGAGGAATGAAATCCTTTACCGCACCCAGAAAGGCAAAGCCTGATTCAGAACAACTGCTTCTAAAGGTGCCATCATCTGCCCAGGAAGATAAATAACAAATAAAAATCAAGGCTTGCTTTCCGAAGTTATGGAAGGTACCCTTAATTTCACTAGGTGGTTGGTTTTTTGTGGGGATTTGTTTGTTTGGTTGTTGTTTTAATATATCTTACAAGTCACATCTACCCAGCAGGATTTCTGGAGGGGATTTATCTGCCTGCGATATCTGTTCTTTAGTGTTTAGCTCCCATTTGGTTTAATATATCTTCTCTCAGCTACTAAAAGTCAAGGTGCCATTTTAGGACATGACCGTGCTAAAAAGAGAGTGTACCAGGTAGCTTAGCAAAAATCATTTGCTACTGTGTGATGCATCTGTTACAGGTTTTCTCCTCGACTGAGATAAGATTGGAGCTGATTCATCTACAGATGAATACCAGGATGTTTAAATTGGAAGAATTTCTTGGTTAATCAAAAAAATCCTTAGGCCTTTAAAAGATGACCTGAAAATGAGATACACCTCGTAAATGACGAAGGTTTTACAGTAATCAGCACATCCTCCAAATAACAACCTTTCAGTGTCCCCTGTTTACTGGAAGAAATTATTATCGGCCAAAGACCTGTAGTGCAGACTACAGACCACTTCACCTCCAAGAGGATGCCTTGGCCCCGCTGTCAGCATCTAACAAGGTATCTGAGCTGCTGCTGTTACCAGAGGCCTCCTCTTCTCTGCATGAGTGAGCCTCTCACTGGTACGTTATTCAAGAAGTCTGGTCAAAAAAGTCCCACTTAAACAGACTTCAGGAAGAGCAACGGTCTGGGAGGGAAAACTATAAAAAATAACAAGCTTGGCTGTCTCTGCTTGGAGATTTACAGGACAGAAATCTCTCTGCTGAGATACTTGCAAAGTCAAGAATATCCCTGTGACCCACCTTGCTCATGGCTCATGCTCTCATGTCCCTCACCTGAAATCCCCACAGGCGGTAGCAGCCCATGGGTTCCTGCAGAGTTAAACATCACTGTGTTTGCCAAGAGAGGGAACAGCACCCCTAATAAGGATGACAGTGGGACATAAGGCAGGTTCCGAAACTAGCCTGTGACCATCTTATTTTGCCAACTGTTAAGAGTCGCACATCATCACCACCATATCAATGCGTATGTTTTATCTGGCAGAGGAAGCAGAGACTGAGCTATTCCTCAAGGCATTTTCAGAAGCATTTATTGTTAGCTCCCGGGTTTCTTGCTTTTCCCCTAAGAGTCTCCAAACTCTAGAGACTGAGGGAAATGCTTAGGATGACTCACACCTGCACTTTACTAAAAGCATAAAACCCTGTGCTCTTGCAGCTCAAACCACTCTATTTGAAACAGTCTTTTCCTAATAAGTTCCCAGAAAAAAAATATTAGAATTGCAGAAAATTGAAGGCCCGTTCTTATCCCATCTCTGAATTTCATAATGTACACTGGTGTTACCTTTTGCACTTCAGTCCTAAAGACACTCCACTCTGTACCAACCCCACCAAACCACTAAGCTGCATCATCTCCAGAAGGATGATGCAATTTTGTCCATATTGTACAGCTCCATGTGTACTACCCACTACAGAGATGACATTTACTTTTAAATATATGTATGCTTCCTAAGAAATATGGGTAAAATGTTTAAAACTTTGGCCTGTTTATCTTGAAGGTTAGTCATAACAAAGGAATGTATTTCTCTTAATAATGCCATAGAGATTCAATGAGTCACTATCCTATAGGTGCCTAGAAGGCAACAACCAGCAGGAATAACTGGTAAACCATAAAAATGTATGAAGTTTCAGAAGTAAATATTAGCTGAGATGTTGAATTATACACCTCATGCTAAAGTATTCACAATAGTACTATCCCCTGAGAATTTACCGCTTAAGTTAGAGCTTAGTTGTGAAATCACAAAAAAAAAAACCCAAACAACTATGCACCGCAGAAATAAGTTGTAAATTGAGGTGCAATTCTGCAACTTAAACAGCATTTACTAGTCACAAGAATAAATATTATTCCACGTAACTGATACAGAATCAGCCTCTCAGCAGGGGATACGATAGTTTATGAATCAGTAACAAAGCACTACCAGAGAAAGGTATAAAGGGATAATATTTGAGACTTCATCTGAATAATGACACAGAAAACAACACCATATTCCATCATCCTTTACTGTTATGTTCATCACCAACTCCACCATTGAAGCACGCACCCTACACTTCTTCTGGAAGCTTCATTTAGGTCTTTCTATCATGGGCTGCCCTGCATAGTTTTTAAGTTGCTTTTATAGTAACATGGCTCCATCACAGAGATAAGGAAAGTGGTGCCTTCGGTAAGGATTTAATCAGTGCATATCGTTCAGGAGAAAAATATTTGTTAAAAAAAACCCACCCCACTTGCTCCTGTTTTGAATTGTCCATTTCATAACACACACAATCACAAAAGCAAAATTAGCAGGGTCCAGCAAAATACCTTAGATTATTTTATTCTGCTTCTCTAGCAGCTTGCAGACCTCCATAATATAGTCATAATCTGCTCTTGATTCATTGATTAATACTGGTCTCAGCTACTTCTTCTGACAAGCTATTCAAGTTCTCATGAGCAAGAAGCTTTTTCCAAAGAAGGCCACTCATAAATTTAATTAAAGAAAAATTTACTAAGAAAGAAAAAAAAAGCAGATTTCCTTATTTACTGAAGTTGCTAATTGATAAAATATACATATATATTTTAAGCTACCTTAACATTTTCCAGATAATCAGTATCTGTGAGCTTGCTTTTAAAGCAAAAAGCTTCGGACTGCATGTTGGCTGCTGGGCTCTGACAACACAATTCAGCTGCACAGATATCATTGTGTCAGCACAACTTCACAGAAACTGATAATTTCTTTTCATGTGATGAAGGTTCATCTACAAACACCAACTTTTGGCTATCACTGAACCAGGAAGCTGCAGTGGCAGAGGTAGTCTCCAAAACAAAGAAAAACCCAGGAATAAAAGTTACTTTAAATAAATTTAAGCTACCTGCACAACCCTGGCACCCCGTTGTTTTAGAAATCATCACTTGCTTGTTAAACTCTATTAATAATCACCATAAAAGCATGTCTAAAGTTATAAAAAAAAACCACAGATAAAAGAAGCTTCTTGCTTTAGATAACATTTCTGCACAGTAGAGAAAAACGCCTTGAGCAAACAAAAGAGATGGTACATGATTCAAATTACACCTGTACACAGAAATAATTTTAAAAAACCCCTTATTTTTCCTAGAAGAATGACTTGCAATCCAGTGAACTGAAATCTAAATTATAAAGCTCAACTTTGTTATGAATCCTTTCTCTTTGCTACAGCTACGACTGCTTATTTATACCCCCTACTCCTAAGCTATCACTTTTAAAACACAAGAATAAGTAAAGGTATTTCATGCTAGCTACTTTTCCATCAAGAAATGCTTCTAAAAAAACCTTTTACCTTTGCATCTCACAACAATAAACAAATCAGAAGGTTCTTCTGACAAATTTATTGATTATGACTTGCAGGGATCAAACCCTAATGTACTTGCCAGAAATTGAACAATTATGTTTTGACAGTAGTTAAGCATTTACAGGTATTAAGCCAGCACCGTCTCAGAAGCGTGTCGTAACAGGGCAGAAAGCGTATGCATACAACTGTACAGATCACAATCTTGGCTCTCACTTGCCTCATTCTTACCAGTGCATTTCCCATCTTCCTGCTATTAAATCATAAAATGCATACGTAGATCTACCAGAAGCATAACTCATTTTCACCCCAGCCTGATGATATTCTGCTGGGACACCTGCAGCCCCCACACATGTACTTCTCCTGCATTTCGGGACTGCGCTGTATGGCTGTGCGTTGGCAACTCTGCCACACCACCACACTCTCCCCCCCCAGGCAGCCACGGATGGAGGGCAGGCTCCTAAAGCAAGGGACACCTGCAGCATAAGACACGTCCAGCAAGAGCCTGTACTCAACATCTGTGAGCCCTGGAACATCTGCTTACATCTTGCAGCAACATCAGGTAAGAAAATCTGTCAAAGGGGGAATTACACTCCTTGGGAATAAGGTTATTGACAGCTACATGGCTTTTCCTTGAATACTTTGTGTGAATATTTTGTGTAGGCTGGGGGTGGGCTAGATCTTCAGAGGGGACATAGCCAGGACAGCTGACCCAAACTGACACAGGGATATTCCATACCATATGATGTCTGCTCAGCAATAAAAGTTAAGAGAAAGGAGAAGGAAGGAGGCGCATTTGTTATTATGATGTTTGTCTTCAACCATTGCACGTACTGAAGCCCTGCTTCCCAGGAAGTGGCTTGACAATCACCTGCTGATAAGAAGTAGAGAATAAAATCTTTTGTTTTCCTTTGGTTCCATGTGTGGCCTTCACTTTTGCTTTATCAAACTGCCTTTATCTTTATTCATAAGGTTTTTTCCATCTTATTTTCTGGCCCCCATCCTGCTGAGGAGGGGGGTGACAGAGCAGACTGGTGGGCAACTAGCATCCAGCCAAGGTCAACGCACTACAACTTTTTAGACTTCCCATGCCAGGTTGCTATACAAGGGACAGACATCTGCTGTAGCAATTCACAGATTAAGGAGGGACCATCACACTGCTGTTACTGCCAAGAAATGCACCTTCTGCCGAGTCCCACTAAGAGGGACTCCAGCTACATTAAGACATCTAACACCACACCTTTACCTTCTCCAAAGGACTGTGTTTCTCTCAGATGCTCACAGCCACATCGTTATCTGGAGACTAGCAAAAAATTCCAGCCAGCAAAAACTGCCTGGCTGAATAGGAGTAGACACAGAAATAGATTGAATGCATTTCATCTTAACAGCTTGAAACTTTCACCTTCTCCTTCCTCATTCACAAGTTGTACTGTGACAAAGACAATGGAATCTTTCTTCCATATCTGTGTAAAATTACTTTACTCATTTAAACATTTTATGAATGAAATCATTTAGGAAATCATTACACTTTGCCTTTGGGTAAATAGGCTAGCAAACTTGAATGAATGTAATTACTTGCTTGTCAGTTATTCTTCAAGATGTATAAAGGTTTCTGGAAAATCATGGCTTTTGTACGGGAGAACAATGAGATCTACCCTTCATCTCTTCCATGACTTCCTACAGAATTTTCTCCCTATTACTTTAACCACAGGAAAACCAGCTTTATTCCTCCAAGATTTCCCACCCATGTAACCATGGCGGCAACAGCAAGCTCATCAAAGTTGGCCCAAGCACAGTGGTAACTGTAGTAACTGCAGTGTCACCAAAAAACCCCTCAAAACTTTTTATAAGAGGGTTAGCAACTACCAGCATTGAGTACCCAGAGCAGTGCTTGACATTTCCAAATCAGCTCATTCAAACTACCAAACCAGAGCAGCCACTTTAGCAAAGCATTTCAGTTTGGCTTCTCCAGAAAAGTGGAACACAAGTTACAATTGTTAGTTGCAAAAATACAAAACCCTAGCTGGAAAACACTTGAATTGGCCATTTTTTATAAAACAATTTCATCTGGGCAAGCAGTCTATAAACATTCCTTTAATCTACTACTGGGGTGGTTATATTATTTTTTTCTTGAAACAATTAAGCTCCTCAGATAGATGAATTAGAATCTAAATTTAAAAAAAAGAAAACAAATCACAACCTGCTTTCTGCTTAAATTAGCATTGAAAAAATGCCTTTTCAACTTTTGTTTCAAACAAAAGCCATAAACCAAAATAAAAATCATTACAGCATTTTTTTTTAAAGTCTAATTCATTATTTTTTGTTTAGCTTATATGAAATGCAGACAACTCCTTATAGTGAGCTGCTCCATAACAGTTCATTCAGTGCACTTTAGGAAAATGACAAAAAAAAAAAAGGGGGGGGGGGGGGGGGGGCTGTT
>NW_009648559.1:1184298-1185285 GCF_000708025.1 Charadrius vociferus
AAAGCATTTGAAGTAGGGTAAATCCTAACTTAATGCAGAAAACACTTGAGCATACATTTAAATTTCCTCACATGATCCCGGTAAGACAAATTGTAAAAGTAAAGTAAATCTCATGTGCTTGCAATATTGTAGCTTTGGGCCCTTAACCACCCAAATGCATATGCACACTAAAATGACCACACAGTAAGGAAATAAAGGAAAGACCAACGAAGCCAGATCTAATCTCACACATGTGAACTATTATAAGCTCTGAGTTAACGCTGTTAATTACATTTGAATTCACAACCCAAATTTTTTCTTAATGTACAAGTTTGAAACACACATGACTGGATTTGAGGCATCAACATAATGTACTGGGAAGCACAAATTTAACAGAGAAAAAAAGCTGTTATGCATATCCTGTATGCCTAACGTTTCTTGCAGGAAATCAAATTGATATGTTAAATATCAATAGCACTTCACCACATTACGTCATCCTTCTCCCCCCGAGACAAAGGTGAGCAGACTTACATGGCCCATACGGCTGTAGTTCATCACAGTTACGCATTGCCTAGCAGTGACCACGTTGGAACGAAACACAGGTTACCCTCCTTGTGCTCTTTACAGAAGAAAGGAAAAAGAAAACCAAAAGGTAAAAGAAGAAACTGCTTTTGAGCAAAGTTGTTATATGTTCAGCAACTTAGTCAACAGACTCATTTCACCCATACAAATGTCTTTCAAAACTGAACAGAAGAAATTCATGAGGAGACACTGGCATAACTGCATCTGTTGACAAACTTAAAGCAACAGTGAACGTATTTTAATTTCTCCTGGTCATTCATGGTCAGGTTTAAAATTTCTCATGCTTTTGAAAACAAAAGAAAGGGAAACACAAAACACAGATTTAAAGCAGCCTTAAAGGCAGCCTTCTAAAAAAAAAAAACCACACAAAAAAAAACCCCAAAACCAAACACAAAATAAAACCCCCAAACCAGGTAGCACTCTTTC
>NW_009648559.1:1185319-1196677 GCF_000708025.1 Charadrius vociferus
CAAGAAATTCTTGTGGCTGGTTATGATTAAGTTCCTTGGCCCAACAACAACATTGGATTTTTAATAAGGAAGAAGTAAACCTCTATAGATATGAAAGGACCAAATCCAAACCCCAGATTTATAAAGTACACAGAGCAACTGGAAAGCTACCATATAGCAAGCAGCCAAGAACCACCAGTAACAAAAGACTTCAAGGGGTGCAAAGCCAAAGCACCTTCTGTAACACACAGGACCTACCATCTCACTGTTTACTTGGGAAACTTTTCACCTCCAGTCCAAGCAAAATCAGGAGAGTAGGAAGATGATCAAAACACAACTGGCTTTTCACCTTTGTCTGTACCTATGAAGTGTTTGAAGACCAAACAATTAAGGATTTAGCTCAGAGAGAAGGTTTAATTTTTCTTAATACACACTGAATAGGTGCACATTATACAGAAGTATTGATTTAATGTGATTTCATTTAGTATTAGACAATTCCTAGACCTAGAATGAACACAAATCCCACTGTTTTAATATGTGAAATGTCCCAGAATTGTTGGGAAAATGCACTGAACAAAGGAGGTAGCTCCCTTGGAAGCAAGGGGTTCAGCTGATGGATTTTAATAGTGCCCATTGTTTCTAGCTGCTGGCTGTGTTTTGTCACTGAAAGTGATTGCTTTGAAGATGTAACATAAAAATAGGAGCTTTTCTTATCTGGTTAGTGTAGTTACTTTTACTGTCTGCAGAAACCATGTATCTGTTGATGGTTGGTCAAGCTATGAAAGGAGCAGAGCACAAGAAAGTGCATTAATTGATTACTTTCTCCTTGGATTTCCTTCTTGTACAGTCCAAAACAATTTTAGTAGTGCTATCTTGCTTCTTGTTTAACATAAAGCCACTTAAAAATATCAGTTGTAAATAGGAAGCTATTGTTTATAAATAGAGTACTGATATAAACAGTAAACCAAAATATGTCGGAGAAACATGGGGAAAAATATGTGTTTTGGTTACATATTAAAGAGGTGCTATGTTTTCAGGCATAGTTCTTCCAGGATTATGTTTTAGAAGCTATCACTATAGCTTGATGTAATTCAAAATGTCTACTTTCCAAATGGCATCTCAAAAGATTCATAAATACTCTGTCTTAGAGCAAACTAAACTGAGGAATATTTGTCCTGCAGATGCCCTGAAAGAAATAACCTATATCCTTTATTTAGCCTAGAAACATGATAATGCACACAAGACAGTCTCCAGAAAGTTTTCTTTTAACTTTGCAGGGTCCAAAAGCTCTTTTTTAATCCTACTATCTCTCCATGCACCCAGAGCTGGAAGCAAACCAGCCTTCTGGCTGCAACAGCAATTATTCCTATTTACAGACCAACAGCATACATGGTGCTTACTGATACCATGGCAATAGTGTTGAGTATAGGAAATAAATGGATCAAGATCTGGCCCATAAAAGGTTGCTTGGAAGACAGACTGCCCCACATTAATCAGATTTTATGTCATAATGTTGAAGACTACAATACAGGCTACAGAGCACAAAGATGATTCTTGTTTTCACTTTCTTTTTTTTTCTTTTAAACAAACTGGTCTTTTTTTCTAAATCTTCAAACAATGTAACAACTTTTTCCTGCTCCTTTGGTTTAACTTTAGAATGTATATGTCAGCCAAAACCATCACCAGCTGTGTGTATAGATTTCTTCAAAACTCTTCCTGGTCTGACCAAGCTCCAGGACACCCAAAAAAAAATAATCTCCTCTTACTTTAAGCTGTAGCATTGCATTAACCTTGCACACCATTAACCTTGCCAAACTGCAAACTTCATGCTGCAAAGGGCTGCTACTTCCCTTCCCAAGGTGCCAGAGAGTTCATACAAGTCACCAGCTGTGCAACCTCATTCATGCTGGATTCAGCTCTTTTTCATTTGGGATAAGAGTCTGCTTTAGTCTAACATTTTAATAAAGTACATACCTTCCCCAATGTTAATTAATGAATTGAAATATTGTTTTTCCACACATCTCAGTGGGTATTGACCTCAGCTGAACATTTTATAACTCACTGTTGTCCAGCAAACACAATCAGAGACAACACAAGTCATCCACTACTCCTTTTCCTCAGCCCATAGAGCGGTACATCGCATTACCTATCCTCCTAAGCAAAAGGTGCTTCAGTAGTTGCACTTGTTTTTCAGCTACATCTCACACCCTTAGAAGCAATCGGTAAGAGAACAGCAGCAATTCAGCATGACCCCCCTCCCCCCTTCTTTCACCAGGTTCACTCTCACACACATTAGGAGTGGTAGCCTTGCTAAAAGCACACCCTCAACTGTTGAAAAGCACACCAAGGAACAGATGCCAGCCCTATCTTGCCATCGTCCTCATGTTTGAGAGGCAGAAGTGACAACGCCCTACATAGTCTGGAAACTGTTTGTCTACCAACAGGCTTTAGTTATGAACCATCTGGAATAAAACAAAAGGGACTACTGGTAAGCCATTTCCTAAATGGGTCTCGTACCAAGCTGTCCCTGGTGGTCCATCATGTTCCAAGCTTGTCAACCATAAATGCTCCATCACTCCTGTAAACTGTACTCAGGACCTGGAAAACTAAAAGCTTCCAAGTCACTCATTCAATCAGTTGTATTTCATAGCTGCTGTGAAAGTCTGCAACACTCATCTTTACTAGTATAGTATTTCTCCTGGCTTTTAAGATACTTACAGCTTTGATCCTGTAAACACAAACGCACATGTGTGTGCTTAGCATTAGATATGAGAATAAGTCACATACATACACACATGTTGGACCATGGATCAAGTTAGAGATGAAACACTCATCCAAATTGTATTGATGGGGGTTGTCCACTGTAACATGAGTTATGTAATCATGCTCACCATGACTTTCCACAGCCCCAGCTGGGCATGCAATACTGAACTTAACTTATTTACAGCGCTCAGAAGCTTCATTCGTCCCAATCCTATGCCCAACAAGACCACATTCCTTACAAATGTGATTTCCAAAAATACATCCCTCCCTAGTTTGGGCTCCAAAACATCTAGGGAGGTTTTCCCACAAGATGCACTCTCAGGGAGTTGTTTCTGTTCCATTTATGGCTGCTTAATGTTATTATGACAGAGTAAAAAACAAAACCAAACTTTAGCAAACCTGAAAAACAGACCTATTACACTACGGAGTTTTAATATTCACCCAAGGAAGTGAAAGCAAACAAAACAAGAGGCTAAGAGAGCAAAGATCCAAGTCTCTGAGTGTACCGTGAGGCAAAAGTAATTTTCTTTGTCATTTTATAAGATCCCCCCCTCCCCCCCACCAATTTGTGGCAATTCACTGCATCCATAAAATGGCCATAAATCAAACCTATGCAGAGACCACTGAAGAATGCTGAAGTCAACGTTATAAAAACTGAATGCCCAGTAAGTAACTTCCAAACTGGAAAAATATTTAGTCATTTAAAACATCTTATACAAGATTAAGAGTTTACCTAATAAGGAAGACACCCCCCACACCACCCCCCCGCAGTTCAGGGGACTTGTTTGGTGTACTGCACTAACTGTATTGTTTAAGTAGTGCCCTTATGTCGTTAAACTTAAAGTGGTGTCAGTGTTTCCATCTGTGCTTTAATTTCTGCATTTTAAAACTATTAAAACAAAATACTTCAAGTTGGACATGGACTAACAAGTTTTTTCTTTGGTGGGTTTGTTGGTGGTTTGGTTTTTTTTAATTGGTTGGGGTTTTTTTAAATGCTTTTTATGTTGGCTTGGCTGCCTGTATTCCAGGGCAGCGTCAAATATTTTATTTCAACTGAATTTTCTTCCTATCTTTTCCTTTTAATACTCAGAGACATTTATGAGTTTTAATTTAAACATCTACTGTCATCTCCCTTTTTTCTACTGAAAAATGGTAAATCGCCATTAGCATGCAGTGCCACATGATTTCAGCCTTTTAAAATAGATTGTAGTCTGATTCTCTCCAACAACAAGCTCTTGTGTTAATTTTTAAGCCTAGGAATCCAGGACAAAAGCGATCACACTTCTCCCATCCCTGTAATTGCTAAGCACCTTTGAAAATCAGGCCACTTTCACTGAGGTGTCTAAATATAGTTTTAGATACTTAACTTTAGGAACTCAGATTTTTTAAAAAAAAAAAGGTCAAAATGATTAAAACTGTGTCTCGTTACTTTTGACATTCATAATCAAATGAATATTAAAATGGAAGTAGATGCTTAAGACTGTTGGATGTATTTCTGGCAATACTCAGTTCTAAGTATATATATTTTTTTTTTCAATATTTTATGACTTTACTACCTGGACAGCTTGCCCTCAGTGTCTGAAATACAGTGGTACATTCCAGCAGGTTTGCAAGCTAAAAAGCACGGTTCCGCCACCTTTCTGATACAAATGACAGCATTATGAGTGCTTTAAATGCCTCAGCAGGAGCTGCAGAGGCAGCATTCCAGCAGGTGCACTAATTTGCTGAAACACAAGGTAAATTGCCCCCATACCACAACAGGAAATGATAGGAACTGGAAACCTCGGTCATGAAAAGCTACAGACTGGCAACATCTTTCTTCTTTGAGATGCAAAGATTCCTTGTCCTACTCTACATTTTGCTCTGCAGGAGCCAGAGCACTGTTTCTAACAAGGTGTGACGCTACTGATCAGCTGATGAATGGTACCACATCCCGTCCAGACTCCTGAGAAGTCTGGAGGCATACCTTCCTTTCTTTTTCTTTCCTCACATGAAGTCATAGCTCACACTTTTGACAGCTCAAGTGACACAATCATGATCAAACTAAAACTAAATATGTCTTGTTCAACATCACCAGAACAAGAAAAATACTATACTTACAGTTCAAGAGCTGGGCAGCAAAAGTGTGACCATTCAGGATTATAGAATCCACTACATATAATAAGAAAAGCACAGGCATTGAATTTATTTATGTATTTATTTAATCACGCAGCAATTCTCTGCAGTTACTCCCACTGTTAGTATGACTCCAAAGATCATTCTATGTGCACATGCTGGTGAAGATCGGTACAATGCCCACAGAGTCATCTGTAAACCGCAATCCCTAATATATAGCAGATGAAGGAAAAAATGCATTTTTCCCCTCTGTTTTGGATCTACTTGTGGTTAGTCTGGAAGTCTCAACCCAACTTTCCTAACTGACATTACACTACACTGCAGTTATGCATTTGCACTTTAATGTTTATCTCATAAATCTTGAGCCATAGACTTCGGTCATGTCTGTGGAATATGTGATGTAATCTCACTAGATGTGTATAAGTAGAAAGATATAATTAAAAACGGTAACCCAAAGGAGGATCTTTTCTTTTCCAGACTTTAAATTCATAAGCAATGTCGAAAGCAGTTTGTAATTTAATCCCCGTATGTAGCAGAACACTGAAGTATACAGTGCATAAACTGAAAGGACTTTGCTGAGGAAAAAAAATAAATTGAAAAACTATTTACAATACTCTTCAGTACCTATGGCATGCAGACAATCGCCGTACATGAGCAGGTTCCACAAAAATAGATTGCGGTTCCCCTTGTACATCTACAGGACCTGAAGGAATGCATCTACCTCTTATTACTATTACTCAGGAACAAAGTACTTAAGCTCACTTTTATCTCCAGTTCAACACAACACCACAAAAGTAGGGGTAAATCTTCTTTCCCATTGTAATTACAAGATTAAAATATACAGCAAATTCAGTGGCTGATAACTGCTATAATGAGTAGTAAAGAGATTAAATGAAGGGGAAAAAAGTTCGGTCTGGGTATCAGGAAAGAATTCCTAAGGGTAAGATCTGCAGTGCACAACCTCAACAACCCTGAGGACTACATTGCCAACTTGCTGGGAGCTGAGCCTGATTTGCATATAAATTTATAGCGAGCTTTCATCAGAGATAAATGTGCAAGGATTTATTTATTTATTTACGCTGTTAAACATACACAATGCTCTTCAAAAATGCACAGGGAGACAAAATACAGCTCAAGAGCTTCAAAGGAAAGCTTTATCAGTGGAAAGACTGGCACCGCTTCTCTGAAACCATCTTCTTAATGTCCAACTTTATCTATGCTGAGGCCACCCGCAGCACCGAACACGCTGGAGCAGCACATGACAGCGGACCGCAGGATCTGTTCAAGCCCGTTTCCCAGGAGGCTTGCACAAATGGCAGCCATCGTACACAGGCAGCAAAGACAGATCTGAACAAAGTTTAACCCTCGTTCAAAAAGTCTTGTTTGAAATCGATTTTAATGAAAAATATCCTTTTTTCTTCCTGAGTAAATCCAGAGAACCATTTCTTTCAAGGGGGGTGGGGGTGGGAAGAGTGGGTTCACTGTGAAAACAAGAGGAATTACACTGACTGAAATACATTTCAACTTTTAAAATGTCAGAAATTCCATGATTTACCAAATCTTTTCTTCCAAGTTTTAATTTCTGGTTGACCCTCATGGAGAAAAGTACAAACAAAAAAGTAAATATGAATTTACATACTTTTGCCTAGTGGAGCCTGATGGGTTACCTCAAGCTATTCCTCTGTTCCCAAAGGCGGCAGGCAAGGGACCTGTCTGGAAGCCCCCAGACAAACTGGATCTGGGAACAAACTCCCCCAGCAGCAGACATAGCCAGCAGATTATTGCTCCCCCCAAGAATACAGATATCGCATCTCTCGCAATTCAGCAGCATCAAAACCAAATTAAACACAAGTAGTTTACTATCTAGTTTACTAACTATCCACATCCTGCACAAGACAAATGTGTGCAAGAGACATTTATGAAATCTGTGTACAACAATTATATTCCTTATTTTAAGGGTCCTGAAGAAAAATAAGTTTTCTAAGCAGCCGAATTAGTTAACTCTTTGCTTTGACTGTGAATTGCATCATCCCCTTTTATGAGTGACATGGTCACTTATTAAAAAGTGTGTCATATGAGATGTTTTACAACACATTAATATCTGCTTCTCAACTACCAGTCGTCTTATTAAATTCTCAGCATGTTCTCACTTCGGAGCCATCCAGATAATATAGACAGCAACATTAACAGCAATAAAGACATTGCTAGATGTAATGTAGTATCTAATTAACAGTGATCTCAGTGGGGCAAGGCCAGAAGAGGACAACTGAATAAAAATAATCTGCATTATTTAAAGTTATTGGAATATACAGTTAATGGCAGCAGGCCCAGTTTTAATTAAAACGTAGAGGTGGTGATCCAAATTGGCTAAATCTGACACTGAAGTAAGGGCCCCAAACAAGTTTAAAGCAGTTAGCCAATCTCTAGCCATCCTTCTCTTGTCTTTTCCAGTTATTTATGGTTTAATGTCTATTAAAGCCCACTGTCTCCAGTTGAAGCAACACACTTTCATTGCTGCTGTGGTCATCACCAGCCACCCAAATCCAGTATTGTGAGGGCACAGCTCAAGAGGTCTGCCAGCTTCTACACCCACTCTCTTTTGCGTCTGCTGATGGATAAAACGGGGATAAGGGTCAACGCTTCCGTGAGCTGCTTGTTAAAGACACACTGGGCAGTGTCAGGACGAGCAGAAGGCAGTAAGTTCTATGGCTGGCAGGGTCTCCGGATTTTCAAGAAATAAAATGTTTCCACAGGAGACCAACATTAAATGAAATGAAGCCATGTACTAAGGTTTGCCTCTTTATTTTAATCTCCTGTTCTTCACTGCCAAAACAGTGCTTTTACTCCAAACTGTAATACAAACCACCTTGTTTCCAAGTTTGCTATATGCTGTCTCAGGGGTCCTTTCCAAATACTGTTTCACCTGTTTCTGTCATCATTTTTGTAACATACAATAGCAAAGCGGAATGTTTTCTATATTAGCATGGGGGAACATTTCTGCAAGTTCACAAGTTTCCATGGTGGTAGATGTTCATCTACTTTCACTATAGCCTCCCCAACCACTGAATATTGTAATTCACTCTCAAGCAAGAATTCAAATTGAATGATCATCTATACACTTTTTTTTTTTTTAAACTCCATTCTAAAGAGGTATTTTGTTCCTCTTTTTCAGGGTAGCACTTCCCCCTCAACTTGTGAATTATTTCAGGTCTTGTCTTCTGTCTCTCACAGCATGTCAGTTCCAAAACTCTTTTAATGAAAGATTTGGCAAGCCTATACCTTTCTTTTTTCACCTGTATTTTTTAAAATTAATTTAGTATCTTCTCATACAACACATTCCCTTATAACCCACATCAAGATAATGCTTCAGCCATATGTGGGTTAAAGCCTCTCCCTTCCCTGACATAGCCAATCCAAACACAGGCAACCACTCCCAGGAAACCACTGCTAATCACATCTTTCCTCAATTTCCTTTTTCAGTTTTTCTTTTTCATTCATTCTCCTACACAGGATATTGAAAGGTTTCTGAACTTTATAAAGGTCATTGCATTAATAGACAGCAAATCCTTCCCTCAGCCTTGATAAGATATTTTCTTACATCTCAAATTTTCCAACTTCAGTATAAACCCTTTAGCTAATTAAAAGCTTCTTCCAGAGAGACTCTTTCCAAAATATCCTTCCCAAAGTTTTTGCATTAATCTCCTCTCTAAAACGTTATTTATTTAATCACCAAGAAATAAATGTTGTTCACTCCTTCGCTATTTATTTCTTCATTCCAAAAGTAGACCTCCGTCATACATCACACTCACCACACACGCATCCCTAACTCACCACTCCATTGTCAAAGGTAAAAAAAAAAAAAAATTAGAAAAAATAAATCAGTCTTTGCCAGATTAGTTAGTCAAGTCAGTATGACACAAAGTACCTGCTAGAAATGCTTCATCATCATGGCCATTCATCTGGACATCTAGTGTATACTTTTAATGGTAACTTACTTAATGGGCATTGTCAACGGACTATGTTTTTCATTTGAATTTTTTTTCTTACAGAAATCATGGCACATGTTGTGCAAGAGATAGATTGAAATTGAGCTACAACATTTCTGATTTTGCATAGTTTTTCCTTGTCTTCAGCAGTTTTTGCTTGGTATTTCATAGGTTTTAAGTTTTGCACGATCTGTCAAACAGCTGAATACAATGCATTATTAACAAGACTAAGTTTTTACTCAGGTCTTCTACCTGATCTTGTTTAGAAATTGAGACTCAATTCATATACAGAAAAACCACGTCTAAAGTGTCTTGATTTGTTAAAATGCTTCTTTTAAATGCACAAATTATTTAAAATATTGAGTTATCATTTAAAACAACAAAACACATATGGTTGTAATTAGTGAACTAGAAAAAAGGGGTTGGATCAACTGAACCAAATTTTTACTTGGCAATCGGAAGAGAGGAGCTTTTCCGAATTTTACAGGGTGAATCTGATTTCTAAACAGAGTATACACTATTTAGCTGAGCTCAACTAGGTAAAGTGAATGAAATATTCTTTCCACAACTGCCAATATTAATCAAAGACTGACTTATTATTTTAACAAAGCCTGGTGTCTCGATAAATCACCTCAGTTTAGGTTTCCCTGAGACTTTTTTGGTAAAATCCAACTCCTATACATTTAAATTACATTTTTGTTTCCACATCCTTTCATACAGTGAAGTTCACAAACATCCTGATAGAGGGGAAAACGCAGTAAGTTTGGGAGAAAGGTTTATATATATAATCAGCTAAAAGGTTAAATTTTACTAGTCTTTAGTCATTACTAGTTTACTAGTCATTATTAGCTTACAAAAAAAATAAAGAAGAAAGCAGATTTCTAAGCACTCAAAGAGGCAAAGTAAAAGGCCAGCGCTTCAGGTCACATCAGGGCTCAGCTTCTACCAAGACCTGTGTCCTCAAGGACGGAAAAGGTAATGCCAAATATTACACTCCCAGGGCCCACTGTGATATTCCTCCTTTCTACGTCTTTCACTGACATATATTAAGGCCAGTATTGGGTTTGACTCACATGCACCAAAAGTAGCCTAAAGGATGAAACATGAGGAAATGATGTCATTCTGAATCCAGCAGATCTTTTATTGCCTAATCATAGATGTGGGAATTTCCTGTAAGAGTTTTCCTGGGGCGCTCTCAAGACTGCATTTCAGAACAGATGACCAAGTCCAGAATTGTCAAACCGTAGCAGGATGGTGTGCCAGAGTTCACAGATGTCTAATGAATAATTTGCTAAAGAAACACTTCACAATATACAAGATAATGCCTAAAATGTGATGGAAAATCTGATGTTTACAGCAGTCCCAAACTCGGCACATATCAGACATTACACTGCTACATGAAAAACTTATGTCCCATGTTCAGACCGCTAATCAAAGGACAACAGCAAGTGAATTGTGCTCTAGACTGTACACAAAACATCCCATTTAGAAGTGATATCTAATCCCTCCAACTACCTCTAAGAACATAGTTATGTCCAAGTGATATATTATTTCTGTGAATCGCTCATATCAAAACCCTCTGCTACTAAATTAAGCTACCAGCATTCCTCAAATAAAACAAAAGCTCAGAACATCAATTTCCTCCTCATAACCCTTTGAGACACTTAGAACGACAAACTACCATGGTGCAACCATATGAAAATAGGTTGTCTTCTTCCAGCTTTGTATAGTACAGACGTATGATTTCTAAAAGTCAAATTAAAAGCAGTGTTGCTTGTTGTCTCTTTCTGAACAAAAAAAACCACTGAACCGAGGCTTACATTGAAGTTTGAATTTAAATATCTCTGCTTTTGATACAATATATTGAGAAAATTCTTCATTCCCCTTTGAATTAGTCTATTTGCCATAAACTTTGTCACTTACAAGCTTACTACCACTCTTGCTTATACCATATAGCCAAAAACTGCTTTTGTAACTGTGCTTGTGTCCAGCAGTAGCTTAACAACAGCTTACCAGTGAACCTGAAGATTAGCACCAAAAAAAAAAAAGCTATAAAGCAAACAGGAGAAAGAGGATCTGCCAAAATAGCGAGCAGTACATAAGCATTTTGTGTTTTCCTAGTCACCTGCCTCTCGTCATCCAAGTGCAGCTTTCCCTATACCTAAAAGCAGCTACACTTAAAGTCAGACAAAAAAATACCATGTTTTGCATTTTTTCATTCTTTCTTACAAGATGAATACAGTAGTCTGTATTGTACTAAAAATGGCTTTATGCACTGCTTTGTTAGTAAAATGAAATCACAGTAAATGAATAAGAATTCCATTCTGAACTGACATGCTGAGAATATAAATTATGTTTTATAAAGCCATCGTACATAACTGCAATCTAGATGGGCACTGTGTGCATGAGCTATTAGACAACACTTTAAAAGCTGCAGTCTAGTTTAGTGGAGATAATTTTAATTGACTCAAGGGTGTATCTCAATGGTCCTGAAATTGTTAGGAAAATGTATTGC
>NW_009648559.1:1196698-1235631 GCF_000708025.1 Charadrius vociferus
CAGAGTCAATGCAATCTAATAATGCTCTGGGTTTCCAACTGCTAGATGCATTTTGTGATTGGAAGTGATTGCATCAAGGATATGGATGGGCCACATAAATGGAAGCTTTTATCGCTGGTTAGCATAATTACTCCGACAGTCTGTACTATGTTTGCATCTGCTGGAGCTTGGTTAAGATTTTTGGAGAGTCACATAATGGGAGAACAGTTGTTTTCACAATGACCTGTTTCCGTGGCTATTTACGTGAAATGCTGACTTTCACCTTCTTGGGATTTTCTGCTCGTCTTCTGAAGAGGACAAAACACATGAAACGGGAAGGCTTCTAACACGCCACTATGAGAAGAACCGCATTACACTGTTGTAAATCACTGGTGAACAAATAGCTCAAAACCAGTTATAATGAGTCATGCCACCATACTCATGAACATTATCTGGGAATCTAGATAAACAAGAGAGAATTGTTTTAAAAATTCTGTTCCTTTCTACTGACTCCCTTGCTTGGGAATACTTAGCATCTTGAAAGAGGTCTCAAGTCAGAAACCCCAAACTAGAGACAGAATTTTTTTTTTACTTAAAACCTTTCTTACTCCTGCAACTTCATCCTCTTGCTCAATTTTGAAGCAAAAAACAGCTCCTTGATTTTAAATAAACTCATATCAGTGCAGTGCTCCACATCTGGTTTTCCTAACGAATTTAAAGGGTTTTTGTTGCATCACTCAGTTAAGCAAAGCTCTGCTCATTTTATAGTACTGCCCATATTATTGCCAGAGATTCAATGGGAGTCATCAGAGGCACATCATGCAGGGCTCTAAGTGCTATGCTGAAAACTTTCCTTTCACCTCAAGTCAAACCCAAAGTTTCAGCCCTAATCTTCAAAGCCTTCCTAAAGGTTGTCCTCAGCCACCCATAAGGTGGGCCCCCTTCCTGAAACAGCTCGGCTGCTCAGTGGGGTCAGCCCACAGCTGAGATTCACAGTCATGGGAAACCGTGCTCTCAGCAGCTGGCCTGCAACTGGGACACTTACGTCTGCAAGGGATTATTAAGTTGGGCTGTGATTCTTGCCACTGTCAGAACAAAGAGTAGAACTCATGCTTTTGGTTTGGCTTTTCCCACCTAGTTTTTGAAATAAGTCAATAAGGAGGAGGAGAGAAGGAATTAGATATAGCAATTGCTTTAACAGAGGATTTTTCATATGCTTTGAAATACAATCAGTACTACCAAGAGATGGTCTCAGCTGAAAGCCTCTCAGTGTGCATATTGCATTTCCCTATCCTTTAAGGGACACGCATATAAGAATTCATTTTGCCTTTGATTTTGCCTGATACCCAGAAAGAGCGTAAGCAGCTAGCAGAGGCCTCTGACAGGTTGCTGGCCTTGGCCTATGTGCCCACAAAACAAATCAGACCTTATCGTGGCTGAGCCAGACACCATCACACCCCCGGAAGGACCTCAGGGCCCTGAAAAGGCAGTCTCACTTGTTCAGCCAAGTCGGATCTTTTAGCTTTGAGTCACGCCAGTGCTGGAACGTGAATGGTGCTAAGCTAAAGCTACTTATCCAGTTCATTTGTAACCAAAGATTTTTCAGATCAACTAGTCCACCATTGCTATAGAGATTTAATTGGTCTTGAAACAGCAAGACGACCATAAATCAGGATGTAACAATTTCATATTAGCCCCAGGAGACACAGCACCTACTTTTACAGCAGCAAGTATGGGAATTTGGAAGCCTTTGATTGCATTAACAGAGATGAATTCAAGTGAAACAAATATTCCACTCACCCTGAAGGTTGGGACACTTGCACAGCAGGTGCGCTGCAGCTGGTGTGCTGCTGTTACCTTTGGCATGACAGATTAAGCCATGCAGATCTAGTTTTCCAGTCTATGGGTCTAATATATTAAAAGGATTATTTTTCTGATACTAGGTTCCCATGCATACAATTGCAGTTCATTGAAAAATTAAAGCAACCATCCTAATTCATAACACAATCCCATTGTGTTTTCTGCCATGTTGAAAAACAGAGGGGGAAGCAGGAGTTTAGTTTATTTATTTCTGTTTTAGTTCACTTGAAACCAGATATTTATTGTCAGTCTTCTGTAAATGAGTAAAATTCCACTCTTATATAGCAGACAGATCCTACAGATATCAATTTGGTTGAGCATCTCCGATGGTACCATCGAAGAACCCAGTTTCCATGGGCACGCATCCATGGTGCTTAGTGGAGCTCCTAGCGCGTGACAGCACGGGGGTACCTGCCCTTGCTGTCGGGCTCTATGGGCACCAGCCCTATGCCCCTGGGCAGCCAGAGCAGAGCCCCTCTGCCTGCAGCTGGGACACTCCACAACTGGATGTCTCTTTCAGCACTTGCAACTAAATTAACTCAGCAGGACCTAACATCTATGGTTTCATATAAATTGAAAATCAAAAAATTGGGAAAAAAATATATTTCCCTGTTTTGTGTTTGTTTACCTCCCATGATCATCAGAGATGGATGTTTGGCTGATATCAGGCAGGCTGCTCTGTCAGAGCTATGATGACAGTGGTACCTAGCAATACTTAAAGCCACTTGGGTTCACATATGTGACATAACTGTTTTAGGGTTTTTTCTCCCCTTAAGTTAGTCTGAATATTGGAGAAGCTTATATATCAACTGCCAAAAAAAAAAATAATTTCTGCTTGTGTTTCTTCAAAGCTGTCACAACAAGAACTGTAAAACAACCACCAAAATCCTAGAAAATGTCTTTTGGATTTGCAATACCTCAACTGACAATTCTCATTAAGAAATTCTGGCAAATAATTTTTTATTTTTTTCAATCTAGCCAGTTAAAAATGGCTCAAAATACACCTGCAGTCCTAAATCCTAGGATTTGGGATGCAATAAGTGAAAGTGCCTCATGATATATAGGCTAGCAATGTAACAAGTAAAGCTTTTGTGTAAAAGCATGTAGTAAACATCAGTCTTTAACCTAGCACAGTAAATGCTTTCTGAAAAACTAAGAGAGAATCTCTCTTGGGTACTAATTGCTCCACTTTCCACAGAGCAAGAAACACATTTTGCAGACAGTAATATACTTTTCAAGAACGTTTGGTGCATTAACCACAGAATTACATGTAAATACTTCTGACTAAAGCTTGCTTTTAGGTACCAGTACAAAGTGTGCCAGGAGGAGACAAAACGTACTTAAAGACCTATTCAAATTTTATTTGAAGAATAAAAATGAGCTTCAGTTAAGACTTTTTTCATTGCTACATCAATGTCAATTCCTTATTTGCAATATATAGAGCTAAAGTGAATAGTGGGATCTATCAGTTCAAATCCTGATCCTTGGATACTCTATTATTATTAACTATAAACTTTTAACTGAATACAAAATTACTGTCACTCAAGGTAATAAATTTCAACTGTGTAGCTTGATAAATCTATCATTATTACCTTGCATTTTTCTTCTTCCAATGCAATTGCACAGTATTGGCTGCCATAAATTAATTGTTATTTTAATAGAGTAAAACCAATTTAATGAATTCAAATACGAAAAGCTCTAAATTGATTTTTTTTTTCCTCTTCTCTTATCAACCTGGACCACAATCCCTGTCATAAAAATACAGACTCATGAAAAATAATGGTTCAGGACCCAATTTAAAAGCTTCAGCGAGAGCTTAATTTGATCTTATACCTAGCCCCCAATTAAAAGAAATACACTATAAAAATAAGGTTGTTTCAAGATAATGATGACAGCACTAAATTTAATATATTTAAAACCACACAAAAGTAAGTTAAAAGCAAGATGTGTAAATCAAAGAAAAAATGTTTGATTTCATGCAGAACATTCTTCTGGATTTTCTAAATAAGCGGCAATATCGTGCTGTACTGATCTTTATAATTATAGGTTAACATTTGGTTCACCTAACAAAGTAATCAGCTTTATAAAAGCAAAATGGAACTTACTGGTTTTGCTTTTAAAAGCATGTAAATAAGTGCCAAAGATTGTCTATTTTCAGTGTCACTTTGTACACCTATTCACAGATCACAAATATTGTATGCACAGACATTAATGTACAAGGAAGCTTGAAAACCTGAGTGTAACCATCCACCCAACAACTGGCCCAAAGTTCAAACCTATGTCTTTCTAATAACATGGAATATAATGCCTGCACATATGCAGGGTAGTCATGCCCCTGCAATAGCTTCTTTAAAATTAATGAGGATTATTTCTTTTGCACTATAAATGGTCTCTCTCTGTAGTTGAGCTGCAGTACAAGTTTTAAGGTACATTTTTTTTAGCTACAGACTACATCTATTAGCTATGGCTTGTGGTTAAACACGCTGTCTCCAAAAGGGATTGTTTGGATGATAGGATTATTGGATTTAAGTATTCAAATCTTTCAAATCTTGTCTTCACCTGAAAGCAACACTTCCATTCTCTTGCTTAGCACCTGCTGTCTAGATAACTTGTGAGAATATTTTTCTATTCTTGTGCTCTATTCTGTGTTTTTTTACCAGAAAAATGATTACAGGTCAGAAATAAAAGCCAACTCACTGCAGTTGGTAAGGATAGCTGACTGCTCGTCTAGCTACATGGTTATTTTGGGCATCCTGCAGTGTTAATTTAGGGAGACGGGAAAAGAAAAAAAGTATAGAAGTGGGAAAGCAGCAAAAAGCAAGAGCACTTTCAAACAAGAAATTTTGTTTTTTTCCAAGTGTCCTCCAAATCATATGCCAATATGAATGCTATTAACATTAAATACTAACACCAGTAACTTAATCCTTAGCAACTTTCACAGCTCTTTGTCTGCTATTAAAGAAACTACTAGATTCCCTTCTCTCACTATACCTTTGTATTCCTTTCTCTCAGAGTCTAGGATATCTTGTAGTCTTCAAGACTAAACTCACAGTGACAGTAGGATGCCTTGCACTTTTCAGTTTTGGGGGTTTTTAAGTGAAGATTTATCATTTCCCTTTAGCTTAAATCATTAAGTCTTAACATCATCCAATGATCAGAGAAACCATTAGACAGCATTGTTCTGACACGTATAATATGCCCCATATTGCTTTTTTGACATTAAACTGAAATACAACATTATATTCTGGCTGATATTCTTGCTGTTATAACAATCTTATCTTAGAAAACAAAAATCCACAAATTTATTTGATTATGCACTATCTGATTCAGCCCATGCTGAAACTGGCTACCTGTAGATGCTGGCCAGAGAAGACCATTTTTTTTTCATGTTACATAGATTGGCTGCCAAAGATGTTCAGAGAAACCTACACGTTTTTGTTGGTGACAGTGCCCTTTTATATCTAAACAAATTACAGCAAGTGCACCAGGCAGTTGAGGTAATGTAACAGAAAGCACACAATAACAAAAGAAAGAATTGATTTTATTAAATCATTCTATATTAGCTGCACAACTAGCATTTATCATGCAGGGAAGTCATACATTGACATATTAAAACATATTCTTATCATATGCACATTACTCCGTTTGGCCTTTGGGGGTGTTACCAAGGAACTTGGCCAGAACAGCCTGAATAATGAAACTCCCACCTCTCCTAATACTGTACTTTAAGATGGAAACTAGACAATACATTGACTAAATATTAAAAAAAAGAAAGAATACCAACAATTGATATTTTTTTTTAACCTAATAAAATTTAGCTAGGAATTCAACTAATCAACAATGATTTTAGAGATTAAGAAAATGAGGGGGTGTCTGTTCAGAATACTTTTGTTACATGTCAGAAGTTCTACTAGGAATATGGTCTAGTCTGGCTACTCAAAGCCTCCAACCACATGGTATATATTTATGCAGTTCTACTGGTATGCTGGATGAGCCTGTGGGGACAGTAATTGACAGCCAGTTTTCCACCGAGCAAACTGCAGCACAGTATCAGAAACAGACATACTTTTTTTCCTGAACTGCACCACATTATGATCTGGGAGCTGTGCTTTTGCTAGAAAAGTATTCCCTGCATGACCTCAAGTACAGCATTCCCACCAACTTAAGCCTGGGGCAGCCAAAGGAGAAAAATTCAAACCAAGCAATTCAGCCAGATGATGCAA
Source organism: Charadrius vociferus (assembly GCF_000708025.1). NCBI lineage: Eukaryota > Metazoa > Chordata > Aves > Charadriiformes > Charadriidae > Charadrius > Charadrius vociferus. The sequence goes on from NW_009648559.1 coordinate 1,202,761, forward strand.
TAGGGAACACTGTAGAATGTTGTCCAAAAATAAATAATAATAATTATTAAAAAATCCTAGAAAATTCCTCCTACATGGACCAGAGTGAATTAATCACACGAGCCTTTATGAAAACCTCAAAACATAATGAGTTTTTTGCAGAAGTCTTCAGAACCGACAATTCCACTAAAGACACATTCAATCTCATCCCTTTACTGAAGATGTTCCTATTTTCTGTATTGTTTTGATATGAAATAAACCCATTCAGGCTGAAAGTATATAGCTGTGTTTTATTTTAGCAAAACATAATAGATATTATAACATTTTACAATATCTCCAACTTCCTTTAAACTCAAACTCAACAGTTAGAGTCATTGCTAAGTGTTGATATTAGGAAGGTCAGCCTCAGCCAGCTCCCTGAGATAACTTACCAATGCAAGAGAGCTTTGCTGAAGTCATTTGCAAAAGATTCACTGCTAACTTTTCCTGAAAGCAGTCCTTCAATTACTGCATCTTTTAAACTTTACACTGCATAAAAAGGATGACCTGTGGGTTGCCCAGATATCAATTTTGCATTCTAAAGCAAAAGCCTCGTAAACTTATTCATGGGATGATTCATAACTTATTATACAATGTGTTTTACTAGCACTTCTCCACCCACTGTTGATTGCCTAAAGCTCAGGAGGTAACCACAGCAATTACTTACACAGAAAAGTAATGTTACATTATAGAAGTAACGTAATATATTCTAGCAACCTATATACAGAGGAGGAGTCAGCATCATGTAAGCAGTAGGTCTCCATGGACCACCAGTAAGTCACAGACTACATTTTTAGGTTTTTTTTAGTAGAGAAAGGGAATTAATCCCACCAAGATTTCTATTAAAGTGTGGACACTTTCCACAGGCAATGCCCACCACTCTCACACGGAGGATTGCAAAATAGTATTACTCAGAAAATTCCTCCAATTTTGCAAATGAATCTTAACTAAAACACTAATGGCCTGTTAGAAACCAGGTTTTCCCCAAAGAGCAACCTAATAAAATCCCAAGTGAAATAAAGCAAAACAAAAAAGAAGGCATTCTGGCACTTCAGAAGAGCAAACTGGAAAAGCAAATGAGGGCAGAGAGGAGAGGAGGGGAAGTTATCAATGGTGACACTAGTACTTTGATATAGGTTTGCATTTCCTCCTTGAGGAAAATGCCTGGGAAGCTCTGAAAGGTCAGAGTCTTCCACCACCCATGCTGGGAACTGCTCTCATGGGCTACAGCAGCACTGCAGGTGTAATGGTGTAAGGCGAGCGGTACAGCAAAAGGGAAGACAAAAGGGGTGGTTATTGGGTTAATTATCATCCTTGTCTTTGTATGACAATAAGCCCTTAATGCAAACATCTTTTCCTCTTGACTAGACCTCCATAAAAACTTTTGCTCCAACATTTTTAAAGCCAAATACTCACCATGGTCCAGGATACCATTTCAGGAATAAAAAAATTACTGAGGTCACAGAAGCTAATGAGTTCTCCCAGCACACATTCAAAAATACTGTGTTATATATAAAATCTGTGAGAGATTATTCTAAAGTTCTCAAGTCTAAGTTAGCTCCAAGGGCATGTGAACTCCATATGAGGCAGAAGAAGGGCATGGGAAGAAGCTAGGTAAACAGTGGAATTCTACTCTCACGTAAAATCCATAAAGTGAATCCATAAGACACCCCTACAATTTTTCCCTTCATGTTTTTATACTCGTAGCCAAGGATGTACTAGAATCAACAAGGAAACAAAGACTTTGTGTCAATATCTTCAGATCATCCTGCCACTGGGAGTCTTTCAGCATTAGAAGCCGATTTTGGTGCCTGAGCTATTTTCATCACTACTGCCAATCAACTGAAGGAAAAAGGTGATCTCATCTGATTGATTTTCATTGCCCACAGCTAAAAATCTCTTTCTTAATGGAGGTAGCAAACTTGTCATCACACAGCACTGTATTTTCCTTACAGAAGTGTGCACACAGTGAAACACTAGAGACATGCACCAGTTGCAGCCAGCAATTTTTCTGAGGGAAGAATGTCAAAAATCAGAAAATATGTTAAGTCTTTCATTCTGTTATTCCTCCATAATGTATAACAATCCTCATACTGTGTCAAGCTCCTAAATGAAAGTTTGGGGCCCAAATAATTAATTTCCCACTAGGTTTTAGTCTACTTAAATGGTGAGGAAATAAAATTAATCCCAAAAGGGCCTGTGTAAAAATATTTCGTGTACTTTCAGCTTAATGGAAAACATCAGTAAAGGGAAACCTTTAAGTGATTAAAAAAATAAAAGCTTTGTTTCATTTACATATACTTGGCTGTTTCACCTCTTAATTAAAAGCAAATTATGTTTTATTATTCCTACATTTTAGATGATTCTACTCCCACCTGCAGTACCTCAGTTTCCCTGAGAGAAAATGGTTGGTCTCAAGAACAGAAGAGCTGCTATCATCGTGCTAAGGATAGAGTGTTGTTTTCTGTTTGTTTTTAAAACGTTACGGATTTTCATCATCACTTTTTTCTGCATGGAAGCTTTTAGACTTTCAATCACGTAACTTCTGCACTGACACCAATGTGTGCAGGAAAGGCGACTGGATTTCGAGCAGCAAGCTCATGTCATCGATTGTCAGTCAGCTGTGTCCAAACATGCATACTCAGATGAAAACTTGGCCCTACAAACACTATCCATCCCAGTCGTCCAGGGAATCCACTGATCATTTGGGTTGGAGATGAAATTTCTTTTCTCTTTTGACCAGAGCTTTGTAAAGAGCAGATGTTTTCAATGATTTATCCCTAATGATGCCAAGATGGTTTGGGGTTGGTTTTTTTATTTCCTGAGCAGTTAATTTCACATCCAGCAACGTGTGCAAGTAATTTAAAGTTGTTCCTTCTGAGGCAAGATACCTCACACTTGTCTATGCTGACTTTCATCTGCTGTCAAGCTGTCTGAGCTAGATACAGCTACACAGACAACAGTGACTGTAGGGCTGGGCACAGAAAGTGAGTGCAGCATCTCCCCTATTACACAGCCCAGAGCACGCACCAGCACCCAGCCCAGAGGTGCTAAAGGAGAAAGATGAACTTTTATTACCATTTCCTTCCACATTCCCTTCCTCAGCCTTGTTGCCTGGTTTCGTTAGATTCTCTTGAGCTACCTCCTAGTCTACATTAACACCAATTAAGCTAAATACTTGCCATCAATTTATTTTACAAATCTTAAAGTGATTAGTGAGTACATTAACAGTACTGTCTTTATATAGAAGCTTAAAACAAACACACACACGTTCTATTGTTGAAAGCAGATTCTTTCCTGTTCTGCTCTAAAAGCCTGTCCACAGAACTGCAATCAAAAGGAATAACACAGTTATGTTCACACACTTAGCAATGATGTAACTTCAGCATCCAAGTGCTCTGTTTTGATTTATCTAAAACCTTCAAGTGTAAAGGGATACAACACAGCCACACTCATGCAGCTTACCTGCTTATGTCTCAACAATACAGTTCAAACATTAGGACCCTGGCAGTTTGGGCTACCTGCTGAGCCAAATTTGACACTACTTTCAGCATATTTGTGCTATACTGCAGAAATGCAACTCCTGCGTAACCTTGCCCTCTTACAGACAGTAGTCACGGGAGTTACAGGATTTATCAAAGGTTTCCTGCTCTAACACCATATAAGAATACAACAGCAGAACTGGACTAGTGTGCCTGGCAGTGATCACTCTTCCCACTCTCATGCTTGCTATGGATATGTTCAACTTGGAGAAGGCTTGAAACATTTGTCCAACATGTACGCCTATCTATACAAAATCTTTTCTTACAGTCAAAAGCAAGAGTATGCAAATCCAGGCAAGAATATGTCCAGGACACAATGTGTTTTGAATATCCTAATTGGCATCTAGTCCCTTGGGAACCACTGCCAGCAGGAGCAGATGAGCTACTCTGTTCTGAGAAGGTATAATAAACATGGCAGTTTTCAGCAGATCCCTGACACCTCCACCATCTGCTACAATAAGATATTAGTGTGAAACAAGAGTCAGGCAAGTCTGAATGCAGAGACCTGGGCTTGGAGTACAGTGAAATGAAACTCATGTTAACCCAAACGGGGCGTAATAACACAGCTATGCACCGAAAAACATCCTTCAATGGATCTGCCTGTCTGATGGCTGCAGGCATCCCTAGTAAGGGCAAACCTCTGTTTCATTCTTGATAATGTCAAGGTTTATTAATTACTGCAACACATGCAAGGTAATTGTAAGGAATGGATAACTGAGGATCAAAATGCAGGATCCATGCCTCAATGGAACTGGTGAAACTGAGGTGGCTTGTCACAGTCTCCTGTAAGCCTATTTGAAATTTGCACAAGGTACCTGGAGAGGAAATACATTTCAGACCAACCGTATAACAAAACCACGTCAAGTAATTGCTATGGCTGCTTGGAAAGTAGTGGAGATGTTTTGGCACTCACACTGCTCCTTACTGCTCTCATCATGTTTCTAGCTTATTAGAAATCAATGTGAAACAAACTAAATCTGGGTAGCAGATGCTAACCGCCTCCAGAAATGTTTTACTCCCTTCTCTATTAAGACAGAAAAGGACCAAGGCAAAAGTCCAGCTTCCTTATGGTAACAACTGGGGAACTGGTTCCCCAACAGCCAATTCTTAACAAGCTTTGCTTTCCACAAAGCATCTAAAAAATGGAAGAACTCTTGCAAGCAATTAAAACCAACACAAACTACACACAGACTTCACAAAGAAAAAAAAAGAAAAAAGAAATATTCTTTCCAATCAATCCCCTGACTGTATGCAGGCCTTCCTGCAGCAAGGAAAGGAGCTCTGTCAAAAAATTAATTCCAACACCACTTGAACCTCAGCCAGGATGGTTATCTGCTCCATATTTTACCTCATGTTTGGGTTGCCTGACACACCTAATCAAATTCATAGCTTTGGTCCCTTTGCAGAATTTTCACTGCCTCTCCCTGCTTCAGATGCAAGACAATGTACAAAACACATTTCAGATGGAATGATTCAATATGGAAAACATACAGTTCATCCAGACGGAAAGATTTTAGATATGAAAAGGCTCCACACCTCTGTGTATCAGGGATCTCTACACTATTTGTCATTTATGCTTCATGGGCGTGCTCATTATAGAGAGGCAAGAAATTCACCTTTGATCTTTCTATCAATACTGCTTAAGACTTTGCATCACTGAGGAACAATCTCAGCATATAGTAGTCTTGTGATAAGAAATATGAAAAGGCAACGTAACAATTTCATGATCTGGTAGGTTCTTGAAATTTAGAAAACAACAAGTGTCACTGTTTAAAGAACGCCCATCTGGTCTTTAAATATCATTCAGATTCCTTCCTAAAATTTAAAAGGAATTGAAGCAGGAAATCTTGTGTTCTATATCTCATACTACAAGTTTGTTTTAAGAGAAAATTGTGTATTGCAGGTCCATTGTGGGCATGATTTGGAACCTCACACTCCAGACAGCTATGCTAATGGTTTAGTTTGTAAAAACTGTACAAGAGCAACACAGGAGCCTGGCAGCCTGGTGTTCTGGCCCTCTGACTGATTTGTCATGGGTTTTAAGTCACCAGCTTCACTTTGCCTCAGAAAGCTTCAATCTATTATACATTTGAAATGGAAGCATAAGACTATGCACTAGCCACTGCTTCTGGCTGCTGAGAGAGGTTCTGAGAAGGTGTGTTCTTGTTTGTGCTCTAGCTTTGCAATCCAGAAGTGCTTGTGGCTATTGTACCCTGCACTTTTTGTACCAGCAGTCAAGAAAATTTAAGATGGAAAAAATTAACAGCAAAAGAAAGAAAAATTATCAGCAAAGAAATGGTGTGAACAAACGTTAGAAGACCACAGTGAAGGACTGCATTTGGTTTAACTTACAGAGAATGAGATCTTTCAGTTGCCTTAAAACTTCTGATCTGGTCAGAATAAAACAGGTAGCAAAGCCTCACACTTTCCCATCTATATCAGCTCACAAGTCTGAAGTTCAACCAATGCAGAAATAGTATAGATGAATAAAATCCTTATTATCTACTAGCAGCCACACAAAGCAAAAACAAGCAATGATATTCAGACCTTCTCCCGGGGGAAACTATATTTTAGAAGGCTGCTCCCTGTAGCAGGCATAAAAATTCATACATCCACAACTATAGTTACCATCCCGTGGAGATCTCTCACTTGAAGTGCATACTGTTTCTAGTTTGTATAACAATGGCTATTTGTCTATATGACAGAAATCACAAGCAATGCCTTCACACAGGAGCTTGCTAATACTTCACAATGAAGCACTGTCCATCAATCATGATTTCTTTCCAACTGCTCTTCCTATTCGTCAAACTTCTAAGCCATTCCAAGATCAAGGCACCCGAGCATCCATTCTCCACGTAACTTTAGGATTTACAGAATCCCATGCACAGATGTGTTAGCAGAATGCTCTGGTATTTCACTATTAATAACCATATTCCACCTTCTATCTCACTTACTCTCTTACCTGCTTACACACTTGTGGGCCTAAACTACACAGTTATTGTGCTAGAAGTTGAAGAAATAAACTGTATTAAAATGTTCCCCGAATAAACCTCTGCAATATCAGTGAGGGAGATATACTACTAGACCACACGTAGCTCAAATATTTTCTATGATCCCATTTGACCAGAAGGCATCCATTGCCTTGTTATAGAGCTCTGCAGTTGGACCCCATGGAAATATCTTGGCATTCCCCTGAAGCCATGAAATGCAGATGTAGCTGTTTGCACTGAGCTGATGCTTTGGAGATGTGCCATCACACAAACTCAATACACTAATAATCTGTTCACAATTTCCATTTAAACTCAATGACACTTAAAATGATATGTTTTTACATTTAAATTATAGATAGGCTTGGAAATATTTTAATCAGTAATTGATTTCTTACCCCACCCAAAAACAGATGGTAAAATATTTCAGTTAATAGCAAAAAAATGTATGAAGGAAAAGGCTCAGCAAATAATAATACTAAGCAACACAAAGAATGTTTAATAAATGGGCCAAAGCCTGAGCTCGCTGGAGTTGGTGAAAAGTACTGTCTGTGCTTTAAGTCAATGTTGGGGCACTCTGCTGGTATTTGCTTATTTTCAGCATATGCTGCATGCTTCCAGAAGATGCTTCCAAATGAAGAATTAAAAAAATAAAGTATTTCCCATTTGTTAAAAGTAACAAGTCTTACCACTTTCTTATTAATAGCGATAAATACTTTATCAAAAATGAAAAACATGCACTGGGATTATCAGTAGAAATATATTTGATACAAAATCCTCCCAAGGGCAGTCATAAAAACACAGCAATGGTGTCACTGATTTATTTTTTTTTCCCCAAAAATATATGACAGCTACCCCTGTCATTATATACAAACCATGTAAGTGAGGGTTGTAAAGAAATAGGACACCATATAGTTATCTGGTTAAATCCTCCTGTTCTAGCTCCAGTGCCACTATAAGGAATAATAATTAACATCCACCAGCCAACTCAGTATTTGTAAGCACTAATGGTAACTAACCTTTGAAGGCAAACTGCTCATTCATACTGAGGTAGGAAATTAAATATCGAATTTTAATTAAACACACCTGATGTTTTAGGTGCACTCAAAGTTTGGCCAGATTCAAGTAGGTTTGTGTAGGAAGAAATACATCCTGGACTGTCAAAAGAAGATCCTATGACTGACATGATAAAAATCAGTTTTGTGAAGAAAATATTTGGAAGTTGATTGCTTTAAAGGGATAAAGGATTTTATTTTTTTCCAATCACCATTCTTGGACATGACTACATTAGTGAAAATGAAAAAACTTTAAACTGAAGAGTGGAGAAATTCACCCCAAAAGCTAGAATTCAGTGAAGTTATAAACTAAAATAGGCATCTTCTAGAAAAGAGTGCTGAGCAACACTGGCAAATGGCACTATAACAGAGCCACCTGTACCACAGCTAGCCAGCCAACGGCATCCACAACCTGACCTCTGGCTGTAGCTTCATTCACCTTTCCTTATTAAGTGAGAACATAATATTCAGGAGACACACATAGTTGCTTAAGTTCAGAGTATGTTTCTTTCTTAACCTGACAGATCTTTGCTACATCCTACTTTGCAACATTACATAGCCTGACAAGCTGCCTTATTGAGGCTTTTTGTTTGCTGAAGGGAAGGAGCAGTTGTAACAGGAAAGTTAACACATGCCATCACTGTACAAAAAGGAAGATACCATCACAGAACACCTATTCTCTTCTAGGCCACGTTCACTTTCTGTCAGCCAGCTGAGAAATAAATAAATAAAAATAAATAAATATGTCTTTTTCAGGCCACCTCTATTCCAAATTGGTGTTTTCTGCTGAATCTTTCTAGCCCAACCTTCAAACTATTATCTTAAAATTCTCAATCATGTAATCTATCCATAGCCAGAAGAACCCTTTTTTAATTTGTTAAAAGTTTTGCAGAATCAAGACTTTTCTTCAGCAACCACTGCATAAACCCAAAAAGGCTTACTGCTCACCTTCCAAAAAAGCTAGTTTCTGGTATTTGCTAGTTTGTAAGAAACTTGAAAAAGTTACTGTGAAAATAGTATTTAATGCAACCTAGACTAATGCCACTGTGGTTTCTGCAGCGTTCTCTGTACTTATAAGGGAAATAATTCAAAATCCACAATACGTATCCACACCATAGGTAATACTGTCTCTAAAAATGCTTTTTTACTAGCTTCTGCTAATGACTCTTTCAAGGCATGCTGTTTTATGTGATTAAACTAAACCAAAAAACAATGTTAAAAAAAACGCTTTAAAAGTGAAACAAAGCATGAAGAAATTATACATTTCAGCATGGTTTACCGCTGGATACCCTGAGTGGAGAGTCAAAAGAGGAAAGACAAGAGATTTTTACCATCATCTTCAACATAAGCACCTCAGGCACACTGTTCCAACCTTAGCTGTGAAGAAGCTCCAGAAAATACAGCAATAAACAAGAAAAAAGTGAATGATGTCTTTTCTGTACCAAAAAATCTTGGTCACATCTAGCCAATTACTTATTATTACACTATCATTGTGAGCATCCCTTTTTCCCCATCTTAAAACAGTGTGCTCCTTTCCCAAAATAATAAGAAAAATGATAATTGAAAAAGAAATCAGTCATCTGTACCCCCACCTTGTTGAATTACAAGGATCCAAGGGGTAAATAACATATAGCAAAATGTCTCAGGCTGACTAACACACCCCAAAGAGGCCAGAGTCAAACTTTTGTGTTCTTTTGAAAAATCTTATGGTAAATGGAGTAAAGTGATCAAATGCATGGTCTTGAAAGAAACAGCTTTCTTATTCAAAATACTTTAAGTCCAAAAAGATGACAAAAATGTCCTAGTTTTGGAAAGCAGAAGTGTTTCACAACAAAACAATACCTTCAGGGGGTAAATGGCTTTAAAAAAAAGTTCCGAAAAAGCCAGTACCCCTTCAAGCCTGTATCAGCGTATAAAATTCTTTACGGGCCACATCATCCCTTAAGAGTTTTATAAATGTATGCTGCATTTTCACATGTAGAGAAAGGGAGAAATATCACTCTCCATAACACCACTGACATTTGAGATTCTGTTAAGAATGCACGTTTAGGCAGGACCAGGATTAGCATACTACATTAGTGATTAAGATCAGGAAACAGGCTGTGTTTTGTAATAACATTTTTCATTTGCGTGAATTTCTGAATGAAAACTCAAAGCACATGGCATATGCTGCAAATTTGTTTAGACCGCAAGATTTCTTTCGGAGCAGGGAGGCACATTCCAATCCCTCTACAGTTAAACATGGATGTGAAGACAGGCTTAAACCAAAATGAGAGAGAAAAAAAAAAAATTACATAGTTGACTATCACAGATTTCTTTTCTCACCTAAGTCCTTGGTCACAGAGAGCAAATTTTCTTCCACATCATCTGTCAGCACCAATATTTCTCCCACACAGAACAACTTAGTCCATGCATGAAATAGAACAACAAAAAAAAGTAAATACCTGTACCCTTCTCCTTACAATTGATAAATGCTGCTTACAGAGATCTCAGTGCAGCTGTTCGTGATGAAAATACTGAAATTATACATCATTCATAACTGTAAAAAAACCTATGTCTTTAAGCATCTTTCCTACTTACCTTCATTACTACTTCTTATATTCTATGCTCTCCAAATTTCTGGAACTGCTCCTGCCTAAGAGACACAGTTGGATCAAGCCTACCACCATGCAATCATCACTTCAATATTAAATGAAACAACAGCCTGTATACTTTACAACTAAAGATCATTATTCTCATACTGACCCAGCTGAGACTGTGACCCAAGGAAAGAGCGTGCCTTCAGTGAAGTTCAAAAACAACCAGATTTCCTTGTCTACAGTCCTTCGACTTAATCTGCAGCAGTCTAAATTAAATGGACCAAAAACCTACTTATGGCTCTCCAGTTCTCAAAAAAAAAAAGTGTTCCAAGAACTAATTTTATTTATTCCTTGTAAATACAAGGCAACCAGTCTTATCACATGCAACAGCTCCCTCAGAAATAAATTTAAATACAGAACATAGGACTATATCACTCTTACAGAAGAACTTGAATAGCATGAACAATCGAGGAATTCCTGTCATAAACCTGCGGTGACACTGATTTTTAATGCTCCTGTGACTTCCATAACCCAAAACCTAGAGGACTGCAGAGCACTATACTGGGAATGCTGGGTAATACTTGAAGTAGTAGTAAAAGAAAAAAGTGCTTAGTAATCAACTATAGGTCCATAGCACAAGTTTCAAGGCATTTTATTTTACTAATTCACAAATGAGTTCTGCCTCCACATTCTCTATTCTCTTTTTTAAGCTGCCTGTAGGGTCCTTGCTTACTGTGATTTTACCACTGTGGCCTAGGACAAGAGCTATGTTGTGAACAGAGCACTAACATTAAATCTTTACTCTGTTCACATTTGCAATGAATTGCAGGATGGTCACTGAAGGAAGCAATAGGATGCAGCACAATTTCATTGATTTCACATTTCCACAAAGATGGTATGCAGAAACAAAGCCAGTAGGCTTTGAAGCTCCATGAAGAACACTTTCTCAGGGTCAGAGTCAGTACTAGGAACCCACATATGAACTCTTCCTGGTTGTTTTAGTTTACAACATATGTCTTCAAGAGATCTGGGGTTTCAGTTTTAGTTGCTTTCTGTTCATTAGTTATAATGTTAACAACATGCGACCTTATGAAGCACCAAAAGACCGAAACTTAATCATCATTACAGCATTTTGTGGTGTAGTTCAAACAACTGCCCTGCCTCCTCAAGTGTTCAGGAGTCCAACTGGTCTCTCCACCACCTTCTGCCTTCAAAATTGTCATCCTGCAAAACTGTTACAGATGAATCCCTGCACTAGAGTGGGATCCCCCAGACACTCCAAGGGGACTCTACTAACTGCAAGGAGGATCTAGACAAGCAGAGCAGATGCATCCAAGCATAAACCTTCTGAGAAGATTTATAAATCCTCCTCAGATTACTTAGTCTTCCATGCAGTGATTTACCTCTTCCAAGTGCTGTAATATATTTTTTTAAAGTAGAGCAAGTTCTATCATTACTCCAATGCAGTGGCAAAATATAAGAAATTATGACATGGCAAGAGTATTGCATATGCATGAAATGATTCTGCTTACTAGGATAACACTGTACATGATGTTTGGAATTAATTTTCCAACTAAAAGACAATGTTGTTAATAAAGTGTGACACAAAAAAATCAAATACGTTGATTTGAAAATCAAGTAATGTCTTTGTGTAGCAATCAGATACAACATCAATGATGAGTGTGTTATCACAGCCCAAGAGAGACAAGTAGGCATTTTCAGTGTAACATTAAAAAAAACCTTTCCTGACGCAGGCAAGTATATCAAGTGGGATTTTCAGAAAGTCATCTGACTCTGAGCAAGGCAAATTCTCAGGGAGAGCCACGTGGCTTCACAGCCTCACATTCCAAAGAGTCTCTCAATTTACACCCCATTTGTGTAGGAAACAACACCACCTGCCTATTTTGATCCACAATTTGCTTTCCTGAAGAGAAACACCAAGATCTCTCACCAGGATTGGGCTCCAAAGTCTTTTTGCTAGTTCAATCAACAGCAAAGGAACATGGCTTCTCCTTAGCCAGTCTGTGCACGGACAACTGGATACCAGTTAATGACCCATTTAATCCTAGCACAAAGGCTGTATGCAAATACTATAAAGAGGTTGTACAGAAGAGGATGGAAGCAAGGAAAAGAAGTAGCATCATCTAGTACAGCATTCCCACCACCCAAGTCACTGACGGCTTCTAATAGGAGCAGCACAGGTAAGGAGGGATGGATAGCATCCATGGGTTTCACTTTCCAAAGGTTGAAACAGGAAATGGGGCTAACCGCTGAGGATTAGGGATTGACAAAGGGGAAAACTTACTGGAGAATCAGTCACAGAACTGCCTCTGTACAGACTAACTACACATTTTTCTGAACACCATAAAGAAATGGATGCAAACACAGGTGATTGTTTCTACATAGTGCTATTCCCAAAAGAAAAATCACACCCCCCTCCATACAGCATCACATGCTCCCTTCTTTTTCTTCCTGCACATAGAGGGATGGACTCACACCCATGCCCACCACTCTTCAAGACAGTCACAATTTCTCCTTCAGTTCTTCCAGTGAAACCATCTCATTTCTTATCTGCCACTCAAGCCTCCCTTTTCTCCCACATTCCTCTTTGTCCTTCATTTCAGCATCCAGGCCAGACATTTCTTTGTGAGGCACATATCCACTCCATCCCACAGCAGTTGCTTCACACATCCCTGCTGAGGCAGAGTTCTTGGCTCCCACTTTTTCTGGTTACCATTTCCTCCTTCTCTTCCTTTGCCCACTTGCACATCCACAGCCAACCTCTCACTTCCCCTCTTCTTTTAGCATGGCTCAGTCTGCCTGTTTGACTTGTGTAGAAACTGCCCCTCACACACTCAAAGGCACAGACCAACATTGAGAAACAGCTTTAAACAGAGCCAAGCAAAAGGTTTTGGTCTAGACCTGAAGTATGTGAAGTCTGCAGTGCTGCAACTGTTTTAAAGCATCTTAAATCACATTCCTAGCAAAGCCATGCATTACTGAATATCCTGACTGTAGCTTTTAGACTTTTTTTAAAAAAAATTCCCAATAGCTAGCGTGTATCTACAACAGTATGCATGTGTCTGATTGTTTAATAGTTAATACTATTAAGTTCCTAGGTACCCACCAGGCTATTAAGTCATTAGCCATAACCTTGCAGCCTGAGATGCAATTGAACATGGTGGGAAGGGAAAGAGAGGAGTCTTTCAGATCAGTCTGAAAATTATTTCCAAAAGAATCATCCACACAGTATGGTCCAAAAGGTGCTCTTGACTAAAGTAATCTTTAATAAACAATGCAGAAAAATAATTTACTCTGTGACTTATCAGAAACTGCTGTGCACTTCAGGGTGGGCAGACATCTGTTACATCTGTTTCAGTGAAAAGCCCCAAGGAATATTCTGCAGTTTGCCACTACAGTTGAATGTTATCATGTCAAATATGAAGAGCATAACACAGCAGGGTGTCCAGGGACGGGGAAAGGCAATCCAGAGGACTGCCCTAGTTTCTGTTAAAAATAGGTCAAAGAGCCGGTATAATCAAAGTCTGGCAGTGCATACTAATTACTGACAGCATGTCTTACACTTGCATTGACTGGAAGCAACCCATACACGATCTTATTAGCTAAATACACAAGAAGCCCTTTTAGACATTTAATATTTGAAACAAAAACATATTTCCAATCACTGCAAGAAAATGGTTTTACTCTGGATGACCTGTCAGATTAATTTCCAGTTAAATCAATGGAGACATACTTTCCACATAATGATATAAAATTCATTAATATATATTTGCTGAACTAATAAACAAATACACTGCCTTATGAATCTCAAATAGCTTGTAGATGCTGTTAATCACAAAACACAAGATTGCTGCACAAGTGCATACAAAACTACCCATGACAGCACTTGTGAAAGGAAATGGAATTAAAGTAGAGAGAATAATTTGCATAGTTTTAAAGGCAAAATGCATTAATTAAAAGTCAAAGACAGGTCTCCATGCCTAAAATTAATACGTCGTCGACGTTGTATTTAAAGCTGATCAGCAACTGTACAATTCCCTTTAATTTGTGGAGAACGCAGCATAGGAGGAAAAAATGGGTGTTACTGTATCCCTGAGATAGATCACTAGTTTAGCTTCAATCACAAGTTGTTCTACATAACCCATGCCTTTTGAGTTGACAAGGATATTGACAAAGGGAAAAAGGCTGAGAATTTCATTTTACAGTTTATATAAAACCAATACATGAATGGACCTGTTGAAGGCTCTTTCCAGAGACTTCAAGCAATCTCACAATGTCCTCCTAAATGAGCACCTGTAATGAAATAAAAAAAAAAATCTTGAACCTGAACGTGATGTGATATAATAATGATTTCAGTTAGATACATACATAACTTGCACATTGCAGCATTATTGACTTGGCTGTATCATCTCTCCTCTTCGATCTGTTCACCCTACCAGAAAAGTCTGAAATAGCAATAATGTTGCCTAATAAATACAAGATTAAGGGTCTTCTGCACCTTAAGTAAGAATTGCAAACAAATGGTCTCAGAAAATTATTTTCCTAGAGAACTACCATTTCATTTTCAAGAGGAGGAATGGGAAACCAGATAGGTGACTATAGCATATGTTTATTTTTTTTCCTACATCACTATTGAATTAGCACAATTTTAGCCAAACAAGTGTGTTTGGAAAGTATATTTAGTTGTGAGCAGAAGAAAGGTTCCCTCTTCCCGCTCCAGTGCAAATATTTTGGATACAGCTAACATGCAAAACTTGTTAATAGCAATTTGCTACTGGCACAGTAGAGCAAGTTTAAAAACTAGAAAATGCAATTGTCCCTGCAAACAAATGCATTTCCCAATTACAGCAGAAGCTACACTCAGCAGTATAAAAACTTTTTGGTTTTCTCAAATAGTTTTAAATTAGGAATAAATGAAAGAATCTCATTTACTTATAGTCTTTATAAGGTTGTTTTGTTTTTTAAACAATCGAGTAATTCTGTCCCTTAAGTTGAAACAAACTCCTGTCTCAGCAAAGGTCTTGTGGTGAAGAGCATTGTTGATTGTGTTTTGCAATCAGTAATGAAGAAAGAGCTGGCTGAAGCATTACTTGCCCAAGAGCACATAACTAAGCATTACTTGTCAGAAATTACTGTGTTAATTTAGGGCATTTAAATTGGATATACTAGAATTAATGACTGTTTTTCAAAGTTTATTTTTCCTGTGGTATTAGATACTTGCGAGTTATATATGAAAATACTAATGTAGGAAGTTATACACGCGCAGGGGTAAAACGGTACTGTGAGTACTTGGCTTTATAAGGCCATAAGTACATAGCAAATTCAGAAACTCAGTTTTCACGGGCACTAAACATTTTTGTACTAATTTCATCCTTTAAAAAATTATACCAAAGCAGCAATTCTGAGGCTTTCGATCCAAGAATTAATGCTTCCAAGTGGGGTTCTTCTGACAAACACATCAGTCCTGAAAATCCATTCATCCCTCCAGCAGGATTTTGCTGACAACATATTGAGACATGTGGGTAAAGAATACCCTTATTATAATAAGTAGGTCTGCATGGATAGATTAGATACATTGAGAACATTTACAGAAGTTTCTGCAAGAAAGCTATCAATTTAGCAAATAATCAATACAAAAATTCTGCAGAGTCATCAGACAACATGTGAACTTGGTAAAATCTATTTAGACTTGGCTTTTTCCTTTTCCTCTACCAAGACTCATGTGATTTGTTTTGAATTACATAATTTCCAACCAGTTTAATAAATCTAGATAACCTGAAGGAACAAGGCACAGGCAGTGAAGGCATAGCAGCATGGCATTGCATGAAGGCTGTGATCAGCTGCATTTACTGTATTAGATGATAGGTCACAGAAGTTGAGTGTTGAAAAAGTCTAGAGGAATACTGGTGAAAATACTCTGCATTTCAGAAGCAGTGAAAAAAATTCTTTGAGATGGTTAATTCTGCTATATAAATAATGGCAGCCTCTCCAATGACAGCATCGATCGTGGGAGGCAAGATCAGTAGGAAATTACCTAGTGAAGCATTACAGTTATACACCAATCTATCATTTAATAGAGGTTATCTAATGCCTATGGTTGCTAGTCTGTTGAAACCAGTGATGCAGCTAGTAGCTACAATAAACTCTCTGGTTCCAACAGCATCAATGTGGGCAAACTGGTCTGTAACAAGTTGCTTGTCAACACTACTGAAGTTCCTGTAATTCAAAGACAGCCACTATCCTAATTGCTCATCTCCATGCTTTAAAGGCAAGATGTCCTTTTCCATTATTAAATTGCACATTGTAAGAAAGATGGAGGATGAAGTCACATTGTAGTCAGATTTTGACAGTACTCTTCAAATACGGGATTTTTTTTAATGAACTGTATATTGTGAACAGTTAGGAGTGAATTGGAGCACTATATCTGTACGCTTGCAAGCTCAGAAAACCCAGTCAACTCCCACATTGCTGTTTCTTGACCTTAACCCACAAACGTATGATTTCTCTGAAAGCACAGCCCAGTTCATATAATAAAGCCTCATGTTTAAGAGGGGAAAAAACCCAAAACATCTCAGAGCCAGTCACACACCTGACCAGTTCACCACAGCCGAATGCTGCATACAAATTTGCTGTATAAACAAAACAGCTTAGTTTATTACTTTTTAAGGGACAGCTAGACCTGAAATCTGGTGAAAACAGCCATCAGACATTGCTGAGTACAAATACTAATTGAGAACCCTAGAACATTTTTCACTTTTTTTTTTCCATTTTTATAACCTAGAAATTGCCACAAATATTGTGGTTTTTAAAAAAAATAGAAACAAGAGTTGTGTCCCATAACTACGATTATAGGAAACTGGTCTCCCCTTTGATGTTGGTTAATGCTAAATAAAGTTTCATGCATACACAATAAGCAAACATAAGCATCCGTTATATGAAAGCTTCTGTTCAAAGCAGATTTTTCTGTCCAATTTCCCCAAAGAAATAAGCCTTCGGCAATCATACTATACATGTGTTTGTCCAGCTATCTGTCCTCCCAGCAGCTTTTCAACACACTGACCAATTTGAGCTCCATTTGCTCTTCGAGAGTATTACAGTTCTACCAGTTTCAGAGAAATTGGCAGCTGTGCAAAAGGAGATGAGGAAAGAGACACAGATGCATCATTTTATTTTCAGACATTTAACTCATTCCCCTGCCGAAAACCGCTCCCCTATACAAGCATCTGGAAAGTCTGTACCCTGCTAGCGCAGGGATGACAGGCACACAAGCTCAGGCTCAGGGCAGCCAGCAAGCTGCTGGCCAGGCCCTGGAGCAACATCCCTGCAGCTATCCCTGCTCACCGCTCCCTCTCCAATCCCCATATCACCCTTAATTTCCCTGGGGTCCCCTTCAGCACTGCCTAGACACCTAAAGGAGAACCCAGCTCCCCCAGGCTGATCTTGGCTTATTGGTACCTATCAGTAGGTGCCTGTCTCTAAAAATAACATCTTTTCTTTCAAAAATCTAAAAAAAAAAAACACACTCAAAAAACCCACAACAGGCAGGCACAAATTATTTCTTGTGATTTTAAAAATCTTGTGTATTTTAATTGACATGCAAAATTAGAAATCCACAAACCCTTCTCCAAGTGATACAGATATTCACGAAAATGAAGCAGCAGAAAGATGCTGAACCTGGTAACATTTACAAGTTTTAACTACATTTTCAGGACTCCCAAATGTACCAAGCTTCCCTTGTTTCAATGTATTGCTTACTTTGCACCCTGCTTTATTAATTTCTGAGACCTATTTGGACAAAGCTTTTTGTTTTGCCTCCATCATTTGAACAATGTTCCCTTCAAATGTCAAATGCAGAGCAATGCTTTGGTACAATATGCTTGTTAAAATTCAGACTCACTTTTCAAGTGGGGCTAAGTAAAAATCAGCAAGAGTACAGCCTTAAGACAAATATCTGAAGTGACACACAAAATATTGTAATTCTGATAACGTAAGTTTTAAAATAAAAATCTGATGTCTCATAATAAGTCATGAGACCTCAGCAGCTCACTACAACAGTCTTAATGCTTCCCCTAAAAGCCAGGCTGTCTCTGGGGAGCCATCTTGCTAATATTTCTTAGTAGAACGTAGTCTGAGCACAATTGCTGCTAATTTTACTTACCTCATTTGCTTGGTATCTCAGAGTTTTATAATGGCTGGCACCTGTGATGCATTTTAATATGGTTTAAAAAGGAATCAGGCTGAATAAAGAAAAGAAAATGCTATTGTCTTCTTTCCCTGTGTAGCTGACATCTAATTGCAAGCACTTTCCCATTTTTCAGGCAGAGCTACCAGTTTTTCACACTGGTCTCATTCCTAAAGATGTACATTGCAGTTCAATACAAGGAATTAACTGGTACCAGAGCACAGTGTACACTAGCATTTTTTCAAAAGCACAGCCAGACCCTGGACAGCCTGTGGATAGATGCTTGGGGACAGGAGAGATGGTAAGATTCCTCACCACTGAGGGTGAGGAAGACCCCTGGGTCTGTAAATTGGATGCAGCTAGGAGCTGGCAAGAACAGGACCCAGTCTCTTGGGGGATGCTGTAACACAACCCC
The DNA here is from genome assembly GCF_000708025.1 of Charadrius vociferus. NCBI lineage: Eukaryota > Metazoa > Chordata > Aves > Charadriiformes > Charadriidae > Charadrius > Charadrius vociferus. The sequence continues at coordinate 1,221,560 of NW_009648559.1, forward strand.
AAAGGGAGGTCACACAGTGAGGCAGCTGTAGCTGGACAGGAGAAGCACAGCAGAAGCACCAGCTAGGAGTGCAGGACACACCGCAGAGGACCACAAAAGGCACATATGGTGGGGAAATGTACAGGATGGACACTTCTGTTTTCTCCCCTCCCAGCAGCCATCAGCCCCTCTCCGCTTGATGTTCCTGCTCTCGCAGCAATGGCTGTGACCTCTGCAGGCTGTTCATTGTGCTCACAAAACCACAGGATTCAAAATTAGCAAATGAATATTTAATCAATTAATATCAGGCAAGTGTGACAGCCTCAGATAAGCCAGTCTTTTCCACAGCGGGAAATCACCAACGTTTCATTAAACAGAGCACATTTCCATGCATACCTCATGTAAAACACAAGTAATAAAGCAAAAGGAAAAATAAGCCAATTTCCACAAACCCCTCTAAAGGATGTATTTTTTTAAGTGTATAACACAGTGTATCAAGCCTTTGGTAGCTATTTAAGAAATTAAAAAAAAAAAGAGGAAAGCTACAAAGTTATTTCAGTTTCAGATTTGCTTTTACCCCACGCTTCCCTTTTTTTTTTTTTTTCCTTCTTTTGAAAAAGAAGTCCCAAATTCAGGTAATTGTCTCCACCTCATCCCTCTGGGTAGCTCTTCTCCTGCTGTCACTGACAGTAACAGTAGGCATTCTAAAACTGTACAGCTCCACCGCCCCACACCTGTACAAAGAAGCAGCAATTGCCTTTCATGGGCAGAATTGGCTGCCCCTTCCCAGTACACATGTTCTGTTTTCATACCCTGGGTTGGGAGTCTGTGGTCAAGACACTCACATTATCCAAAGAGGGCACCTCCACCAGGCCCTCTATTTTCCCACAACACTTTCCAGCAACTAGATTTTCCAGCAGCCCCTGACCAGGCAACTCATCCTTCCTGGGGAGGGAGCTACAAGCACACTGGGCACTCAGTGCTCAGGCACAGCCTTAGGAGAGGGTCTTGGTGGGTCTCTTGCAGGCTGTTATTTTTCAGTGAAAGACAAAAAAAATTAATCGGCTCTGCTTTTACACACCAAAGTTTCCACAGAGCTCTCAATGAGACTAAATTACAGGCTATAGAAACAGGTACAGGTGGCCTGTCAAGACCATGTTTTTAAGAGTTTTCACAAAGGATAGACCTCTGCGCAACACTTAGCAGCGAGCACTTCTTTTCACTCAAGTGCTCAAGGTTTTTACCTTTTCAGAGATAACAGGTTCCACTCCCCAGATTGGATTTAGGTATGCATGCACATTTCCATGGATTATTTTTCATTCGTGACAGCAATTGTTGTCCCTCCCAGTGTAGAGTTTTCACCTTACACAGAATTAGAAAGACCATGCTACTGTTAGACTGAATGGCAAGACACTGATTTCCCAGACCACCACCTTTTTACCTCCAAACCCTACAGCCTCAAAACTTGCCAATCATGAGCTCACACAGACCACCAGCCACCTGTGAGTAGCTTCATCTATTTAATTTACAGCAGAGGGACACATTCTGCCCAAGGAAAACATCTCAATACTCCCTTTTCAGCACTAGTTGAAATTAATAACATTCAACAGCAGTACCAGCAACTTTGGGGATAGCGAATGGGCACTTTGTCAAGTTTTTCCTGCCTTGTCATTCTGCAACCGTATTCAAAGCAGCACCAAGGCTGTCAAAAAAGCTCTCAGTGCAACAAAGCTGTCTTATTTCAGTTCCTTAGCAGTGTCCTCTATGGGATTCCTTGGTTAAAAAGGTAGGGCACAGTGAGAGGTGAAGAAAAATGTGTTCACTTTGGGTTTTCATCCTCAGGGGGAAAAAAAAAAAAAACAAAACAAAACACCACAATAAACCAACAAAACACAAACATCACATACCTCACACTCTTATCTTTCCTATTGGTATGCTCCTTTTCTTCTAAGAAAAGGAAAAATACATCCCTACATTTAAAATACCATAACAATCAAGCCAAGTGTCCTCTAGGGCTTTACAAATACTCTAAATCCATCACAGAATCAGACCTTGTTTTTTCTTGCTTTACACGGGAACTTGCAACCCATGTCTGAATCCTGCCAAAACATGCAGACTTCCCCCCTTCAGTTCACATACAATGACAAGCCATTTATTTGGGAATGAGATCCCTCTTAGTATGTATGTGATTAAGAAAATGCCTATTTTAGAGCAGGATGGCTGCCCTGCAGGTTGTGCATCAAAATTCCTCTGCTGCACAGCTGGTAGTCAAGTAGGCTTCTTTTAATAAAATCTAACTTCGCCTTTAGCCTTCCCCTAAACGTGGTATTTACCTTATGTTAACAATCTTTCAGTGATAATAATAAATGCACTGCAGACAGAAAATAAATACAATTCTATGTAGTGGTGTATCTGTATGGCAAAATACTAGAATTACATTATTCTGTGCAGTAGCATCTGCCAAGTCTGATAAGCAACTGCAAGAAAACACTTTAATGTATAAATATGATCCATGTATAACACAGAAGAAAATTTGAATTGTCTGAACAATGCAGTGCTCTAGAATTAAATCCTTGGATGTTACTTGTCTGCCTTGCAGTGGGCACAGCATCGCCTCCAAATATAGTCGTTGACTCAAAAAAAACCCCAAAGAAACAACAAAACCAATAATGGAAAAACTTAAGTCTGAGGTTGCGCATAGCTTTTTGCTCTCAAAAAATACGTTCCTATTTGCCAACCATATATTTGCATATAAATATTTTCCGTGCAGGAAATTGTCATACACTGTATCTTCATACAAACATTAAAACAAATAGCCTAGAACCCACCATATTACACTTCAAATAGTAGAATTCCTTTGAAGGTGAAAGGAAACACCTTTTTGACTGTGCTCAAAATCAGGATTCAATCCTCTGAACTGCACTATATAGAGTTTACAATTAAGAGAAAAATATGCCATGATACCACCCTCAAAATAAGGGCAAAAGTGTTTAAGACAGAAGATTTTGTTGGCAAAATATATTACCCCTGTTCCAAGCCATACCCAGCCAGGGGAGGAGATCTCTCTGATGCAGACTTGGGTCTCTCCCACTCTAATTTTTGTTGTGAACAAGTTCAGATTCTCCAAAATAAAGAGGTACAGAATGCACACTGACAACTCTCTTTTATGGAAACTTTAGACCTATTATGTGAATGAACAGCAGCCATCCCTCGCCCTCTCTTTTTGGATCCTTCTTGCCCACCATAGCAAGAAAGAGAAGAGAAGAGAAAGTGTAGTTTCCTTTAGTAAGTGGCCAAAGTGCCATGCCTGAGGGCCCAGACTAACCTTTTCAGCCCTGGGAGGCGTAGCTTCGCCCACTAACTGAAAAATAATTAGCAACAGGCACAAAAGAAACCTCAGAATTTTGTAATCATACAACTTCTCAGGATGAATGTTAGCATTTGCAATTTTGGGGGTTGGTAACACTAATCCTACTGCTTAAACCTCTGAGTACTTCTAAATGGTTATTAGCATAAGCATCCAACAGGTATATACAATCACAACAAATACTGAACAAGCATAAAATCATCCAAAAGGGCTCTGATCATTTACATAATTTGCCAGTGCCTCTAAAGTGTATTCTTTCAAGTTGCAAAAATGTCAGAATATACTTTCAGCAGATGACACTTAATATTTGATCCTAGCTCTTTAAATCCAGAATACATTTAATTTAGAAATACAGTACATAAGGTAAATACCGCTTTCAGCTAAACATGGTTATAATATACGGGCAATTCATGATTTTAAAAAATATATTTATGTGAATACAGCATTAAGATCTTAACTACTATCCCAAGCTCCTGTGGCTGCACTTTTATTGAAAACATGAAGTTGGGGGTACCCTGGCCATACATTTATTTATGAAAGATACACCGATTCATCAAGATAGCTGTTGCAAAAATCAGCTGATCTGCAGAAAATTCAAAACTAGAAAGACTAAAGAGTTCAAACTAAAACAGTCAAGTAAATGATCAGTGATGAACATTTCATTCTCTCTGGTATTGCTTTTGAAAGGCCAACAAGAGCTTCCCAGTCATTCATCTCTCTTGTAGCTCATGTTCAATCCTACCAGAAGTTCCTACTTTAATATTTATGAGCCAGTCACAGGAGCCTGGTGCTCAACTGGCCATTTCTGCTCAAGTTCCTTCCCTACCACTGCCAAAACACCACTAGCAATACCACATCGCTTCCTTATCTACCTCGCCATTAGGTGGCAATGCAGCAACGTGCGTCACTCACCTCAAGTCATGGTGGCTGACAGCCCACTTACTTGCATTGCTGGCAAAATTGACAAGAACACAGTATTTTGAAAATACCCAACTGAAAAAAAAAGTATTTCTCTCTTGCACACCATCTAAATTTCTATGAAATTTAATCTACAATTCCATGTTCCAAATTTTTAAAAGACATATTCCTACTTTAGCGTGATAAAGATTCCATCTGAAACTTCATTTTGCTCAAAAGAATAGCTATCTAGCAAGGACACTCAGTGTCTGAAGGACAGACAACAATTTAGAAGGTCAAACAGATACATGACAACTGATGGGACCCAGTTCTCCTGCAAACCACAGAAACATGACGATGCACATCAGTACCAAACTGGCAGGCAGTAGCCTCAGTTATAACTTAAATCTCTTCGTGCTCCATCATGTCACTTATAGAAGGCTTATTGCAAAGCAAGGAGCAGAGCCAATTGCCCATAACAAGTTTTACAACATGCTAAGTGTTCCCTCACTGCTCCAGTATGTCACAGGCAACATACAGCACTATCACAAATGACTGTTTACAGCATCAAGTCCAACATCTGCTTAAACATAAAAGGAGCTTAAAGTGTTTCTTTCACTTCAAATCTGCTCCTGTTTTGCCTTGATCTCGATTTTTATAGCTTAAAAGTTCAGGAAGGAATGTTTAGGACAGACATGAACTTCAAATAAACCTAGGAGACTCCTCTTTTGCTTAGAAACCCAGCAGTTTCACAGAACAAAAGGAGAGACACTGTTCCATCCTGGGAGCAGAAAGATCACAGAGAGCGTGAGGGTGCGTACCTCTCTGTCCTGCCAAACTATTTAGCACAGCCCAGATATAAAAAGTCTTAGGGATTGATTTCTAAAGACCTCATTTCCACAAGACCCAAATGCTGCTTTTCTGTACACCGCCAACATTTAAGCCTTAAAACACCAATGGATGTGCTTCAGGAGATAAATTCTGTAGTTACCAAGAAAAATTGCCAGAGATTTCAGGGGAGGTTTAGTTTGGCCAGGAAAATGTGTTCTACCCTTCAATTTGCCAGGCTGAATTTGGAAATAAGTTTGTCTCCTACATGGGGAAAAAAAAAAAAATCTCAATGAAAAATAGATCTTAAAAGTTTAAAAATTTCACATTTGATTAAGAAAATACTTTTTTCAACTGAAAGTGTAACACAGTCACATTTAAATGTCTTAGATTTCTCTTTTTCTTTGTCTTGCTTTGTTACGTTCATAGTGCCAGAAAAGTAGCTTTTAACTAAGCAACAGCTGGAGTCAAACTCTCTGGGAATTATTGTGTTTTCGTCTACGGTTGGTCCGACTCCTAACCAGACCACTTCCTCTAGAGGGAACCAAAGTCTCTTATGTCACAGGGTCACAAGCTACAACATATGTAAGTGCTCTGCGGGAATTCAGCAAAAGCATTTGCAAGTCAAAAGGAGGGGGAAAAATTGTTTCCATTAAGTCTTATTCATTGACTCTTTAAAATTCCTGCAAACAAATTCCACAGCCTACTTCTTATTTTGTTTGTGGACCGTAACATTGGCCTTTGCATTCAGCTTGTATTATGAAATTCAGCTGTACCCAGAGCAGAGGGGCCAAATCTGAAGAGCCAACAAAACAAAAGACCCAAGTACAAACTCCTCTCCCCTCCTTCACTGTCTTTCTGCAGCAGCTGGATACCACTAACTCAGATGAGAGAAAATGAAGATTCAAGCTATTTTATACATTTCATTTTAGAGAATAAGTACACAAAAAAGGAGAGACATGGAAAAGTCCAACTTCTACACAATGAAGTTTTAAAAGATCTAGCCTATGATGGAAAGCTCAAACAATCTGGCCTTGCAATGAAACCTGGGCTACTTAAATACAGACAACTAAACTAGAAGTAGTGTCTGCATCCAAAGACAACAGCACTTATAATTTAATCTTAAAAAAAAAAAAATTCTCAACCCTCCATCTGGCGTAGAAGCATTCCTTTAAACTCATTTCATTAGACAAAGGACAACAGAAGTGTTTTAAGGGCTTTTACTGAATCTCCCTTTGCCTGCTGTGTCCCTCCAGGCAGGATCCTACTTCCAGGTCTGGTTTCAGTTAACTCAGCAACTGAGCTGCAGCAAAACATGCATGCAATATCCCCTAAAGCCTGCCTGACTGGTCCATACTCCTCACTACCATCTTCAAGGCTTCTGGCTCCAGGTATGTCTTTCCACTCTTTCCCCTGCCTGCTAGCTTCTGAAAAAAAATCACACTTGCCCAATTGCTCCCCGGAGGAAGCCTGATCCTCCCAGGGAGCTCCACTTGATGGACCCAGACGCTTTCCTCTGTAAAGAATATAATAAAAATTCTGAATGAAGTAGTAAAAACCCGAATAGTGTTTGTTATAACAAAGGGTTTTTACAAGCCTCCTTTTCTTTTACGTACACAGGTTTGTCTTTCTAGGTGCAACCTCTGTATTTAGGAGGAGGGATGCAAAGCCACACACACACTGAGCACATTGGTTCATCTCCCCGTTCACACTCTTCACCATGGGGAACATTACAGAACTAGAGTGTTTTGTTCCACAGAATGGTACCCCCTTTTCCATTCACCTTCTCCTTTTGTCACCTGCACTCTGGTAGCTCGCTAGTGGGTGGCCAGTAGCTCCTCAGTATCCACCTCCTCATTGTAGAGATTTGCCTATGGGGCCATCTGAGTGCAGCAGGACAAGTTGAAGCCTTTACAGCTTTTCATGCCTCAAGCAGCCTGTGGAAGCAGGAATTGCCCAGCACACAGCCCCATGCACAGATGCCGTCAGAAGAACTTGAGAATTCATCTTTGGAAGACAACAATTTATTTAAATCAGATGGTAACAGGCAAACACTTAGAGGGGAATGTGTCTGCCTCCTTAGTCCTCACTCAGAGTGAATGTGTAATAACCCATAAATAGCTACACCTTGTTCTGAAGAGTCTGCTTTAATTACATTTCCCCAAAATAAAAATTTCAGAAGAAATCTTTTAACAGAGACAGGTTGTAGCTGTGTGCCAACAAATATTCCCCAAGTTTTTGCCAAAGGAGCTGTAGGAACCACATGTGAGCTGCTGTTACTGTTTAGTGACTGAGATAAATTAGGAAGGATAAGCAAAGCTGTGGTTTGAATTTACATTTTCAGGTTAAGACATACAGATTAAATGGGGCAACTTTTTCAGGGCAACCATTTGATTCTGCTGTTTGTTCTCTGCAATGACACTGTCTCTCAGGAGCCCCACAAAAGCTGACAAACTCAGATCACCAACTTTGCCCTGTGTCCCCATGCCGTCTGTCCTGTATCAGCAAACCAACGAAGCACAAGGATTTCAGCAAACAGAAAAGAACATTTAATAAATAAAAAAGGTTTTAATTAGAATGAAGCAGAAGCTCCATTTTAGCATGTATTTTCCCCCTCACCATCTCCATTATTAGCATAATGGAGAAAAAGTGTAGTATCAGAAAATGCCCAGAGAATGACCTATAAGACTTTGTTTAGCCTTCATGCTTAGTTATCACATGAAGATTTATACCTGATAGGGGTTGACAGCTCTATTCAGCTTACATTTACCACACTCTAAGCCAGCAGCAGCACTACACAGGTAGAAAAAAGAGAAGTCTATAATCCCCATTTCTCATTGCTACAAAGATGATTTTTGGTAAAATAGCATTCTAAAAACTGCGTATTGTAGCTACACATAAAGAGATAAAGTGAAATACGTATCAGACTACTCCAAGTGTTTGTATTGAGAACAAAGTATTCCTCGCTGTCAGCTTGAAAGCGGTCATCTCCCCTAGATCTGAGGTGTGCCTTTATGCAAGAAAGGTGTGAGGACCTTTGGCACACTCGTGTGACTCACAGCATGGCCAAGCACACAAAGGATTTACAGCAGACTGAAGCGAGGCACAGATTTCAAAGCCTGAGAAAGCACTGCTCTCGGAGCTTTCTACTGTGCTTTATAGCTGTGAGCTTTTACAGGCTTTTTTTTTTTAAAAAAAATAATCACCCTGTTGAAAGCAGTGCTCAAGATTCATTTTCTTGCTGATAACTTTATTTTACCTATCACCAATTTATGCATTATTAATATATTTTCATTTTTATAATTTCTACATTATTCCTATAACTCAGGAAATGCTACAGGCTTAATCACCCTTCTGTAGGGCAGGATCCAGATGACTCCAAGACCAGTTTGTTTGTCGGGTGGTTTTTTTACCGGTATGAACTTCAGTATAATCGACTGACTCACACCACCGTAAAATCTGTATGAAAGGTAGAGAACAAGGCCCAGAATAAGCAGATCCTACTCCAATTGATAAAGTTCACATACTTGCTACCTAAAAAGCACAAAAACACAGGATGCACTAACTGTTCTGCAATAAACAATGCCAAGCAGAGTGCATTATGCAAGCCTGATAATGGCATCCCACAGTGCTCCCTTAAAAACAATCGGGTAGAAGTTTGAGAGAACACTCCCTGTGCAAAATACTAACGAGAAAATGTAAGCATTAGAAGGAGATCAGTGTAAAAACCTTAATTTTATAGAAAGCACAAGTACACAAAATGGAACTCTGTGTGCAAACTCAAAGCCAAAAGTTGTGTTACTAGAATGTTACTTATAAGGCAACACAACACACACTCAAACTGGGGAATTCAGATTCAGGTAAACTTGTGCAATCTTTATCCTACCTTCCTACGTGCCTGCTCAGTGCACTGGGGTATCATGCAACAAAAGGTGGCTGATTACAAACAAACATCTACCACATTGCATATTTACCATGCTTCTGCAAGACTAAATATAGTCCCTGGCAGAAGAAGAAAGCTGTTATCTGGGGCAGAAGGGGGTGGGTGTTAAAAAAAAAATATCCAAGTAATCACTGGGGCAAGGTGACCGAATTTGGCTCCTTAGGACAGCAAAGAACATCTGGTTTGTCTCCACGGGTACAAGGACCAAGTGAGTCTGCCAAGAGGACTTGCCTCAGTGAGATCAGACTCTGGAGCAATAGATATCATTTTTCAGATGGTGGCTACAGAGTATGGTTAACATTCAAAAGCTCTGGGATCACAGCTATTGGGCATACAAGCTCTAAAATAACTTCCCTGAGGGCTGATCTATGAAGAGTCAAGGAGGTAAGTCCAGCATACATCCATCCCTGTCCCATCACTGGCCCTGCAAGCCCCCCCCAGGCACTTGTTCCTCACGAAGCAACCTCTGAGGCTCTGGCAGTGCCACAAAACCCATCTATTAACTTTTACCATGGAAGCTACAGTTAGGTCTGATGCCAGCATTTTTATTGCACAAAAAGAAACAACAGAAAGGAAGTTAAGATTATCACCGTCATACATCTGAGCTAAGATGGAACAGAATTTAAGACAACAAAGAAACAGCGCTGTCACAGCCTTAGGGCTTTCCTCTGCTGACTTCCAAAGGCTGGAGACGAACACAGTAGAGGTGCTGAGATTCTCTAGATATTGCAAAACCCCCTTCTAACGAGAGATGGTAGGAAGTCTCTTCAGAGAGGTCACTGCCGGCTCCCTCTGTAACAAGTTGTAACTCAGCTAGAACAGTAGAAAAGCTAATGATTCATGTCACCTCTACTTTCCAAAAAAAAAAAAAAAAGACAGCAAGCCAGCATTCAGAGGCAGATCAATAATCCATGCCTTTGTTTATCATTAAAAGAAGAACAGACAGCATAACCATAACCTCTGCACTTCAGGAGGACACATGTCAACCTGAGATGGAGGAGCTCCTTCCATTGTTATGAAGCAAATCCTACAGTTTATTCCCTTAACAGACAAGTAGAGAGTGGAGTGAGCTGGTTTAAAGACTTTTTTACCAGGCAGAGATACGATAAGGTTCCACAGCCATACAGGACCCTCATATTGATGTAGATAATAGCAAGCTTGTTACTAAAACCACACACAAACATACACACACTGCTCCATAGTTACAGCATATTCCCAACATTTTCAAAACACATCTTCTAGGCTCCAGAACCATGCAGCAGTTAATATAGCCAAAATATACATGGTATAGGTCTTCTTGTGCTACCACACCTCTCTACAAACAGCCAGGCTGCGTCATGACAAGCCACTGGCAGTATCTGGTCAGACGGGGAGGACTGCACCACCATAAGCAGTGATGGTGCCCTCCCCTTGCCCCCACACCACAGCAGCCCCACAGAAGCGGCCACGTCACCGAAGAAGAGGTTGCCAAGCCCTGACCTTGAACCTCTGGCCTTGCCACCATCTCCTAATTTTTAAAACCCCACCTGGCCTTCTCAAAAAGAGGCAAAGAGTCTTGCCCTTGCTTTGCTGCACAGGAGCTCTGGAGGTTTCTACCATTCAACTCCCCCAAAAAAGTGACTGGCTGGCACAGCAAGAGCTGGCTCTTACAGAGATTCCCAAAACCACTCTTCTAACCTCACTGTTTTTTTCCAGGGGACCAGAGACATGCACTACGTAAGTGACTTTCAGTTTCCACTGCTCTTATAAGATAATTTAGGGTGCACCTTAAAACAAAACCCTGGAAATGACACAAGTTCAAAGCAGGGATGCTGAACTTTAAAACACAGGTTCAGCTGAATCTGCACACTCTTATTTGCATTGTCAAAGCACAGGGGAAGGTGGGAGGGAAAGTTGTGAAAACGTTAAGGGGAACTCAGAAGAAAAGGCAAAGCTGGCAGTAAAATGACAGAGGTTAATTCTGCCAGATTTTCTGTAGGTGCAATAGATTTTTCTGTTCCGAGAGCCTCAGTTTTGAATTGTTTTTATTAACTCCTTCCCCAGCATATCAGGGCAGAGGAGCATTTGGAGCCCAAATGACTAAATTTATTTTTTTATTACCAAAGCAAATGAAACTGACTTCCAAAAATCTAGGATGATGGATTCTGCAGACATAAAAATCAATTTTTCTCCCCGTTTTTGGTCATCTCTGCCAAGTTACAATTCATTGCAGATTTTTTGCATCTACATTTTAAATCCTCAAACATAAACGTTCATATTGCAAAGTAATAGACTTCAGAGCTGCAGAGTGATACAGAGAGCTACAGCCAACGTGTTGTAAGCAACAAAGTGTAGATCTTTCTGTTACAGGCACAATCTTCCGTGTAATATTTCTGTATTGCTCGGCAGCAGGGCCAGCACTAATCTCCCAGCTAGTAGCTGAGTTCTTCGTTTCACCTATATTTTCTCAACTACTTGCTAAAGCAGTGAACCAGATTAAGCTGGTTTGCACTGCCTATGACAGGATATTAGCTATTGAGAGGCTGCATACATTAACTGCCAGAACAGATGAGTGCTTTAACACTTACAAATCACAGGAGAGGAAGAATAGAGCAAGACGAGATCATTCACGTGCTCCTCGTTTAGATATGCTGATAACTTATCAGCTCACCACAGACAAGCCAGATGTGGAGGTGAGCAGGAAAAAAAAAAAACCCAAACACAAAGCAAAAAACCAACCTGCCTGCAAGCACAGGCAGTGCATACCACAGGAGTGCAAACGAGAGTGCTCTCAGAGGTGCTTAGCTCCGGCACTACAGAAATTCCAGCCGTCAAAAATCTCTATCATATATGGAAATTAAATCTCGATCCCCTGGTGAAAAAACATAGGAAGGTCAGGGCAGTCACAACTTCCTTTATTCAGTGCAGGCAGAGAGTTTGCCTTATTGCTCACATTCCTTAATGGCAATCTGTTACTGGAGAAATGACATGAATTCTGCTTAATCCCCGTTTTGCTGCATATTGCTATTTGCTCACACAGGAATTTCCATTTGTTTTAGCCTTCCACGAGGTTATTCAAGGGACAGTGCAAAAACTTAATGGAGGGCTAAGAGATTGTTCTTCCAGAAGCTCCTCTGAAGTAGGAGAAAATAAAATCTCTATTGCCTTTATGGACTAGATAAAGGCTGAGGTTTCCCATACAAACTTAATGTTTGTTTAAATGAGTACAGTAAATTTACATTTGAGGAAACACATTTATTTCTGTATATAAACAGAAGGATGAAAGATTAAGGACAGCTGTGCATCTGTTTATCCATAACATATACACCATTATCTGACTTAGGGCAAACAGACATTTTAACCTCTCCTTCAGCACCTGATGTATAGTTTCTTTCATACTCAAATGCCTTCCTGGGGCTGCTTGCAGACCATAGAGCTGCTTGGGCAAGCAGTAGGGAACAGGACTGTTCACGTCACACTGAATGCAGTATATCAAGTGCTGAAGCACTTTCGCATAGCACACCAAAAAAAAATATAAAAACATACACAAATTCCTTTAAAGTCAATGGAAAGGGGAATACTTAGAATTTGCTAGGATTAGGCTGCTCCAAACCCAAACTGACTCAATTTTTTAAAAAGTGAAAGATGTAGCTATCAGAGCCATCATGGCTTTCCGCAAGCAGTCAGAATCTGATCAGTTTTTGCCTTACTCCCCTAGTTCTGTTACTGGTCTCCATGGGGTATCTGAAGAGTGAGAAGCTATTAGACCACAATGAGGGTAACTGGATCGGGCTCCCAGAGACCTGAGCGTGTCTGTTGGCACCTAGCAAGAGCAGGCAGGTACACAGAGCAGGAAACAGCCAGCTTGGCACTCCAAAAACATGTTCCATGAGGACAGACGGCTCAAAAAGGTGACCAAGGAGCATAATTAAATACGCAGAAACTCCAGAGGTGCCAGCAGCCAGGACTACCTTCCATATCATTTTTGCCAAGGGCCGATCCACACAAGATGTTTGGACATTTACAGCCACAGCAATTTAACCACCACACAGCTACCACAGCAGCAGAACACGTTTCTCTGATATTTGGTCATTGAAATAAGTAGACTTGGCGGGACCAGAATAATTCACAACGTTCTGAATCATTCCCGTTAAAAAACAATATTCAATGCTGGGGGAGATGAGTTGTTCTACTTCAATGCTTTCTAACATAAGATTTCAGGGATCACTAAAAGAAAGCATTATTTTTAACTATGAAAAAGGACTAACGGAAATTGGAACAAACCATTCCTCCCCTTCAGATGCAGTTTTTTTAAAGTTTAAATGTTTGTGGATTTAAGTTTTAGGTCAATGAAAACATACTTTTTTTTTTCAGTCAAATGTTAACACAGATCTAATAGCCAAACTGATGCAAAAGCAGTGCATAAGTTAGCCCTTACAGGTTAAAGAATGACAGCATGTTCTTCTAACAGGGATCTGGGAAAAAGAGACTCCTAGAAATCTCTAAATAGGGAGAAGGAAGGCAACTAATTCCACATTTCCCCCAAAATTTTTTTTAGTGTGTTGGTTGGGCTATTAAAAACACATTTTTTTTTTATAGAAACCTGTAGGACTCATGTGAAAGGAGACCTTGTTAGGAGGAGAAGTACTCATTTTGGACTGGCCAAATATGATGTGTACAGCGCTTTAATACCTGCGGGGCATTTCCTCAGGGTAGAGCCAACATATTAGAATACAGATTTCTGCAGTATACAGTCTCCCTCCTCCATATTTCTGGATGTTAGTCTTCCCCATGGAGGAAAGGGGCAACTGAGACCTACAAAAATCAAAACGTGGAGGCACTGACTACCTTGCCTTCAAAAAGGGAGGAGATATATACACACACATATATGTACTTGATTGCATGCCTTTTAAGCAATAACCTCCTCTCTCTCTTTAAGGGGAGAGACTGCACATACATGCTTGAGACCCTTGAGTTTTGTCCTGGTGGTTTTAGTCATGTTCGTCCGTCCCGTCCCCTCCCCCCCTTCCATTTTTTGGTGGCTAGTGTTGTTTTTTAATGAATATTTAAGCTATAGCT
>NW_009648559.1:1235708-1256690 GCF_000708025.1 Charadrius vociferus
CCCCCCCCAATGCAGTTTGAAAGTAGAAGAAAACAGACCAGGCTATGTTCCTATAAAATACATGCGTACTTCCTATGAACTGTTACCTAAATACATAGGTCTGAACTGTTAAAAGGGGTGTGCTTGCAGTTTTGTTAGCTGACACCCTGTAAAATGAAAATTCTATCTTGATTTTGTCAGCGAGACAAACCCTTCCACAAACCATCAGGGTGAAACAGCAGTTTGTCTTTGTTCATAGATATTTACAATGCTGCCAACAAGAACGGATGCAGATATAGAGTGAGGATGCTGGAGGACAACACTGTGATCAGAAAAACATGCTGCACCAAGTAGTGCAGGGAGGGACAGCCGCACCAGCAAATGGTGAACCTGCACCTGGCTGGCTGTCGGCTTTCAGAGCATTTCTTAGTTTCTCAAGGCACTGAAACCACCACACCTCTGAGAAGTCTATACAGTTAGAAGATATCTGAATACCAGCTTATAGATTTATGTAAATTTTCTACCTAATTACTTCCAGCTTCTGTTTGGGCATACAGAAAAGCTACTGCAGTTTCCTGTATCTGAGACATTCTTAAAAACTCTGGAATAAAACTGATTCTTATTTGGAACCAGAGATGTGGTACCAATCAAGAGTAGGGGAGTATCAAACTGAGACACCTGCCTACCTATTCAAAAGCCTTTGTTAAGCCTGGATATCAGTCATTGCAGTTCAAAGCCTCCCCCTCCCCCCCAAATTGTTGATGTTTATTCCTACAATTTCCTGCTCAATTCTCCTTCCCCTTCCACCATATTTAGTCTCCTACTGTCTTTACTCAAGGAATAAAGATGCAGACTACTGTAATTTCTTCCTTACTTAGCCACCAATTTACACAAAGCTTATAGAAAATTTCCTTCTCGAAGTCTTCTACCCGTCTGTCCAGTTTGGTTAAAATTAACCAATAAACAAGGTAGCATGTGGGACAAGGGACTGGCAGTTGGACAGAGAGAAAGCACAACCCTATTCCTCATTAAAAAAACCCAAAACACATTATTAACAAATTCAGGGAAACAGGAAACTGAATCTGTGCCTATAATTCTCACAGATCACTTTGCTGCTGTTACTTGGACCATTTAATTCATTCATGTCCAGGTGTGTATCCTTCAGAAGTGTAGGGTTTTCAGGAAAGGATTAAGAACCTAAAACAGCAGCATCACAAGCTTGAACAGAAAATGTAGATGCAAACCAGAGTAAGTTTTTTATTGCCCATTAGCACTCCTAAAAATCTCAACTAGCAATCAAGGAAGCAGTATCCCAGGTGTTGGAAGGCACTGTCAACAAGGTGTTCCCATGCAGTCCTGCACAGTTATTGATGCACAAAACCTTCAGGCTCAGGAAGTAACTTGTCATTTATCAATGGCACAGACAGCCTCCAAATACTTTTGCACTGTTGCAGCCGTGCCATGTGTTACACCATTACTTTTAGCCACTTTATCTCCTAGATCATTTTTTCTTCCCTTAGCAATTAATAATACCAGTAATTACTACATGAAGTCACACTTCGTTAAAAGCATAATTGCAACTTCCACTCCCAGCTAACACAAAGTAACAATCATTTGTGTGATGAACCTTGGCATTCAATGCTGACATCACTGAACCCAGAGAGCAAATGACAAACAGTCCAAGGAAATACTTGCAACTGTGGATTTATCACCAAATCAAAGTTATTTTCTTCTGCCTAGGAACGTACAATTATTTAGTATTCATATTACAGTGCAGTTCCATCCCAGGCTGATTTAAAGCCTACATTATAATTGCTAATGATTACTCATGAAAAAGAAACTATTATATGTAAAAACTGCAATCAGTGCTAATCTATTCACCTATCCATTTTATACTGATACATTTTCTAAACAAAGCTCTGCCTGAATTGCTCATAATTAGCTTCTATTCTTACATTTTTAATTGCTCTTTTTCTCCCCCTCCCATTTTCAAACAGAACATTTTACATACTTCAGACTTTTTTTTAAAAAAAAAGAGACTTGGACTGAATTTTTATGAGTGAAAACCTGACACTGTACAATTCTGAGTTTTAAAATAACTCCTGTGTTGTCAAATACTAAATTCCTAAGCAGTGTTTCAGGAAATAAATATTTTAAAACAAGATTTCAAGCACAGCATCAGTCTACATAGTCTGAGAGCATGTAAGAGTTACAGTACTGAGAAGTGGCTTAGCTGCTTTGCTTTTTTTTTTTTTTTTCTTTCCCCAAAAGCCAAGTGCATTCTGGCCCTCATCTGCGGGCTGTCAAGAGACATTTGGAACTCCTGCTGGAAAACACACTGCATTTAAGTGTCTCTCTCTTCTGAGAGTCTAGTGCTGTTATGGCATCTCTTGTATACACACAATATTGGAGATGCTCTTCCCACTCCACTGTCCTTCAGATACCTGAGCTGCATTGCCTGGCAAGACAATTAGAAAAGCTCACATGGAAGAGCCAACAAAACACCCGCTACAGTGAGCGGCTTAAGTTCTCCTAGATATTAGATAATGTGTCTTGCGTACAAGTATCCCCCTGTCAAAGTGACAGAATTCAAATTGTAATTCCCATTCTGGTATTTTCTTCTTCCCACCTTATATCCAGAAAATCAATCCCACCTTATACCCAGAATAATACCTTATCTCTGGTCCTCAGAGGGGGAAAGAGAATGCATTCGGCTTTAGCTACAGGCTGAAGACAGCAGCTTGCTGCTGAGTGTTCTCTGCCAAAGCTCTTGCACATAAAAAGGTATGTAAAAGCAGACAAAATTATCCTGTTTTGGTGCATTTGACTTGTGGAAAAGCCACTGATTTTAATGAACTGTTCCTCTGCTAAAGCACTTATAAGTGGCATTTGCTAATGCTTGTCTTTACTTCAATTTCAGCAGCTGTTGAATCAGACTCTCAATCTGCAAGAGTCCTTCACCACCAGTTTTATGCAATTTGCAGAGAGTTGCACTAATCAGTAGATGCTTTCATTTTCATAAATACAGGACAGCTTTTAGGCCCTAGTGCTACCCCTCTAGTGCTTTGGGGGCTTGGAACTAAATGATCTTTAAGGTCCATTCCAACCTAAACCATTCTATGATTCTGATTCTATACAGTGACTGAAGAAACTCATGCCAAAACATTGTACTCCTTTCAGAAGGCCCGGATTTTGAAGCTCAACAGAAAAGGTAGAGTGCATAACTAGCATGAGTCTGGATCATGAAAGTTTCAGAGCAAAGAGTGACCAAATTCACAGTCTATGTCTATTTTCCAGCACAGCTTGAGAACCAAGTCCGCGGATGGATTTCTAATCAAGCCAGACAGCACCGTGAACTGTTTTTCTTTGCACTTGTATTTACAAACTGTTATCAGCCTTGCAAGATATGTGCGTATGCATCATGCGCATTCATGATAAAATGATTCATACAGATACATAACCACACACATTCTATTTCCAGTTAAGTGTCCCAGCAGAGTACCTATTGGTTTTGCCTCAAGGCAGAACTGCCCGATACATCTAGAAAAAGTCAGTGACCTGTAAGACTTGCTGGCCTCACTGTTGATCAGGTTTAGCTCACAAGCACAACTTACCATATCCTCAGAATTGCTCCAGCATATACTTGCAGCACATCCAAGCACCCCAACCAGCACGAACAGCAAAGCACAGTGTGCTTCCTGGCAAGTCCTCTTTGTCTGTAGACCCAATATGCTCAGGAACCAGAGGAGGACATTATCTTAGGTGAATTTATAGAAAAAAAAAAAAAAGAAAAAAAAATCAATAACTGCAGTGGAGGTAAGGAAGGGAGAAGAAAATGAGATTTAGTTAGCAGAATTTTTCAGATTCTGACTTTTTCTTTCAATACCACCTGTACTGAGTCAGGCTGGGATGGAGCTAGCTTTCCTTATAGCAGCCCATGTAGCACTGTGCTTTGCCTTTGCGGCTAAAATAGCACTGATAGTGCACCGGTGTTGTGGCTATCGCTGAGCAGTGCTCCCACAGCAGCAAGGCTTTCTCTCCAACCTCACCCCCTCTCCCTACAGGCCAGTAGGCTGGTGGTGGGCAAGAGGCTGGGAGGGGATGTAGCTTGGACAGCTGACCCATACTGACCAAAGCGATATTTCCTTAGTGTGCGACATCATACTCAGCAATAAAAAGAAGAAAGAAGGAGGGGGTGGGACATTTGTGGTTAAGGCACATGCCCTCCCAAGCAACTGTTACACATGCTGAGGCCCTGCTTCCCAGGAAGGGGCTGGACATCTGCCTGCTGATAGGAAGTAGAAAATTTTTTTTTTTTTTTGCTTTGCTTCTGTATGCAGCCTTTGTTTTTCTCATTAAATTGCCTTTATCTCAACCCCTGAGTTTGTCCATTTTCTTTTCTCTTCCTACCCTGTTGAGGAAGGGGAGTGACAGAGTAACTGGGTCTGGCAGCCAGATGAGGTCAACCCACAACAGCATCATATCCACTGTAGAGCAAAAACTGACATTGCCTGTGTTTTGAAGTAATGCTGAGGTTCGGGTTTTTAATTGTTAAAAACTTGTACTTAAGATCACTTTGAGGCTCCCAGTTATGCTGGCATAACAGGAGCCCCAGTACACCAACACCATACTTGCATTCATGGTTTAATAAAACAGTACAAGGTGAACATTGGCAATTTTAAGATCTATGATCCTGCTACATGAGCCAAATAATTCATGCACAACAATCCAGGTATGTAAAACTACTACACCTATTTGATGCAGTAGCTTCTCTATAAGGATTTAATTGTCCTCAGGAGGTGAAAACCTTAAAAAACACAAAGCCACACAGAAGAAAAACCACACCACCAACCACCACCAAAAAAACCAACCCCAAAACGCCGTGCACCCCATCTATGCTTCCAGCCACCTGAGCAATAAGATTCTCTCTAGTTGCAGCTGTATCACCTGAACTGTTTTCTTTCATCTCTCTCAAGGGAAAAGTTTGCAACTGACTCAAGCGCTCAGAGGAATCAGAAGCAAAATAATTATTCATTCTATTGTCTTATCTCTGTGCCAAGAACATGGCCATCTTTTATGAGCCTTGATTTGAATCAAAACTGTTGTGTTTTGAACTGAGTTGTCAATCATATGGTGGACTTACACAAGGCTTTCTCAAAACTTTATGAAATAAAATCAAAGTTATTTGATTATCTGCCATTCATGAGTACTTGGTAAGTTGAAGAGTGCTAACTTTCAAATCCTTTACAAAGCAGAGAAGGCATTCCGTCATGAAGTTTCACTCTAAAGATATAACAATTTCATCTCGGAAGAGTAACGAGCAATAGATTTCCTCTTACCATATCATACACTTACAAGTACTTCAGTTTTGGAAGAACTGCCAGAAAGCGCCTGGAATTTTAACCCCAATTGAAGGAAAGTCGATTATATGTCCAAGCAGGTGCTTGTACATATGGGAATTGTCCTCCTTGTAGAAAGGGACAAGGGAAGAACTGAGTGAAAAAGAGCTAATGAAGATGCCCACTACGTAACGTCTCCGGTGACACCCTGTGCACAACAATACCCTCAACATTGCTGGGTCCTGGGAACAGCCAGTAGTACTAAGCTCCCTCAGAGGCACCCTTCAAGAAGGAAGAGTTTGGAAACCAGCTTTAAGAGAGAGCTCCTCAGCATTGGGTGATCCTAGCTGGGCACAGGATCCTGAAATACATAGCAGGGAAACAAGCTTAAGTTGCAGTTCCTTACTTGGGAGATGAAGTAAGTAAATTCCTCCATATCTGCAAGAAATGTAGATCCTTTCTTCCTGAAAAGTCTTCCTCCATGCTAAGGCATTGCCAGTGAAGCCCTGCGTTTCCTGTAGAATATTCTTACTTTCCTGAAATACTACACACCAGTCACCTCTCTTGCCACTGATTGAACTCAGCTTTGCATACAGGTGCACAAACTAAGTTTATTTCTTGCATTGTTTCCCTTTACTTCCAAAGTATTTCAGCTTAATCTTCAAGAAAACCTCCTCTTTCTGTCTTTACTAGTATCACAACATGCCAACGACAGATTCACTGTAGACCTAGCAGTATCTGCTAGGTCAGCAGTTGTCTACATCTCATATTCCAGATAATCTTTGGCTTTAGCAGCACAGAAGCCCCAACATATAAGAAAGATCTTAAGATAGCAGCTGGTGAGCAAAAGTCTGCTACATCTACGACCTTGTGATGGGTTTTTCAAAGTGAATGAATCCTAGGTACTTGTTAGCCTGGGCAGTTTAATACCATTTCTACTTCAGTGAAAGCACATTTTCTGTACTTACTGTAGTATAACTACGCGAACCCTTTTATTCAGGTTGATAATGATATTTTAGTTTACTTTGAAAATATCCTCATCATTAAGGGAAACAAACTTGTACCACATTCATACACTATGGAGGCAAATTGCTGACATCAGCACCGCCTGGCATTATGTTAGCTCTATAGTCAAAATTTATGAGCGTACTTTACTTCTTCCCACATGTTTAATACTTCCTGTGTGCAGTTTCATTTTTGTTTCAAAAAAAAACCAAACTAGTGAACCACTCCTTTTTGTTGTAGTTCAGGATTGGAGCAGCACTTAGTAATATTAAGGCTAGTGAGAAATTGAATTAGAAAACAACTCCTGACTAGCATATGATAGATCAAAAACCTACAGGTTTTAATTACTCAAATCAAATCTAACCAACAGAAGTTCTCAAAGTGCTTTGCATTATTGTATGACACCCATTCTTAATTATTGTTTGAGACACACTACACCTTAGTATCTTTTGGAGGCCACTGATTAGATAATTACTTTTATTAGCTATCAGTAAAGCAGCATATTTTTTTGCCCTGCAGAAATTTTAGAAGCACTTGCTGCAGTAAATGAGAATGTTACATTCTTATGAAAGATGCAAGAGAAAACTCTACAGGTCCTGCAGGAATTAAAACAATAGCGTATCTGCTAAACACTGACTGTGACATGATTGTTAGTGTGCTGACACTTATGGTTGGAAAAAACTAGCTGGCATAAAACGCATACTTCTCTGCAGTTGGTGCTTTTCTCTGCCAAAACATACTTCTAAATGAAGCAGGGATTTGGATATCTGAAATAAAATAAGTGACAGATTCCAAGGCTCCAAGTTGCCTTATACCACATAGGGCAGTCGCTGAGAAATCTCAGAAACAAAAATGTTCTTGCAAAGCCAATAGCATAGTGTGGAGTTAGACAACCACAGAACATCTTAGCAACTCAACTGATGTCAGTCTTCTAGTTTGATCTTAAAATGAATTTTTTAACCAAACAATCATCTGTGGAAAAGAAAGCAGCTCTGGGCTGCATATTTTTACAAGCATTCTGTAGTTTTTCCTATGTTGCTGTAGGATAATTACTGCTCATACTGATAGAAGAACAAACCAGTGCTTTAATTTTAAAAGTGTAATTACTTATGTATCCAGTTTTCAAGAATTCAAGTTTAAGTGGAAAGCATAAATATTAATGCTAAAGTTATGCATTTTTCTACAGTATGTTCAGTTCTAGTTGTAAAGTCATACAATCAAGTTTAATCAAATTGCATCCAAAACTTACAGATGCAAAAATTCTAAAATAAGTTTATATAACTAGATACCTTTTATATCTTCAACTTTCATCAAATTACAAACTTAACTGGAAATGTTATAAAGTAAATAATCACATTAATAGTTAACACTTCCTCATGCTTTATAATAAGTTCTGCAACTAAAAAACAATTTCTGATTGCAAACAATTGACTTAATTTTTGGAAGTCTCACTGAAGTACTTCTTAGGTGTTCATAGTATGAATTAGGTAGTAGTTCATATATTAAAAACAACGTCAGTCCAGTCAGGCGACATTCACACACAAAATAACTGAAGCATAAGTGCCATGCAGGGCAAAATGTGAAGCAGGTGAAATAAGAAGAGGACAGGTATACTATATATGTATATAATATGCATGTTTTAAAAAAAGACACAGAAGTCTTCACATTTGAAAGAGCACGTACGGCTCACTATATTAGTTTCCAAAGGAATTGTTACAACTGTACTTACATGCATAACTGATAAACAAAGATGTAATATACATGTAAAGCTGTTTCCACATTATAAAGGGAATGAACCACAAATGTTCCACGGATCCTTTCAATAGAAATAACGAACAAGACCTGGTAACTGCAGTTTTGAAGCAGGAATTGCTAACCTAACACAAATGTAATAAGTGGGATCTAAGCTTTTGCTAGAAACAAACACACAGGTTTTTGTTTATATTTCTGTTTAGGATATAAAACTTGTAAAAGGTTAAAAAAAGACCTACTAAAAATTCTTGTAATGTTATCAAAACTGACTTATTTACCTCTTTTTTCCAATTCCTTGTTCAGTCTGATGGTGAATGCTGTATATCTAATCATAATCCCACTGTTATCACAGCTGTTATGTGCTTTATTTTTGATGACTCAAAGACAGATGTCTCAAAATTGCCCTAGATCCCTGCCAGCCTTTTCAATTGCATTATACAATCAATTAAACTTTCCTGACCCTATTCCTGTCTCTAGATAAAATTCAGACGCTGACACTTCAAGAAGCAAATCATGTGTGTAAATTGGTTCTAATGACAGCTATAGATGTGTAGTCATACACAAATAGAGTATTATCAAACATTAAAGTGTCCAGGAGCTGTAGCTAGATGGAAGCAGTCAAGAAAAATTAACTAGAAAATGCATACTCCAGATACTTCCCACAGTATGTAATGCAATTAAACAGAAGCAAAAGGAAATTCACACTAGAAACTGCCTCTCTCCTGCCGTGCCTATTTATTCCCCATCATCTGTTATTATTGTTGAGAATCTTCACATTGTGTCCCAATTAAGCAAATCTCTCAGAATTAATAAGGGTTCGCCTTCTCTATCACCACATCTTTAATGTTTGGAACTGAAAACATTGGCACCTCATGCTGTACGCAAGTGTGAGCAGTTAGAATAATAACAATTGTAAGATGTGCTTGCCAAAAAATGATTACAAGGGAAGCTTTATCGCAAGGGTGTCTTGTTTAGGAGGATTTAGCGCAATTCGATGGGGTGACAGCAGTTGTCAGCCATTGATACCGAACATAATAACTATTAAAAAGACAACTTACTGAATAGTCAGAATGCTAAGCCATTGTTTGTGCATGTTTGGAATACAGATTATTTTGCTATGGTTTGTTAGTTTCTTATAGCAGAGATTTTAAAACACTCCAGAATAAAGTTCTTTTACTTTGATATTCTACACAGTAAGTTTCATAGAGCCCAACAACAACAAGATGTCAGCATTCAAAATTTCCTAAGAATATGACTAAATCATCTTATCCAAAGCATTTCTTGATCCTAACTTGTAAGTCACCTGTGAAAAGATTTCAAGGATTCTGCTGTATTATTCAGTATGTTTCAGCTACACCAATCTCATCATTACTTCTTTTACTTCCTTTTGTTTTCAAGCCACTTCTCACAGCTTTTTGCCATTTCATTTCAAAACAGATCAGGAAAGGATATGAGGAAACTATGCCTTACCAAAGAACTCTACCATTTAATTCTGCCTCACAATACAGGGAAAGGTGGTGAGATGCAAAACAGGTTTCAAGAACTATGACTGAAGGACCTTCCAGCTTTTTCCTGCAATTTGAGTCTCCCCTTCCAGTACTGAGTCTTCCCAGTAAGCATCAGCAACCATTCTGAAGAGGTTTTGTCTTTTATAGCCATACCCGTTGTTGCACCAGGGTGGGGGTAGGAGAGGAGGGGAAAAAAAAGTGAATGACTCTCCTTCCTCATGACCTGGAATACAATGAATGGTCCTCAGTTAAAAAAAAAAAATGAGAGCAGAATTCAGGGAGTATGATTTTATTTAAGAATTTCTAGCATAATATACTAGTTCAGTACAGCTCTCTGCCTATTCTTTCATGACCTCATTCTCTGCCCCTCACTTTCACTCCACTGAAGGAGCCTCTACATTGTATTCAGAAAAGGGCTAATGATGTTTGTTACACCACACAGACAGCACATGATATGGTGGTGCTCCACAGCCACTTGAGGTGATTGCCACCTCCACATTTAGCGTGCAGCATGCTAATAGTGCACATAGCAGATTAATATTTGGCACAACCAAAGTTAAAGGAAAGCAAGGATCCATTTTTCCCCTGCACATTATTTCACAGAGAAGAAAATGGCAGCTAAACACCTGTGAAAATATTCAGTGAAAAGCAGCAGCTATTTTGGGATCCCTTTGTAATCAGAGGAGGAAAAACTTCTCCAGAAAAAAAAATAAGAAAATAAAAAATTAGAGGACACATTCAGCTCAGCCCAATTGGCCTCCTGTAAGTCTTTTTCCAGACTACTCTGATATTGCGCATCAAC
The DNA here is from genome assembly GCF_000708025.1 of Charadrius vociferus. NCBI lineage: Eukaryota > Metazoa > Chordata > Aves > Charadriiformes > Charadriidae > Charadrius > Charadrius vociferus. Next base: position 1,246,094 of record NW_009648559.1, read on the forward strand.
TCAGGCCAATATCTTACTTCATGTTCACCTCTGTAAGGCAGAAGGAAGGGACCACAAAAGTCAATACTATTATTAAACATTTAAAGCTAAAGCGTTCCTCTTCTGACCTGAACTTCTCAAAGGATAATTTTTATCTTCTTGAAAGGTGAAGCACAGGAAGGGAGTTTGGCCTTGATTAGACACCAGCTCAGTAAACTGGTTTTCCTTGTTTCTCTGCTTTGTATTGTATTACCATGAGCACACTGGAAGTACATTAAGATGTAAAACTACAACATTTTTTCATGGTCTCCCCTTTCTTCTTCCCTTACATCACTTTCCTTGCTCAAGGAATGCATCTTGGGCAACACAGACAGAGACTATTTTAATGCCAGGCAAGTTCCAGTAGTAAAAGCTCGCAGACACATTACAAAGCTTCCCCAGAAGCCCTGGCAACTGGTTGAAGTTGAGTGCAGATCCATTAATCAGGGGGGGAAAAAAAAAGTCTTCAGTCACATATGAAGAAATAAAACTGGAAGACTGTAAAGACTGTAACAATCACAAACTACTTTAGTACAGTACATTGAATATTATATGCTCTTTAGCTAGTCATATTTTGTAATTTTCCAGGTCTGTATGGGTGACAGATAGATGCATAAACATTGCTTATTTGCCAACAAATACAGCATCTTTTCTGCCTCACTTAAACCAAAATAGATACCCATCTCATTCATAGAGAGCACAGCACTCTAAAATGACCTGTTGAGCTCTCGTGCCACAGTTACTAAAAAGAACAGAACCAAACAGAAAAAATACACAAGGAAATCTTTCGTAATACACCTGTTATAAATACACATAAGGGAAAGAAAAACAAGCTAAACCTGTGTTTGTTTCAGAACAAATGTGTTCTAGCCCAATACCCATGGCTTAAGACCTTAAGTGGTATTCTCATGGGATAATTTGTATTTGTACATACATTAAAAATAGGGTATTTTTTCATGAAGTGTTTCTTCAAGACTCACCCTTTCCGACTGTGAAGCTACATTATAAAGTAATATTAGATCCAAGGCCAGTTCTTCCATTTATAGACCTCGTGGGGACAAAAGGGTCATTCAGATGAAGATACACCTAACTGACCAGGTACTGACAGTCTACTCAGACCATTTTTCACTGCATGCCTCCCTCCCACCTCCAGTGTTGTAAACACTTCAGAAAGTTCAGCCATGACACTAACACTGTGTAAGCTAGACTCTCTTTTGGGAACACAATTTCCTTGTTTTGTCTTAGGCTCAAGACCCACCAGGCCTGAATTTCACCCGAGTCTCTGCCCCTCACCTCATCATAGGAGACAGACACACATAAGGATTTAGACAAGATTGAAGTGAGTGAAAGTGGGCCAATAAAACAAATTTTGGCTGAGTTGCAAGGTAGAACTTAAATGTGAATTTAAGTTTAAGTGAGAACTGTTGAAGAAAGACACAATTCTCATATTAGGACTATCTTACAGGTATGCAGAGTTATCTAAGAGGCTGGAAAAAGATTTTTAATTTAAACTGACAAGTGAATTTGACCGAACCTAAAGTTAAATCTTGCTTCTAACTTAAAGTGCATCACTTCCTCAATGCAGCCTTTATTACTTCAATTTTGATTCTTGTTTCTCTGCCCTATAAAACACTCTGAACTAAGCCAAAGAATTACCCCAAAATACACATCTTCTGTGGCTGTTGTGGTTACAGGCAGCTGTACATACTTATCTAACCTGTGTCAGCAAACAGGCTAGATCAGTCCTCAGTTTCAGCATTCAGGACCACAAATCTGGTCTCCTGTCACATCTGCTGCTTTCACCTTTCCTCAGTATCCACCATCTGGTAGAGATTTTGATTATCAGGATACTTTTAACTGAATTAGCAGACTTTAGGTCAAACCTTTGGCGAATACTTTTTTCTGCTAAAATTCAGCAAATTCAGATATACTGCTTTTGTTGCTCTTATGGTCCTCTCAGGTAGACCTGCATGAGTAGCTCTCTCCTTTTTCTACAAATAACTGCATAATTTATTTTGAACGACCACAAAATTTAAATATCCCAAAAGATCTTTCATCCATAGAACTATCCATCTTTGAACTCTTGCCACATTTTTGGAAGAAACTTTCTCCCCCTCACACACATTAAACATTTGCCACAAAAGGCAAGATCACCAAAACCTCTAGGTTTTCATGAAGCTTAAAATCCACACGTCAGTGAAATGCTATGTAAAAAGACAAGCACATTTGAAGGGCATAAATAAGAGGCCAATAAAATAGTGACAATGTGTATGTTTTCAGATTCTAAACCACAGCATCTTTGATACGTTATATTGCAGTTATAAAGGAAAGCTGTTATTGAAATTAAAATCATTATTTCAAAATAGTACGGAATGCCAACTCTGTCATCCATTAGGCCTCTTGAATAACTAGATAAAACAACACTAAAAATGCACATCAGAAGCAAACTTAGGAAAATCAGTGTGGGTGTATCTTTAAGTCAACTAGCATATCAGATCTCAGACATACCCAAACCACATAACAGAAAGTAATTCCAATCACGGGGTGGGGTTTTTTTGTTTTGTTTTGTTTTTTAAAGACTTTCCACACAGTTTTACATAGGCATAAACAGGTTAAATGAGATATTCCTTAGGAAAACAAGGTAACTATTCATCTGTGTTTATGATGAATTTATATTTGACATCAATATGTTTATTGCATCATTCATTAGGTGTATTACCCTAAATAAGGGCCTCTTACCTAAATCAGAAAGGCTTTGCAAGCACTTAATGTATATTTGAGATAATTAAAGAGCTCTTCTGAATGAGCAACCTAATCTACTCTACATGTACTGTTCCTCCAGGACAGGCCCCATCTCAGTCCTGTTTGATCAGAGCTCTTCTGTGGAATCTGGAAGTGGTGAATGTCATCCCAAGTGTCAGAAAAATTCTCATTAAAACGTGAACTTTGGGCACATTTCTCTCACAGGGCTTTAATTTCTCACTGTATGACCACTGTTCCACATGTCATCTTATTTCAATTTGAAACCCTTTCTAATTATCCTTTATGTTGTTAAAGAATGAAAATTGTCCAAAGAGTGCTTTTCTCTGGAGATTTGTTTCCACCAGAAAAACTTTGTTAATATGTGAAGTCTGATTTGCTGTCCTTTTGAATTCATCTTGGTCTAAGGCTATTCCTTTGCCACAATCAAGCAGGTAGTCTAACTATAAAATAACAAAAAAAAAATCCAATTTCTTCTTTTTTTCATATCTTTACCATTTAAAGCAGATTTCCCCTTACATACCTCTTCTTTACAATTGCAGTATCACATAGAAGCTTTTCACCTACACCTGTACATACTACTACCTTCACACCTTCTGTTTCACTATCAGTTTTCTGGTTGAGAAAAGGAAGGAAACAACATTTATTATGCTCTGTTATGAGCGCTAACAATGAACTGGTAGAGTTAGTATGACCCGTTCCATGAAGCTCACCATACACAGTTCATAATACTGAGAAACAACAGAAATTTGATTTGTCTTCAATCCATGAGCTTCTGGCTTAATTTCCATAACAGAAGTTTTAATCAGTACCTAAATTTCAAATCCTGACAAGGATACATACAGAAATTGCATTTTAGCTAATACTGAAGCAGAGCTCTCACAAAAAAAAAAAAATATTTTAGAGCTATGCAGTGCCTTGAAAGAGTTTTTACTCAAGTTGATAAAAATCACTGACAGCACAAACACAGCAGCGTCACAGCTTTTGAAATACTAGCCTGAGATGCTGTCAAATAAGTGAAATTCTTATTCAGGTCACTGTTGTTATCTATTTGCAGCTATTAAGTTTTCTGTTAAAATAAGTACCTCAATAATATTGGCTAATAGAGCAGTTTTTGTACGCTATAGCCATATACCAAGTTCAGTTCCCTTACAGCTAGGTGGTTTTTCAGCGTGGATTCCCAAGGCTGGACAGAAAACATACATAGAGCCTGAAATTAAAGAAAAGGGATTCTTCCCCAGGTGGCAGAAGCCACAGTGTGCATCCCGAGGCAAGAAGGTCTAGAAAGCTGCATCATCATATTTCATTGCAAATCAGGACCTCACATAGTACACCAGACAGGACTGATGTCCACAAAATCTCCCTGATAAATCCAAGTCTATTTCAAGCTACGTTTACACAAATAAAAATCAATTTACACAACCAAAAAATCAAGTTAACTTGGAAAAAAATCTCACCTAATCCCCAGATGGGCTAGTAACCAGAACTGAGTAAGTAAACACAGTGATGGGAAATCTGATGTCTGAAGCTATTCTGCTCTGCTGCACTTACCCTATGACCTAAGACAAAACTTTTCACATCTTTCTGTGCTTGCTTCTACTCCTCCAAGAGCAGAATTCACATTTCCCATGTTGGGAAATATAATTCATGCTTATAACACTGAACAGTATATAACTAGTATGAAGTTTATATATATGACTAGTTAGTTCTCCACCATGAGACCAGACAGTCAGTTATTCTTACGTACAACTAATCTTTTAGTTAGACTATGCTGACTTTGGAGCGTATCACAAGCCTCAATACTGAGAAAATGTATGCTTTATAAGATATATTAGATTCAGCAACACAAAGTAATAATTCAAACCCTTGCTGAAATTCTCAGTAGAGAGGTACTGGACAAATAAGCACTATAGTCTTAAATCTCAAGATAACACCCTCCGATTCTCTGGAAGAACTGATCCACCAATTTGTCATCAAGCAGTCTGGAAACTTTCCTTTCTTAGTACTATACTTGCATGAAACATTTAAATTGCTGAAAGAGTCAGCCTTACACCACACCACAACTCTGCCTGGCAACTGGTAGACCTCATGCTATGGACTCTGGAAGCAACAGAGACCAATTTGTGTGTGATCTATTAACATTCATCCTTCACTCTGAAACTCTAGTGTCCAGTCCAATTTTATTTTTGTGAACACTACTCCAAACAAGCAAAAAGTCTCCTGCTGCTTTCTGCAGAACGAAAGCATGTCTGACAGGAAGCAGAGAAAGCTATTTCCATTTGGCTCAAAGTTAAACAGTATTTCAAGATGGAAATGTAGCAGGTCTTTAAAACAACATAACACCTTCATGTTTTTTCAGAAGTATTTAATATGAAGAGCCATAAATTCGTATAATTTAACTAAAAAAAAAAGGCAAGAAAAATATTTCATTTTGAGGTCTTTGAAAACAGCAGCCGGGGTGAAAGACTCATTTCTTTAGAAGCACCTTCTTCAGAAGATAAGGATCCAGGTTAACAAAAGGTTATTATGTGTCATCTGACAGAGATCAGTATCTCCCCATTCCAGTGGCTAACATTACAGGGGCTACAACAATTAAACCATAAGAAAGCCATAACAAATGTAATGTGATAGTTGTATTAGTCAGGCAGATCATTTTACATTGCTGGATATTCTGAAAGATTCCATGAGGATTCCAGATGTAAATTCTTGACGAAAAAGGAAATGAAAGCAGCATCTCAAAGATTTATTTTTACTTCTGTTCAGCACAGTGAGCACATGGTGGAATAGCAAGTCCATTCATTCATAATTGCAGATGTTTTAAACATCTTGCTGAAACATATGCATTAATGTGTTATATGGAGTGCTTCTCTGTTTCCAAAGTGTTACAATAATTATTCTTTGATTTCCATGTTTGAAGTGTATACATATACACATGAACTCTTCTGAGCTCCTGTTACAGTTATCACTGTTACAACTCATGTCAATCACAAATCAAATAGTCTCATTGCTGGAAGGTTGGGATGCTGTACAGTTATTGACACATAACTACAAAGTTCACGCTCTGATAGGTTCTGGAAAGCCAAGGAACTGGGGTTCGTTCCTGCACGCTACACAGTGTGAACCTCTTCACCCATGTTAACTGATAACAGCACCTCATATAACACGGATATTTATATTACTACTGTAAGATTACTTCCAGTCATTCTGGAAATCTCATAAGGGGGCTGGTTCCTGTATACAAAACTTCCATAGTATTCAAAGACACTATTTCAAACAAAGCAGGAAAAATACTAAGAGTAAGAGAACACAAGATTTTATGGAATAACAAAAGGATTATTTATTAAAAAAATAATCAAGTATTAAAACTCTTTGGAATATTATCTTTCAATGCCACAGATATTTTTTTGAGTCTCACTTCCTCTCCTGTTCTTTCTCCTTCTTTGTCCTCCAAATCAGCAAGATAGTTTCCTATAAAATGCCGCATTCCCTCCAGTATTATAATCAATGCTTTATTAGCCTGATGTGCTTCCAAAGACATTCCACCTCTAACCATGTTGCCCAAACATCTTTCTCAGTCCTGCCAACTTTTCCTACCCGAAGTAGCTTTGCCAACATATTTGTTTGTTTTTTATTAGTAACGATGCTATCTCCATTCATGGGATCACTGCATCCCATTTCCTTTATTTTTTGTGTTCTTTTCACACAGACATCACTTGTACAAAAAATTTCACCAATGCTTTTTAAAAACTAGAGCGCTTAACTCGTCACTTAAGTGCAGACATAAATGTAAAAGGAGCTGCCTAGTTTTCAGAAGTCCCAAGCCCTTGAGCTTCCATTGACTGTTACATGTATTTTGCCTCTTCCGTTGCTCTAAAACAGAATCCATTATTTCCAAGGTATGGAATCTACTATTTCCAAGGCCTTAGTATAGGCTCAGATGCTCAACTGAATTGGAAACTGGATCAGATCGGTCAGCTTGGACTACTTTACTACAAAAATATTTTTATCTATGTCATGGGTTTGGGTCAGACTGGCCACCAAAGCATTTAAACATCACCCCAAAGCACCAATATATATAGTTGCATGGTGGAAGAGACTAACAAAAGTAGTAGTAACCCCAGAGTCATTTACAAGACCAAAATACAGACACTGAACAGGTTGAAAACAAATTACTGAACTACCAGTGACCAGAGTGCGAAGCTCCAGATTTAATTTTCTTTCAGAGTAACACTTCAAATCTGCACTTAGTTCTTAGTTTCAAAGTAACACTATTTTGCCTTTGATTTCTTTTTATGTTACCACTGTAACCACAGCATAAAGACTGACATATTAGAAATGAATGGTACTAAGTGGTAATTTGAAGAACTTTCCATAAACTTACTCCGGGAATAAGTGCCTGGTACACGGTGTGACAGCCCCATTGCATTACACCGTCCCATTACCACAAAAAGCACAACTACCAAAACTCTAAATACTACAGAGGTGTTGGGGTTTGGGCTCGTGTTTTTGTGTGGGTTTTTTTTTTCCTTTGTTCTAAGATATATGTTTCTCAGGATAGGGGGTGGGAGGGAAAACCACATTGAGAAATTAATACAAGAGACACTCTTGAATACTGTAACAGTAATTGGCAGCTTGATCTTTATCACAAGATCCCTGGAACATCCTGGTTATGTATGTTAACAAGACTACAGAGAGAGACACAAGGTCTTTCCATGCCCAACAACCTCTTTCTTCTCATGTTGGTTAAATGTCTTATTGTATTAAAAACTTATCATAATTATGAAAACTGCAGGCTAAAATTCTCATTATATAGCACTAAAAACACCTCAGAGGAGCTGTGCTATTAGTCCCAGTCCACAGATCTTACTTGGACAGAGTTGCCACGTGACAACAGCAGTAGACATCAATCTGAAACTAGCACGTGCCCCACAAAGACTTAAAAGAAACCTTTTTTGCTATATCTTATTTTACACAAAGATTTGTTTTAAACACTTCAGGTCCTTTAGATGTTCCCCCAAGTTGCCCTCCACTTTCTTAAATAAAGAAATAAAATAAAACCCCTCATGGGTTATTTGAGCACCTTCTCCAGTTTTGGCACATCTCAACCTCATGGGCACATCCTTAGCCAGAAAGGGAGGGAGCATGTATGGAAGGCACAGTGTCCTCAGCTTTCCCTCTGTGTCCACAGCTCTAATGACTAACTCCCTCAACAAAAATGGATGGGACAGTATTTGTGCAAGTTGCCTCCAATTCAGGGGGAAAGCAGGTGAAGGTGTGCAGTGATAGGTACTAGAGCTGTTATAGACTACTAAACTGTTTATAATGATAGAGTTCTGTTATGCTAACAAGGATTATGCTGCATGGGCTGCACCTAAGGTCTTTCCTTTTCAGGGAATAGTGAAACACTTCTCGGCGTGCTCTGTACATTCCCTTACTATACAAAAAAACCCACACAACCATGTGGACATTTCCCTATTCTTTTGTATAATAAAGACATCTGCATTTTAACATGCTCTCACACAAGCCATGCCTCATGCACTTTTTGAAGTTTCCAGTTTACCTGGATGCTCGATTTTTCTTAGTTTAAGCAAAGTCAGAAAGAACGTAATTTTTTTTTTTTAAACACAGAAATAAAATTGTTCTTTTTCCCTACGCCACTGAGTTTTCATATAGTTAGCCTCAAAGATTACCTACAGCAGGAAAAATGATGTTTTGTGTTATTTGACTAGAAAGAAACATAATGAAAAGTTATTGACATCCCAACTTCCCCAGGAAAGGAGGAAAAAAGTAATTTTGACATCTCCACACAAAGCAAGTTAGGCCAAGCTGCCACTGAAACACTACGATAGCTCTTTTGAGCATTTCCCATCACATTTCTACCTTAGCTGTGGATCACATATATAATTGTGTTTAGTCTACAGCTATGCACAGGTAACCACTGAAGAAAATTCCATTAGTGATGAATATATACTGACATTCTCAATCATAAATGCTGCATCATTATTCTTGCTGGAACACAGGTAAAGTTTATTTTTACCTTATAATTTCTACCTAGTCAGGATGCTTGCACTTACAGAGTATACACAATACAAAATGAATTATAAGCACGTCAAACTAGAAGAAAGAATTAGTGATGATGGCTGAATCTCAGAAGAGCTTCAGGTTCAATTCACAAAGGGTCTTATGTGAACTTTATACAAAACTACACAAAACTGAAAAATTGGGATGAGCATAGAAATAACATCTGTCAAATTCCTTCAATCCCACTCGTAGCTTTCCATCCAGGTGAGAAATATTAAGAATATTATTCTTTTAGGATTTTGTTATTTCTGCTTCTAGTCACTCTTGAAGTTGGGAATGGCAACATAAGACCCGGACAAAAAGTAAAGGAAAGCTACAGAAATATTTTGGATTTGGGCTAGAGAAACAGTGTATTAATTCATGCTCAACGTAAGCAAGTTTATTTACCTAAAAAACATACTGTCATATATCCTATAGTCCCTGCAAAAAGTGAAAATCTAATGACAGATTGAGGGACACATCACGGGGAAGGGGGGGGGGGGAGTAATTTAAAAGGCAAAACACTCCAAATCCACATTTTCAGATAATTAAGCTAGTGTAGCTTTTCGTGTGGGTGAATGCTCTTGAGACAAGTGATACAAGCTATTAGCTGGAACAATGAAAAATTTAATTTACACAAATAGAAAATATCCTCTTTTCCTATCAGATTTTTTCCACGACTAAAGGCGAGGTGGGAGTATGAGAAACCCGCCATGAGAAGCTGGCTTTTGCCCATGTGAAAGTCAAATTTTCCCAATATGCTGATTAAGCAAAAATTAATGATTTTGCCTGGAGGATGCATTTCACTGTGTCATGAAAAGCATCATCTGTTGAACTAATAGTATGTTCTATGCAGAAAGGTAATTTTCCTCTGGATCAGGAATTTTAAAGGCAGGAATACTTAAAAACATACATATATTCTTATATGAAGAGTGATAACGTGAAACATGAAAATGGAGGGTGTTTTGTTTCATGGTTTGTTTTGCTTTTGGGTTTTTTGGTGTTTTTGTTTTGTTTTTGGTTTAGATAGTTCTATATTCTTTGTATATCACATTTAGGTTAAAGAATTAAACACCCACTAAGTAAAACCTAAATTATTCTACACATGACATCTGCATGAGGCAGGCTTTGAATTTTTTTTCCTTGAATACTAAAAGCTTGCGTGTTGCAGACACTACAGCAATGAAACAAAATCTACAGAAGAAAATGGAATTATATAGCCTTAAGCATTACGGTATGTGGAGCCTGCATGCTGTTCTTTGTTAAACAAGTGCCATACTCCCTGTCTGTCAGGGCTCCCATTTTCAGCAATAGTTCAGCACTGCCTCTCTAAATGACACATAGCAAGGAAAATAAGGTTTTCAATGAAGCCTCACACAATTAAAATGGTAAATATTTTACATACTATTCTGTTGTCTGCAGGAGGTAAAGCTTCATGTGGAGCTAACTTATCCTCCACAGCCAAAGGAAATGAAGCAGCTTCAGCCATCAGATGGCATGCCTAAATACATGCTCCAAAGAGATTGCACACGCTTTGCTTTGTTTTAATAAAAAAAAAAAAAAGGAAGGGGGGGGGGGGGAAGAGGCCAAATCACAAAGAGAACAGCTCAATCTTGTAAGACATGCAGTAACTATGGGTCATACTGTACAATTGATTTTTTGGCAGAACTCTTATTTCTATAGGGAGTTTAGTTTAAAAATTGATGAGATAATATGCCCTTATAGCAGCCACATTAGGAAAAAAATTCTTACCTGTTTA
>NW_009648559.1:1256738-1329632 GCF_000708025.1 Charadrius vociferus
ACAATATCATCCCTGCAAGCCCCAATTTTTAAAAGCTCTTAAACACAAAAGAGCTAGTTTGCAGAACAGGGTAAATACAACCGTTTGCAAATAAAGTTTGGCAAGTGCCTAAGAACTTGCAGGCTTGGAGCACGAATTGTTGGGTGGGTTATTACTCACTTGCTTCTACCTTCTTCCTTAGAGCTACAAGGAGTAGATTAAATGAAACAAAAGCACAAGCAGAACACGCACACAGAAACGGAGTTTATCTGCACCAAGTGTAATAACTTCTTAACTAGGAAACGATCAAGACTTTGCAATGCCCTTATAACACTGATAGAGTATAATCCTAACAAGATTTGGCCGAGGGTATCCTTCGTTCTTAGCCCATTCATGGGAAGGTGCACCTACTGAACTAGCCACAGGAGGGCTCCACCATTGCTCCCAGCACACTATTCCAGCCTACCCAGACCTCAGCACAGAAGGCAGGTGATTAGAATAGGAAATGACACAGTCGCCTAGCAGGGTTATTTAAACATGCAAAGGTGCCATTACAAAAGGGTCAAAACGTTTTGAAATACTACACCACAGTTAATAACAGAAGCAACTTACTGCAGGATTTCACGTCACACTTACTGGTTCTTCAATTTTAAAACAACAGGAACAAGAAAAGATCAGTGTCATTGCCCACCTTTCATTTATAACTACCTGCAAAAACAAGGTATATTTCACTTTTATGTAATACAGTAGACTTTCATGTGTGCAGCACAAAGGCTGATGTCTGTAACTGCAAATTTGCTTTGCAGTTATTATACACTACTTCTACCAGAACAACACTTGAGTGTGTGCTCCGTCTAAGTCCCCCCTCTGTCCTCAGCTGCATGCAAACGTTGCACATTTTCTCCCATAAAGTCCAGGAACAGAGATAAAGACAAGATATGAAAAATACTGAGTCGCAAGGGTGAGAGAGTTGGCAAGTTACCAACATGACAGCACCATGCATTAGAACTTAGCAACAAAAAAGTTCCAGATGCATAGCACCTTCTTTGGCTTACTTTTTCCTCCAGAGCAATCCATGTATTTGATTTTCCCCAACCAATTTCCAAATTCACAAAGTTGTTTTGCATAAGGAAAAAAAAGGGCAGGGAGTGGACGGGACACATCTCAGATGCTGACAGCAGCAATAGCACTCAGATTGAAAGAACAGAGGTTTTGGAAACACCTGGTATAACGAGCATAGTTTCCAACCTAGGTGTTCGGGATCCTCCCCCAAAAGCTGTGTAATCGTGGTCCATAATTATAATCTACTTAATCCAGGGCCTTAGCACAAAGAATAAAAGTGATGCTCCAGTGCAATCCTTGAGGACAATTGGACAACAGGAGTCAAACTGCTCCACTTTTCCACCCCTGGTTTTCCACCCCTTTTTGTATGCATGCTCAAAGCCAAGCATTTAGTTCTCTACCAAATAAAAGCAGTGTTTTTCAGGGTTTCTGCCTGAATGGCAAAGTCAGTAGGATTTCAAAGTGCAGCAAGAATTTAGGGTATAAAGGCAGAATATCCCATCACCTGAAAAGGGAGCTGGAGAACCGCTTGGACTATTTAACCCAGCTGTGGTACAGATTAATTAGACACTGTCTTTAAAGTACTTTGAACATGAAAAGCACAAGATAAATGTGTTATCTTCAGCCTCATTACCACCACTATGCCTAATCCTACCTAACGGTATATGACACCTTGTGAACTTCTGGTGAACACCGGGCTATTATAATGGAGAACCAGTTCCATCCTTGCATGGCCTCTTGTAAAACCACAACCAGGTTTCACACTGATCAATAGTTCAAGTAGTTTGAAGAAGTAGGAAAGACACTAAGACAGAGTTGCAACACATTTTTCAATTGAATAATTAGCCAAACTGCTATATTACACATAAAACCCACCTTTATCTGCTTTTAAGAAAATGATGATTGATTGTTGGCTAGGTATTTGCAAAAATGATCCAGTGTTCATTCAGATCAGCCCAACAGTACAATTACTAGTGTATTCTGGCTAAAAAAATACAACAGTAGCGAAAAATTTTTTTAAAGAAAATCAACAGTGATTTTCACTTTCAAATCATCAGCAGCAGACAATAACCAAGCAATTAACAGCTCCCTTTGACTTTATGAGATTCCATATACAATCATCATAATTCCTAAAGCCATTCAGAGAGATTAGAGGACACACTGGTCCAAAGACTGTTTAACACCTCCTTTTGAAAATCACTTACACCAGAAGAGTGGGAGCGCAACCCTTTTACTTATCCATTGCTCTTTAGACCAAATTCAGACAACAGTACACGGCAGCAAGTGGTATCTCCAGTCTTCAATTAACTCTTGAAAAAGAAGCTTTCACTTAAAGGGATGAGGAGATAAAAAGATTCAGACATTCTGCTGTCTGATTGCACATTCAGTGACAGGGAAGTGTGGTGGAATTACACTACATAGAAAATAAACAGTTTTTTTTTTTTTTCATCAGAGTCAGAGAGTATCATCTTTAGCTTCCATATGACTGTTGACTACATACTCCAAGATAACAGAAGCAAGGACAGGCAAACATAACTCAGTTCTCTAGTTTAACAAAATGTCTCAATACACAAGACAGTAGAGTACATGGACTGCCAGGGACTATGGACCTTTCTGCACTGTTCTGAGGAACTAACAAACATTTCACACACGTAATAATCACATTCATCAAGTATTCCATGATAAAATTGGAGTGCAAGGTAAAGCCAGAGAAAGTTGAGTACCTCTAGAGTACCCCCAAGCACACTACTTGTGCACATATAACACTCAGAAAACATTTGATCCACCACCTGTGGTAACAGGTAACTCCTGAGGTACCTCACACAGTCAGAAATAACTCCCAGGTATATACTCAAACAATTAGTGTACAAATTGAAAAATGTATTTGTATCAATTTGACATCTTATCAATGATACAGAAGTGACTTGTCTTTCTCAGACAAAAGAATAAACTCAGTTTCTCAGTCCTGTTTCTTTTCCTCTTTGTTAGTGTTTCCTCATAATAACAAACACAGCTACAACAAAAGATTGCGAAGGGAATAGCACACTTGCAGTAGAGAAACAAGGTGCAGCAGTAGGAACATACTAGCTAGCATACAGGAGACAGAATCAGGAATCACAGAGTTCTCCAGTACTCCTGCCGTAAAAGCTTTTGGACATTCCGTTGTTTCATAAATACCTTCACTTAAGGATACACAGGCCTTCATTAATTCAACCTCCTGTTGAAAGGACAGTATCCTTCAGCAAAGCTCCATGACACAAAACCCAGTGAGAGTGTGCACAATAACTCAGAATTTCATTTGGCTTCTATCCAGACAAACGGAGGCAAGTAGATTTTAGATTCAGATAAATTACAATTCTCCAAGTCATCACAGAAAAATTCTGCAGTCTTTTTCCAGAATCTACTTTGTGACTATCCTACAAAACATGCTAGAGGTTTTCCATTGCATTTTATATGCTCTACTTTTTCTTACGGTGTCATTTGGTTGTCTAAGACAATTTAGTCATTGTCTTAGAGCTGAGGGAGCACGCGAGTGCCTACCTCAGCCCTTCTGAGCAACAGGCCACCCAAAATTACTGTTTTCATAACACAGGTAATTCACCTGAGTGTCAACCTCAAAATCCATGATAGGTACCTGAATATAAAAGCCTTTACACTAGATAATTCTGCCTGGGAAAAGCTCCAAGATTTTGCCATAACTAGAAAGTCTTCCATTTCAAAACACAGAGTTTTCAATGGAAAAATCAGCAACATGGTTATGGCACTGTTTGAGCAATACAACTCTTGAAGACTTACCACCAGCTTTTACATAGGTCTTTCATATAAACAGTGTTCTGCACAGAAATCGGGAGACTTCAATAGAAATGTTTGTATTTCAACAGAAGTCTCCTTTGTGAGTGATCTAGCTTGTCTCCAAGATCAAAGAGACTTACATTAACATCTTCTGGCTTGCAGAAGAAACCACACACAAAACCCACCCAGAACTGAAAGTTTAGTGAACTGCAGAAAAACACGCAGGGAAAGGAAGAGGAAACAGAATGGATAAACCAGATCATCCTCCAGAAATAGGACTGAATACAGATACAGATTAGCCTGGCAAACTGAACATTTCTAGGAAGTGCTGATATGTCACTGTGTTTCCAAAATTAGAGAAACTATGTAGGAAGCAATTAGCTACTGTAGCTTCTCCCTACTTAAAATGATTTTTCAAGGCTATATTATAATATGCAGTTGGTCATAGCAATTCAGTGTATAACTGTTGGCATGAAAAATACCATTTATTCAATCTGAACTTCAAAAAAATCAAATTGAGTGGAAAGAAATAGCAGTTCTCTTCTTGACCCGTTCTGTGTTCATACTCCAATTCTACGATCAACACACAGCTTTGTTGCACATATTGTATGAGCGTCCTCCATAATTAAAGCTTCATTCGAACCTCCCCCCTTCTCTTCCACATCACTCTTGGTTAGATCAGTGGAGACAAAAACTGAAATATGCCTGGGGTGCAGGGAGAGAGAAAGAAAGATTACTTAATGAAGTAGGTTAATGGTGGTGGGGAGGAATGGGGTTGATTTTCACATCTCGGTACTATTGAGCCTGCAAAAATATTACTGAAATCACATCTGGGAACAAAGCTGTGCTTTAAGTAAGTTCACCCATGAGTGTTGCTAAGCAATGGAGAAAAACGCGAGGGAGAGGGAGAGTGCCTGACTTTAGGATTAGGATAGGCAGGAGAAAGGACTAAGGCTTCTACATAGCCTTAATTTATAGGAACTTTCAAGTTCTTTGCTTTTATTGCCTGTCTTCCAAACTATTTGTATTATGATTAATCAGATCTGGTTCACTATCTCTATCAATGCCTACCCAGCACGCAGAGAGTTGTGCTGCATCCTGGAGCACTGGCACAAGCAGTTATGCACCAGAACTGTCAACATCTGTCTCTGGATTAAACAGGTAAGAACCAAAGAAACTGTCCTGATGCAACTATTACAGTATTTGCTGAATATATCTTAGAGAAATACTGCAGACACTTGCTTTTATGTAATTTAAACTATGTACGGTATGGAAAACAGAATGCTTGTGATAGCTACAGCTTGTTCTAACTCTATTCATATGCTAGTAGTTACAGAAAGATATAGTATTTCATCAGACAAGATAGAAAAATACTGTATCTTCACCTGACTTAAGTGAAGTCTCTGTCCACTCTACTAGCATCTTGATATTGTAAGAGGTTTTGTTCTGCTTTAGTAAGATTACCTCCAGTCTTTAGGAAAGCAGCTACAAATTTTCAACCATAGACACATACATTGCCTCCTATATTACTTCATGGCAGAAAACATTTGTTGCCTTGTTCAGCTAAATGCCTCTGTAAACAATAATATGTACGTTTGTAAAGCATGCATTGTTGGAACAGCAAATAGAATTCTTTGTTTTGTTTTTACATGGTAGCAGTCTTTTTTCTAAATAATCATAAATACTCCAGCATACTCATCTCTATTACATCCCATATTCTAAGGTATTTGCAGCCTTCCAGGTCATTTTATAGGCATTAAACTTTTACTGTATACCTGTCTTTTTAACATTTGCTAATACCTCATCTGGAAAGAGAGTAACATTTGTCTCTGAGTAACAGATGTCTGCATACACAGCATGAACTAGTAGCATTTCTCAGCCTGAGATCCTAGATTATGATTAACTCCCTAGTCACGGTATTCTTGTTAGAGATATTATGAAGGCCTTTTCCAAAATTCAGGATATTCTAAATATATCACTTCTGCAGCACTCCAGCAGTGTTCCTTGCACAGGGGTTGCATTTCCCCGACAGGTAAATGGCATTTAACAGACTGAACAGTGAAGGCAAATCAAGAAGATTCAGTTTTGTAATCACATTTTTATTTTGTACACCTTCAATTAATGTGTTAAAGAGCCAAGACTCTAAACCAAATATGTTAAGCTCAAAGAAGCTCAGAAAAACGTAAAGGCAAGTTAAGCCACATGCTGAAGAAACAACTAACAAATTTTCTGTTGAAAGGTGATAAATGAATTACTGAGATCAGAAAGTTTCCCACGCCTAACCCGAAATAGGTCACCCCTTGTACTGTATTTTATTTACACACACAGTCAGCAGCAAATCAATGGGCAGCTGCTTTTACAGCTGAACAGACAAACGATTTTTCATCCTCCAAGAAATCATAAAGGCAGCCCACTACAAAGTGATCAAGTGGAAATATAAACTAAAATGGAAGAAAGATCCTGTGGATAACCATGTTATCAGTTTTATATAGCAAACCTCTTGAAATGAATGACATGTAGAGTGTACAGAGATAAATAATGTTGCATTGCTTAATTGACCTATTTTTTTTCCCTTTTGCTTTTTGTTAATGAAAAGCAAGGAAGGAGAGAAGAAGAAATCTTTCCTATCATCAGCAGCAGGGGTTGCTGCAGGAAGATGATAATTCCCTCCTGCTACTCTGCTGACAACAACCAAGCAAGGCATTTTAATCATGGAATTGAAAAACACAGCAGTTTCTAAAGCTTCACCTCACCTTGGTTGATTTACATTAATTGAGGATCAACTGTCTTACAGTAGAATTGTTATGTATGTAAGATAACAAAGGAGGAAGAATTCAGTGTAATTTCCAGTTTGTCTGTGCATAAGAGGCAGGGCGTCTATGTATATAAACACTTTCGAAGCATTCCGGATAAGCAGGGACCACTGAATTCCTTAAAAGCACAGTGCAAACTTGCAGGCTCCCCAATTCCATACTAAGCATTTCATAAATACTATACTTTAAAATACACAGAATTAAATTGAAAAGGTAAAAACCATTAACACCTGGTTAAGTCAGGGTCCAATCCAGTATCCACTGAAGTCATCAGAAAACCCGTGACAGAAGTCTAGATGTTTTGGCTCTGGCTCTTTCACCACATTATCGTTATAACAAAGGCATAGCATAATGGGATGCTAAGATAAATGCAAATCTTGTGTCAAAGATCATCAGGCACACCCAAAATTAAAAATTTGAGCACGCAGCAGCTTATAGGCAGCAGCTTTGGGCATGTGGCACAACATCTGTTACAAAAACACTAGAAAGCAGACCTGCGGCAGACTGGACCACTGCCAGCTCAAGATTATTCCCCCTCCCCGCCCCGACAAGGCTGTCAGTAAGTGGACAGATGGCAGCCAATGCACTCGCAGCATAGTTGGCTCAGTTAACAATCAAGTATGCTAAATTACTTCAGATTCACTCTGTACAGGCATTGTATTTTCTATTGAATTGTTAGCACTATGTCCTAATAGGAATATAGTTTGGTATAAGAAACTGGCAGATACTGTATTTTACAAGTCAGTTTCTCTGGAACCATTTGTCAGGGAACATTAGATCTGCTTTCATGAATGAAGTCAGAATCTGCCAAGTTCACCAAGCTGGTTTGTTCATAATTTTAATTCTACAGTATTTGAAGAATGGGGATGGAAACAAACATTAAGATGCAGGTCAGTTAATAGCACAAGCTGCTCGCACAGATGTGCTCAGCTGAAAGAGCAGACTAGATGTTAACAGCACACAGGATACCGTATCACAGTGCCTCTTTCTGCCTTACCCTGCAGTTCTGCTTGGCTGGTGTGATACATCACACTGAGCTCTCCTGGACAGGACAGCTATCACTAGTGACCCTCTGGGTGACATGCTTGTCATTTGAGTGTACAGATGTGAGGATTCATCCCTGGAAAACTAGTATTTCTTGCTTTTTAATGAGTGCAATCTGTAAATAAATATGGCCCTCATACCTCAAGGGGGCAAATAATTCAGTACTGAACACTAGCACAGGCAGACTTTTGGCCCTAGCATTAAGAGATACATCATTTAGTTCTTCCTCTTTGTGTCTTTAGCAGTATGTTTATAGTTAGTGACAGTTTTAGTCAATTTATCTGCTTTTCCATAAAGTAGCAGGGCAAGAATAACCTTTGAAAAAATGAAAGATGTTTTATCTTTAAGTTCTCCCCCCTGCCTTTTGTTTCTGTTGCATACCCATTTTATCCATCCACCCAAAATACCATTCAGATAAACTGCTGTCAAAGTAATTTACTACAATCCAAGAAGTTATTTATCACATATTTGGCTCCCACAACCATTTTATTCATCACTGTTGAACCCAGTAAGTGCCATCAGAAAATACATACCACCATCCCTTTTCTCTTCTGTCAGAAATTCTAGAGGAATCCTTAAGTAGAAAAGGAAAGACAAGAAAAACAAGTGGAAAAGCAGAGGACTAGGAAGAGAGAACATCAAAATTAGCTCTCCTGAAGGAAGTGGGAGTTCTGCTATGGACCCAAGCAAAGCCAGCACCTCACACTTATCTGTTAGCTCAGTTGCAAAGACTAGAACTGAAGAAAACTGGAAAATCTTAAGCACTTCTAACGGGCAATCAACAAATGAGCGGTCTACACGGTTGGGTAACTGCCTACTGCAGAACAGGCTCTGACTGGTGCTGTAGGAAGACTTGCACTTTGGACTCACACTGAGCTCTCCAAAAGCACAGACCTTATGCTAACTAAGAGAAGCTGACCTACTACATTGCACAGTACAGAGACCTAGAAAACTTTCTCACAGCAGCAAACCTGCCTATGGTGAGTCTAGGAACATTACCTAGATCTTTCTGTTAGCTTTCCCTGTCTGCTATGACACTGGTTTTCTTCAGAGATGTTTACAGTGCATCACCATATTTATACTAGGAAAATCAGCAGTAGCAGCCAAGAACTCATATGCCCTGCTCTTCTAATTCAGACATGGAAACATGTTGCAAAAATTTCAGGAGAACGGGAGCCGTTGAACTGAATGGTTCTGCAATAGCCAGAACTCTGCTATTGCACTGTGCCCCTTAGCAGCATGCTCTGTGCAGCTTTCCTCTCTCGAAAAGGAGACTGAATGTTGTGACTGCTAGTGTGTGATCACCAGAAGTCAGAGATGCAATTTAAGAAAAAAGTGCAAAGCTGTTAAAGATGGAGATGGCGAAACAAACCCATCTTCTGACTCAACTTAATGAAAATCTGATTAGACCTTCGTGAGATTTAATCTCTGCTTTCCAGACTTTCTGGAAAAAAAAAAAAAAAACACAACAAAAAAACAACAACCCAACTTCTGAGATCATAAAGTATCAAGAGAGAAGAGACACCACTCAACTATAGGAAAATAGCTAAAAAATTGTTTTCCTTGGACCTAATCACCTGGTAAGTCTGCAAACAATGCCATTTAAAATTAATTATTAGTTAGAAAGTCATAAAATAATATAAAAAAACAGGACAAGTTAACTATAACAATAGTTAGCAATGCCAGACATTCAGAAGATAGCATTCATTCATAATATTAAGACAGTCATAGAGACAGAAAATTTGGCTCCCAGTGGCAACTTATTCCTCTTTTTTCTTTTTGTTCCTACTACAGATTTACAGCAAAAACAAACCTAGCAGATTTTTATATTATCAGCCCTTCCCCAGAACTATTCTGCTTCAAAACCACTCATTAAGCTGGAATGGGCAAAACCTGAGTTCCAGTCTTGCTTTTCAGCCACAGGTCCACACTTCTGCTTATCAGTTTCCTGGAAATATCTGTCCTACACTGTCTCACGAGAGAAAAACAAAAGAGAGTTTTTTGGCTTTCCTCAAAACTTTTACTTTCATGGACAGATAATGCATGGTATCATTAGCCCAAAAAGAGGCAACTACAGAGTACTGCTTTCTGGGTGTGATTAACCACTCACAGATCAACAGAAATCTTTCACTGGGATGAAAGGGGAAGGGCTGTTTGTGGCTTTTTACTCCCATCTGTCAGCTCAGCAGCAGTGATGGTGCCAAATGAAGTCTTTCTGCTCATTCAGCATCTGTGGTCTAGTATTTGCCAAGAGTTTGATCTTGACCTCTTGGTTTGTGCCTACAGTACCCAGGATTCCCAGGTGGTCTCACAGCCAAACATTAGTCTAAGTTTAGGATTGCTGAGCTTGCAGAATCAGTCTGCCATAGACTATGTTTTGTTGATACAGTGTATACTAGCAAAACCTAGAACAGTGATATTTCTTAGATTCTGCCAGTACTCTTACAGTCCAACAAGATTACATTTTGCAGCTTTGGAGAATGAAAGCAAAAAATTCTTATCAAAATACAGCAACCTGAGACATAAAAAAAAAAAGGAAAAACAAAGATGAAGAGGTGGTTAAATTATATTTGTAATCTCTCCCCCTAGTTATCTAACATGCCAGCCGTCCCAGACCAACTAATTGTTACCTTCTATCCTGCTGGACAAAGTGAAACATCCAGAAAACATCATAAGAAAAATATAAGTTTAGGGTCAATTCTAATTACGGATGTGCAGGTCTAAAATAATTGGAGATGACATGCATTTATTAAGTGAGGTTAAAAACTAAAGGATGGTACATACATCATCCAGGAGATCAGTTTAAT
This sequence comes from Charadrius vociferus, assembly GCF_000708025.1. Classification (NCBI taxonomy): domain Eukaryota; kingdom Metazoa; phylum Chordata; class Aves; order Charadriiformes; family Charadriidae; genus Charadrius; species Charadrius vociferus. The sequence continues at coordinate 1,267,237 of NW_009648559.1, forward strand.
TTTTATATACAGTTTCCCCCATGTCCTTATTGTGACCTATAGAATCCTCCAGTTATCAATTCCATGATTCATGGAACATGATTCAATGCAACAAAAACATGGTTATGTTGCATAGGGTTACATTGCAGAACGTCTGTGGAATAAAGTACACTGATTAAAATAATCATTTTAATCATGCAATTAAAAACTCAACACTAACATTGCAATTACAATACTTTTAAAATGCATCCATGCAGAAGACTAGAAAGTTGGAACCAAGATGATAGTCTCATCTCTTATCAATCAATGCAACAAAAACATGGTTATGTTGCATAGGGTTACATTGCAGAACGTCTGTGGAATAAAGTACACTGATTAAAATAATCATTTTAATCATGCAATTAAAAACTCAACACTAACATTGCAATTACAATACTTTTAAAATGCATCCATGCAGAAGACTAGAAAGTTGGAACCAAGATGATAGTCTCATCTCTTATTGTACAGATGTACAATAATTCTTAATCTGTTCTTGCCTGGGCAGGTAAGAAGTTGTGTCCTATTCAAGATTAATTAGAAGGAACACATGTTCCTTGTGAATGATGTCATGTCTAGTAATATACATAAGTTAATTCATGTCAGCATTGGCCGTGTTGTATCATGATTTTTTTTTTTTTTTAAGGTAGAGGATGTACTATTTTTTGACCAAGATTACTATAGATTGCCTATGGATTTTACAATCTCCATAGAGAATGAGTATGTACTTTTACAAAGCACCAGACAATATGCGAGTTGCTTTCTTGCTGTTTGCTTTTTGTTGTTTGGTTTGATCTTTGCCAACTAACTGGGTCAAGAGGAGTCATATGGTATGACCAGATTATATTCTGTTCAGGCATTTATAACATTAACACAAAGTGGTTATCACAAAGCCTCAATAATAGCTACCTATTCTAAGCTTATTGCCTTGAGGAAACAGCACTGTCTCCAAACACCAAAAACAGAACAACATCACGTTAAACATGCAAAATCCAAGAAGGTCTCAGCTTTAAGTGTCCTTTGATCTTTCATAACAGAAGGAAGTGTAAACCAAGATCAAGTTTATTAAGTACAGATCAAAGTGTAGTCTAGTTCCTTCCTTTCCAACAGCAATTAAAGATTGGAGGCAAATTTCTAGAGAAAGCTATTTTGATATTTATAGGTTATTTTTACAGTCATAGAATGTGCTATTCTAATTTAAAAAACAACTTCTGGACACTATGACACGCATTTGTTCTAGCTCGAACTTGAAAATGGCTGCTCTTCCCCTGACATTAGGGTGTGTCTTAATTGGGAGCATGGACATGGAGCAGTCATATTAAGAGCTAACAAAGTTGTTGCCGTAATACAGCAAAACTTAGATGTCTGAGCATTATTTTAAAATATGCCTTATCCACAAAAGGCATTCTTCCAACTGATTCAGCTTTTACTGCAAGAGACTGGTGGTACTGGTTATTCAAAAACTCATTGACTATTAAAAAAGATTTCTCCAAACGTGGAAGCACCTTGGAAATTGCCCTTTGTTCCTAGCACCATGTGAATTCATAACTTAAGTGCACAGCACAATAAAAAACTATAATGCACTTTGATTTCACTTTTAGGAGCAGTTTGGTCACTTTTTATACCCCAAGAATTGTAATTCTTTACAACAGTAGCAACTTGAAATGCATTATAGTGCCTAATTCTATTGAAACTTAATTGTAGAATGCTCTTAATACAGCCTTTAAAATAAAACACAATCTAAGTACCATGAAACATTACAGCTTCTTCCTTAAATTCCTTCAATGAAAACAGCATCTTTTAGTTTTGCAAGTCAGAACAGCAGCTGTATATACTTAAGCACAACTCAGTAAGCAGATACCATTAGTGATTGAGACTTACAACTGAACCTTTTTTCCAAATACAAGCCAATATGAAACCAAGGTAATCTGTGAATTACATGTGCTTTTTTGTATATTCATACAAATATATCAGTCTTGAAAGAGAACAAATATTTTCATCACAAGTTTGATCGTTCTCACAGCAGTCAGTGGGAGGTTTGATGTACTGTTCCTACTGATATCAGTAGCATAGGATTGTCTTCTTGTAAGGCATCACCACCCTCACTTTCCATCACACCAAGTTAGCTCACCTAAAACTTAACAGGTCTTAGAGTGGATTTTATTTCTTAGAAGATCAGTTGACAGACAAGTGATAACAGCTAAAATTCATACTAACGTCTGTATTAAAACTAACACAGCCCTGCCTCTTCAAATTAACACTTTCCCTCCCTCTTCTCCAGCTCCTCCCCAAGACCCTCTACTACCTTCCAGTACCACCAGACCCCACATATCAATGGCTGGATTGTGTCTAGGGTTAATCTTCTTACAGCTGGTTTCAAAACCACAAGACAGAATGGCATTTATCCATATAGATATCCAGCTATATTATGTTCAGCCCTCTCCTTAGGTTATTTGTCTCAGTATAAAGAGTTGGGAATTTTTAAAAAAACATTTTCAAAACTACAGCCAACACAGACACATTTCCCTCCATTCCCAAATTAGTTGCATAATGCTGCTGCCCTTTGGTAAAGCTAGATTGCACTGGCACTTCAGAAATGGCTGCAGTTTCCAAGTGATGACAGAATTTCACATCCCAGCCCTATTCCCACTGAGTGCCAGGATCCTTTCCAATGCCTGCAGCAATGCTTTGAAGTAGGTGCAATCGCAGCAAATGCAAAAGATTAAAGGATTCTTGAGTTCATGGAGAGAGGTGTAGAGCTCACTATCGCCAACAAGATTCAACTAAACATTAATTTTTTATTTAAAGAGTTTCATCATGAGAAGAGTTACACCATAATACCTTTCCCCAGGATATATTTTACATAACTGTCTACGTTGCCTGTGACTAAATCTGTAGATGCATATAAATGGACATAAATTCAGCCTTCCACCGTAGTTCTGAGATAGTGCAGGATCTCACCCACAGACAACAGCATACCAAGAACTGAAAGGTTGAAATATGTTCAAAATAGACAGCAACATTACCTCAACTTTTTCTTTTTTAAGCAGCTTTCACACAGAATGTTTGAAGGAGAAGTTTCACATTTAAAACATCCTCCTACAGAGGGAAGGAATATTTCTGACAGACATTTTCCTTTTTGTTAGACATTTCGCTTATTCATTATCCTGCCAGTTTAGCAGCTAGGAGTCAGGGCTTTCAAAAAGCAACTGATGACACACGAGCCCCAACCATTTTGTGTCCCTCCAAAGGTGGGTTAGCAAGCACTATTTCTTTTAAAGCAAGGATATTTTTTAAAAAAAATTATTTATTCATTTTTCAAATCACAACTGTTAGCCAAGTCAAAATTGAGGACTCAAGCAATGAAGGTTTCCACATCACTAGCCACTTCTGAATATCCTGGCACATGTACTGCTAGCAAAACTGCATACCCACAGGGTAACATGAAATCCGTTCACTAAGACACATGACATCCTCTTCTAGAGGGTGTGGTATAACATAGGATCCAGAAGATTCAAGTCTAATTTTAGTAATATGCAATAGAAGACTCCCTGAAACTTTGATGAGTATATAAATAGGTGCAAAGAAAGCAGATTAGTTGCACCATTTTTTATTTCTGTTGTTGTTTAGAGATAAGGATGACAGATGTGGAGACAGGACTGGTCATAGATTAAAGCCCTCAAATAGTGCTGAGAAGCAGAAGCCTCTTCTGTTTCTCTGCTACTTCTATTTAACTCTGGGTCTGTCTGCGCCAACTTCATCTTCAGGCTTGAGCTCCAGCTTCTTCCTTTCCCTGATGGCACATCTTGCCATCCCCAGTCAGGACCTCAACAGCACATCCCATTCCCCAAGCCCTAATACCACACAGCCCTATACTCCCAGACCACCAAAGTCTTTCACCTTCTGCCCATCTATGCACCTTCTTTACCCTCTTTCCTGACTCTGCAAACCCCAACATTGCCTTAAGTGATGCAGAGCACACGGCTGAGCAAAGAGCAGCAGCATCTTCAGGCAGTAACACGTTGGAGGTATCTACAGTAGTTGAGCTATCATAACTACAGCAAGCTGATTCTACTGCTGAGGTCCTGAGCTCTGCGTTCTACAGTTCCCATGAATCAGCATGGACGGCAGGAACTTTCCCACCTTATGGCTGGCCCCAATGAACACTAGTGAAACTGCTATTACTGATGCACTTTCATTTTAGAATCAATGCGAGTTATCTAACTATATTTAACAAAGGTTGAGCTTGGATTTTTGTCAGTGAAAGACCAGCATTGCTGGGATGAAGCTGTTTGCAGATCTTAGTTTCTCCCCCTGGACCTGCTATGCACTTTTATCATAAAGTGTTTTATCCTATTTTCTTGTACTTGTCCCTCTCCCTCCCCCATCCTAGCCACAACTGCTGAAGCACTTTACATGAGCATCACCAAACTTAGTCTCCATGTGCAAGACCCCTTCTTTATGAGCTGTTTCCCACTGCTGTATTAATATTTAAGAAAAAGAGCAAGAGTGGGAAAAGTAGGAAACATACAAGCAAAGGAGTGTTGGTTGTATAGTTTGAACACCTGGAACTGCTGTAAGGTAAAGAACACAGTCAAACTAGTAGAAATATTTGTAAAGATAAGTTTAACGGCCTAAGACATAACCAATACTCTGAGTTACAGCACACTATGCTTAACAGAGGCAGCATGAGAGCCCTAAGGCTACAGTAAAGTTAACAAGCATGAACAACAGAATTGCCAACACCAGGACACAGTTTATATGTATCCTGTGCACATGCTTTTTCAGATGTAACTAATTTTAACTGAAGATAAATATGAATACTAAAGAAAATATTAGCCTGTGACACTGGGCTGGCTAGGCGTCATACACAATGAGAAAGCACAACAAAATTAAGAACTTTTAAAAATATATTAGCAGTAACAGCAATATTTAGCTTCTTGCTATTTTGTCTCACATTTTCAGTGAGGTCTAATGAGGTCATTAGACAATTTTAATGATTTAAAACTTCTTTATTTGTGTAGAGCACTCCATGCATTTCCAAGAGGGTGGGTGTCAAGAAACCTGTGTTTGGTTTAACTCCTTCGCAAGCTGGATGGCCATTTGCTCTCCTTAACCCCTATACCAGGTAGCCACGCTAGGGTGAAACACTGCCTAAGCTGATATATCCTCAGACCTCCTCTGGGCTTCGGAGTTGAATTTATCATTTTTCACAATACAGCAGTACCTATAAGCCCCAAGGAGTGAACAGCTAGCACTGTTTAATCTAGTCTGTCCCCACTCTTTCTTTTTGGACAAACCTTTAATAACTCAGAGGTGTGAAGAGATGAAAGCAATACAGCAAAATCCAACAGCTCAAGATACAAAATAACTCTATTCCCTGACTGGTGACTTCTAAGTTTCCTTGGCCAGTCCTCAAAGATTCTTGCTGAGACCAGGAGCCCTTATCTGATGGAATTCAACATCAGTAACTTCAAAGTCATGCTCCGCAGGCATGATGGGGAAATCAATCCAACTGTGATACAGTGATTAGATCAGCTGTAGCCACTCAGAAAAGAAATCTGTGGACAGTCCTGTGGAAGTGCCAGCTTGGTGTTAATCAACAAAGGAAAAATGAATCAAACAGTATCAAATGAAATCAAGGAGTAGAGAACGAAACATAAACATCTCACGTCTCTATCACTGCAAACCTATGGTGGCATTCAAGTTTTCTTTTGCTTTTTAAACTGCGTTTAATTCTGCTTCTAATCCCAAAAGAGCACTGGGGACAAGGAAAATCTAGAAGAAAAGGGTGATTATAGATACAAAATGTAACCAATACTGGAAGAGACTAGAATCATGATACTCTTTCAAACTGGGGAAAAAAGGGGATTTAGATGGGGGTATAGTATCACAATACAGTCCTGGAGTTAAGAACTCTCCTCAGTGTTAGAACATCTTGTCAAAGCACAACTCAGGAGACTCGATTTAGAGCCAGGGTGCCATTGGCAGAGCCTTAATTCACAGTCCCCAGTCAAAAGGCCATTTGAAGTTGCACACAGCAGGAAAAAAATAAATAAAATAAATAAATTGTACAGCATTTTCACCACCGCCACCTCAGCAAGAGGACAGGACCAAACCAGGCTGATTCAGTGTTTCTACCAGATGGTGTGTGCCAAGAGGCTCCCACAGAGCGCTGGCTAGAATCTAAAGCTGCCCTAAAGATAACAGGCAGTCTGAAATTGGAGATTGTGCAAAGACACCACCTGCTCCCCCTTGCAATGTAAGTAAGCCACTGGATGGGAGCCAGTCCCAGGGGCATAGAGCACTGCTGCTTGTTCACACATACATGCATATGAGATTGAATGTGTTTTTTCCCAGTGCAGAATTTTTATTCCGGAAAACATAGGAATGTTGGGTATTTTCCCACTCCCCTCTCTATAGATGCACTGTAGTCTGGAGAAAGACAGAGGATGAGAAAAATCTATACCTTCTTAAGAGTTCTCTTTGAATGTGTTTAACTGTCTCCACTGCCTTAAGCAGCAGATTCAAGTCAAGATGAACATGTGTTATCACACTTTCAAACAGTTCTCATCAAGATCAGGATTACAAATGATGTCCTGAAGGAACACAATCAGTGTTCCCCTAGAACATGGCCTGTCCCAGTCTAGAAGGTTTTTCATGCAAATAATTTCATGCAAAGAACTCCCTCACCCTTTGAAATTTAAAACTGAGAATTTTTGCCAGAAACTATTCAACAATTTTAACTAAATAGGAAACTTGGCCTCCCAACCCCACACAGGCTCCCAATCCAAGAAACTGTGTTCTTCCCTCCACATCTCTAGTACAACACCAAACGCCACATTTCACTGCAGCACTTTTCAGCATGATTGTCTTTGGGCATGGTGAACACAGCCTTTCTTGAGGCCTCTGTACCAGAAAAATATTACAGATGGAGACAAAAGCCAGTGTCCACTGGTGTAAGAGAGATAACCATGACAGAAACACACATATCACCAGAATTAAACTGTTATTGAACTGAACATCCTCCTCTTTTACAGAGGAAAGAGATGAGTGTGTGAGCATGGTAATTATTACCTGACAGATCAAGTACACAGGAAAAATCAGCTCTGAGACTCAGAATTGCAACATACTAGTCTGAAAAAAAATGGGAAGTAAATGCTTCAAATACTGATGCAAAATTCATTTGATAATTCAGTTAGCAAGCAGTGCTTCGATAGGATAGTCTAAAGATTGCTTGAAATCACCACTCCACTGCTCCAGGACTGATCCTGTGGACCAGACTTCAGTATAACTTTGGTTGCTCCATGAGGCATCCTGCATCATATACCTACATTTTGTAGGTTTGACCTCCTCCAGGAACCAGCAGCTTCCCTGCTAGTAAATTTAAGTAGGGGGTTTGTTTTGGCTTTTCAGGGGGGATTTCAGGGGGGCTGGAGGGGACGACACGCACATAGGTGACAGGAATAGTGTGTCAACATGTACCCTTCTAGCTGGCAGTCTCTCAGGTTGCAGATCTCAGGAAGAGGCAAGTGTTAAAGAGGAAGTGTCATGTAGTCTTCCTTCTGCAGCTTCCCACCCCATTAAAATGCTCGGCAAAGATCTAGTGTTTGAACAGGAGGAAGTATCACCTCTTGAATCTTTAACACCACTCACTCCTGCTTTGACAGTGCTTGATTATAAACTACGGTGTAAAAATCAGATGCATTTGCCTGCCTGCATTGCAGAATGAAGATACTTAGCAGATACATGGTATAACCTTTCCGAGTTATACCCAGCTATTAAATTGCAGAAAAATATTCTGTTGTCACTTTCAGCTGAAACTATGAGAGGATTATTTTAACAGTCTCAAAGCTACTTATTACTGTGGAAGAGACAAAACAGGCATATATGGAAGACAGCAAAATCCAACAATTCAAAAATACAAACTCATGACATGAAAGACAGCTGTGCAAAACAAAATTAGCATTGCTTTCACTGGTCAGAGCACATACTGGAATGATAACTAGAAACAGAGTGATACGATTATGCTTCTGTTATATGACCTTGTCAGAACTTCACTTGGCTGGAGAGAGTCCTGTAGTTTTCTTCTTTTGTTTCACCCCTAGAACCAAGTATCACTTAGATGCATTTATTTTCCCAGCATGTCATTTTATGAAGTTGTAATTTAATTCAGTATATGAAGTTGTTCATCTGTTCTCAAAAAAAAGCCTCTGTCCAAACTTGTCCATTGTGCATCTAAACAGTAAGTAAAATCATTGCACTGAGAAAGCGTCTCATTATCAACCATTCACACCACATCTTTGTTAGATAATTGTAATGAATAGCACATTTATACTACAGGCTTCCCTATGTTCTAACCTATGTTTTGGCCACAATAACCGCGCTCAAAAACCTTCCTGTCCACTCTTGCAAGTGCTACAATTGCTAGTGTGGGGTGAAATTCCTATTTTGCTTTCAAGTGGAATGTCTAAACATACACACATGCAGCATAAGCCCTGCTAAAATACTGGGAGACAGAGCCATGAGGGCCTATATGTTTGCTCTTACTATAGCCACGTATCCTATGCTACTTTCTGCTTACCTAGTTAATAGCTATTGTCTTTCCTTCTATGAAAGCTGCTGTATTGTCTACGTAAATCAGTGCATGGCATTTCCCCATCATATTTCCAGTCGCCCAAGGAGCAGTCTAGAACTGTAGCTAAACTTATTCCCCTGTATTCATTGCAGAATTCCAGAGCAGTGTTTGAAAGGCATTAGAATGAAAACACCTAAAAAAGAGGTTGGTAGAAGTAAGGGTCAATCGTAACTAAGAGCACAAAGGGCAACTGCCTCAGATGCAGCATTTACCCCTTAAGTTTAAAGAGATCAAACTGGTACTGGCTGCGGTGCTGAGAACAAGTCCTGCCAAACAGGCCATCGAGAACAATTGCATCTAAGCAAACGGTATCATTTGCATGAGCCAGCAATGGGCCCTTGCAGCAAAGGCAGCTAATGGTACCCTGGGCCGCATTAGACCAAGTATTGGTAGCAGGTTTAGGGAGGCAAAAACATCCCCTCTACTCAGCTCTGCAAAGAAGACCGAGCAAGACTTTGTGGTGCTCAGTGACAGGACAAGAAGTACTGAGCACAAACTGAAACAAAGTTAGTTCAGTCTGAACATCAGTGAATACTTTTTCACTATGAAGGTGACCAAGTACCAGCACAGGTCGCCCAGGGAGTCTCTACCCTTGCAGACACTCAAAAGCTATTTGGACATGGTCCTGGGCAACTGGCTCTAGGTGGCCCTGCTTGAGCAGGGGGGGGTTGGGCCAGATGACCTCTGGAGGTCCCTTCCATTGTCAACCATTCTGTGATTTCTAGGCCATAATCTGCAAGTTCAGCAATTTAAATATGATACAGCAGCAGACTTCCTCTACTGTCTTTCTTTGGCCTTGGAAGTGTATGTGCTGCCTGTCTAACTGTATAATTAAACCCTCCTCTGCTAAACACCATATGGTAAGGCCACATCATGAGCCACCGCATGATAATGTAAGTTATCAGAAGGAATAAAGCAGAAAGTCATTTCCAAAGGTCAACTCCTATTTGCTACCAGCTGCCTTCCTCAGCAGGTGCTCATGGCCCTACTTTTTCCTCAGCAGACACCCACAGAATGGTGTATAGCTTTCACAGTCTTCAAATATTCACATGCACCTTGTAGCAAATGAATTCTGGGAGACAAAGTACCACCACAGGCTTGAGCAGGGTTTGGGCAGCCTGTTCTTTCAAAGGCCAGCATCTAGTCACACTGAGCACATTCACCAGTCATTAAATATATATATAAACCAATTGCCTCTTCTGCTGACCTACCAACAGGTTACACTGTCACACTGCTGGGTTGACATATCCCAGGTAAGAACAGTAAGTTCTGAATTTCCACAGGGTCCCTGACCCTTACTAGGAAAAGCCAACCTCACACAGAATTTTCACATCAACTGTGCCAACATCAGTATGCAATCCCAGCCACATGTCACTGACTACATACCTGTTTAAGAGCAGCAATCTAAACTGTGCCTTTTACTAAGTGCCCTCATTCTGCCAGGAATTAATTTCTCCCTCAAGACCTCCTGACATTTCCACAGATCAGAAACTGTTACTGAAATGCTTTTCGTCATCTCCCTTCTCCCTATTTGCATCCTGAATGCAACACCAGGGCAGCTGCAACCAGGAACAGTTCATCTACATACAGGATTCCTGCATTGCTCCCAGCTGGAATTGAACAAAGCAAGGAACAGACAAAGCTAAACTCATTCATGAGTCCCCAGGACCCTTCTCCAGAGTCATGATGGGCAAGGGAATCCTTACACCAACCTAGCAGAGAAATAATGGTGCTAATAAGAACCTTGAGAAACATACAGAGTATTCAGCACCCAGTAATTGTAGCTATATTGCCATGGGTACATAGACATCAGTCACGTGGCTCTTCATTTGGAGATACGCAGTTGTGCTTTGTGGGCTTCAACTCACACACAGGGAGCCCGAGAGCTACTGCAGATGCCTTAAACCACCACACTGAAAAGGAAAGTTCCCAACTTCATTCCAAGATGACATTTTCTGATACAGTGTGATAACACATTCTGAAAGCTTTTGCTCTCCTGGAGATTCCAACACACACACCCCTTTAAAAATTATTTTAATGTATTTTGCTTAGGTGCACAGGAGAAGTAATTTAATCAAATCTGCTCCTTTAACAGTTTGCTTAAGTGGATGCTATTCCAATGAATTATCTTTCTTTAGCCCCAGCTGCCTCCCAAAGGATTTCTTCTGTTTCTTACCAAGCATTTAACAGCAGTCTCTCCAGTCCAACAGAACTGGCAAACTACTTTAGTTTAGTGAGGCTCCATGCAGGGTGACTCCCAAAACCTCCTATTCTTTACAAACAGCATTTCTTCTAAGAAGGTGCAGAGAGTTTGTTTCCATATGCTCACAACTTCTCAATACTGCTGTTCTTACAAACTGGTAAATGAATGCCTCCAGCTAGCAGTAACATTTCTATCAATGTAACAGCCCAGCCCACAGGGATCTAATTTACTGAAACTGGTTAAGTGCTACACAAACATCATCTAGAGAGATTAATTGGCTGTTAAAGTTTGATTGCTTTGCAATCCCTTGGTGATGGTTGGAAAATGAAAAAGTGATCTTTTGTCATTACGTAAATACCTTAAGGTATAGTATATATGCAGGACTTTGTTTACATTTTCTAAACACAGCAAGTCTTCAGTGGGAAGGAGAGCCATGACCCATTTATTTATACTGAAGTTTATTTAGTATATTCATTATGGATGACATTTTCCTGAAGTTTATTTAGAAGTAAAGCCTTCCCAGGCTGTAATTAATCCAAATTAAAACACATTTATGCTGATCATTAAAGCAATTTGTTGCAGACAAGTTTCCATTTGATCATTTCCCAAGGTCTGTATTACTGTATTCTGAATCTTCCATTTCCTAAGTGCAGCTTTTCATTTCTCCTTAAAAAAAAAAAAATATCATAAGCCAGATACCCCTGCTTCTGGAATTTTTCCACTCAGAGGTTCCCTGAATTTATAGGGGAATTTGGTATCACTCATCTCATTACTTAGTTTTCTCTATTTCTCATTTGTGAAACCCTTGCTTAACCAATGGTTTTATAACCTTAGTTTTCTCAGGGGGGGAGAGCTCAAATCAAATGTGAGGAAGTTTATGAAGTTTACAGACTAGCTCAAAGCTCTGTTCACCAACCATGCTACAAGACCATGTGAGGAATCAGAACTGGAGACACCAGCCAAATGAGCTGTTGGTGTGATCATTTTATGTAACTTCAGCAAATAAAAATAGCCAATTTTCACAGTGCAATCCCATGGATACAAGAGACTGCTTTTCCTTGACAAACTGCCATCATTTTTGCACAAGCTACCTCATTGACAACACTTATATCTCCAAGTCCCAATGAAACCCACAGGCATGCCCAAAGGGATAGATACGCCTCATTATTGTTAGTATCAAAATTTAGAATGATCCAGTAAGGATCAGAAATACGCAGGCAATGGAATAAGAACAAGTGTTGTTAAGAATGGAATTACCGAAATCACCATTTGCAATGTGAACAGGAAGCATACTGTCTTTCAGATGCAGGAGAATTTGAAGCCCTTCCACAAAGTAGGAAAAAGCCTTTTCTTTCTTAGGCTCAGAAAAGTCGGATCAGAAATCAAACACAGCAATATAAAAACCTCAGCACATCACATTAAATTTCTCTTCCACTGATATGTGACTAAACATCCATAATATAGTTCAGCATCTGGGCTGCATGCAAAGCTGTAACACAGAAAAGGTGGGGAAAAAAAAAAACTATGAACCATACCACAGATTTCATATAAAACAGTTCTGAAATAGACTGCCAAGGAAGGGCATGAAGAATTTAAACAATTTGCAGATAGTGATACATTTTCAGTCTGGATATATGAATAAAATAAAAACCCCACCAAAACCACAAACACTTAGCTGTACAATGTGTGTGTGCCAGCCTGTTTACTGAGGAATTTGTGTAGTTCTGAAAGAAGGAAATTTGAATAAACCATCTCCTCCTGTTCCAGTGTAGGGCTGGGGGGGGGTGGTTCGTTAATCTGTAGTGAAGTCCCCAGCTGGTACAGGAAAATAGGTAATAGCCTTTTGGGAAAAGTAATGGAAAAACATGATTCTATATATTAGCAGAAGCTCTAAAGTTACCAATGCAAAACAAAGTGCTCAGATACCATGGTGATGAGCATATTATAAAAACAAAGAAAGAGTACCAGCTTATGCAGTAAAAGATTCTTACAAAACTGTCCACCAAATGGGCACAGACATAGTTTGCTCAAAGAAACCCACCAAAACCCATTAGCTTGGCACAAACCAAGGCAAGGCACCTTTCAGCACAGGAGGTGCCTAGCAAGGTTCTTTGGAGTCTATTATCTGCACTGTTGATGACAGCTTTGAACTTGCCTTTGCTGTTGCATTAGAACTTGGGAAAAGAAACCAAAAAAGTTTGAAGTTTGGAAACCAAGTTTTTCCAAGCTAGATGTTAACTGTGCAATTGTTTGCAAAAGCTGTTGCACTGACATACACATACTTTTCCTTCCCACCCGCTTTCTTCACCACTGTTCTGTGACACCTGGAGAGCCACACACCTACCCAAGAGCACTTAGCCCAAGAGATGCCACCTGCATCCAAAAAGATTACCACTGGATTTGGTAAGTGAGAGATGCTAGAGGCCAAGATTAGCAGGGGAAGAGGGAATGCATCATTTGGAGCTGTTAATTATCATCTACCAAGCAGGTCTTGGGCAACGCTGCCTGGCCAACTGTATTGGAATCCTGAATTTTCACTATGGGTGAACACACCAAGCCTTACTTTGAATTATTTTAAACTAGCATACAGCTGGCTTGGATTATGTTTCCATAAAAAAGTTTACTCAAAACCACAGATTGCCTCTCCTGTTGAGATTATGTTCCCTCGTTCATTGCTATATTTAAATGAAATCGTTTCAAAATAGACACCTATATCAGTTAGGAAAAAAATACACTTTAAAAGAAGTAATAAAAACGTCTCCTTTCTGCAGTGAAAAGGATCCTAATTTCCTAATGCTTACCAACACCTCCAAGATTTATGGTGCCAGTTGGATTCATCTCCCTCCTATCCCATTAAGAGCAGCTATTTCCTGTCAAAGATACACTGAGCAGACTCTATGCTCATGCTCTAAACAGCAGATAACGAGAATGGCAGCTCTCTTATTTACACTGCAGTCCTCCAGCAGTAACACTGTTTGCCTTCTTTACTGCAGCTGTGCACATTGGGATCAGCACTTCAAGGATTTTTTATGTTCACTTGAAAGTGTCTTTCCTGGGCAGCACGCTCTGGAATCTCACCCATTATATATGATGTATTAAACTGTCTGTGAGGCTTTCCCACCTCCCTCCCCCCCCTATTTATAGCTTCCTAACCGACTGTGTTTTGCAATTTATGAGCAGAAACTTAAATGATCTGAATCTCCTGTATCTAATTGTAGTGAGAGAGGCCTCATTATTTGTTGTGCCTTTTCATTTATTTTAACCTTGAAATCCTTGCTTTGTATAGCATTATCAGAGGCAATTACAGTACACAAGTAAAGCCTAGATTCTACCACAGATCCTAAGATGTCACACTGTGGTCTCCTCAGAACCTGTAAGTCTTTTGATGGTTCCGATTTGCTTCCTGAATTTACGCCCCCGAGCCATTTCCCCCCCCCAGTATACCAGGTTGGTTTTTTATTTTTAAGTGAAACTAATACATTATTTTCTTAATATCTTTAAAGATTTTAAGTATATTCAAGACAGCATTTTTATTGTCTGTTTTTTATTGAGAACAGCAAGACACTGATGGCTAAAGAGCTAGCAGCACTTTGTAATATTCAGCATCATCTCTTTGCAGCTTTCCTCAGAGCTTTCATGATTCTGGAAGGATGTCTTTGGCTTTTCATACTCCTTTACAGCCTGCCAATAGGACTGGTTTATATTTCAGCAGGTAAACAGTTAATCATATGACATTTTTTCCAAGTGTTTTCTCATTTGGGCCATTAAAACTCACTTAAACTTTAAAACAGCTTCTAAGACTTTCCACATGAATGACATCAAACAGTGCAGTCTAAAGTTTTCCAGTATGTTACTTGACCCTCTCAAATGAAGCTGTTATATGTTAGTCACATTCTAGACCTCAAGAATCTCTTAAACTGAGTATTTTTATTTATTTGTTTTAAAGTCTGCTTAAAGCTTTTCAACTCCATTTCCCCATGAAACACTGGTAGACAGCAGTTATGCTTGCCACATACTAAACAATTCCTGTGTTGTTTTTCCTGGTAGACACAAGTCTAAATTATGATTAAAAGACATCTTTGCATTTCTAGAGTATAGTTACTGCACCTGCAAATCTTTCATCATAAGTCTGAATTATTTTCTCTTTTCAATCATTGTTTTCTCACTGAAGGAGTTACTAGACTACTTTGCACTACATTTCAGGCTTCTAAATCTAAAGTAATAACAGAGCGAAAGTTATTCAACTTCCATAGGTAGCCCAATGAATGACTCCCTCAGTCCCTCAATCTAACAGCATCCATTGCTTATTAATTTAAGCAGTAATTAAATTGAAACTATATACTGGATATTTTTCCCAGTTACGCTACGAAGAATTTTTCTTTAACAAGTTCCATTCATTTTATAAGGTTGAAAAAAAAAATAAGTCAGTCATCACAAGAACTTACGGATATTTTTACTTTCATAGATCCTAACTTGGCATACTACTTTTCTTCTACAATTTTTAGCCTAATGCCTGCATTCATGCTATCACAGCTCTTAAGAGCAGCAAATAGAGGGGTAAGTTACACCATCTTTCCCTGCAGATAGACAGAGAAGGTTTGGGAGAGAAGGACTGAACAAGGCTATTAACAAACACACTTTCTCTATTCATTCCTATAGTTTTCAACACAACACAGACCTACTGAGTATTGTTTGGGTTTTGTCACAGTACCACAGCAAGGAATAACACTCTACATACCAAGGAGTTCTGCTGAGCAGCATTTGCACGACATACACTTTATAAGAGCACTTATGTCAAAGGGTTAGTAAAGGGACAAATAAATTGTTTCAACAGAAGTAAAATAGGGACAGCACATAACATCCCCAGTTCTTTCCCATCCAATTCTCCTTACGACTTTTCAAACAAGAACAGTAACCTCATTCGCATATGCCAGAACAAGCACAGAGTGTTGGTACAGCCTATTTCGTTCATTTTTTCTTATTAAATTCTGACACAGAGACCAAACCCAAACAAAATATGTACACGCTCCGCAATTTCAGTCATTGATGACATGCCTTCCGCTAGTAAGCATCTATAAATATGGCAAAATGTTAGTCAATCAACATCGACACGTTGACTGCCTGAAGAAGAAAGTTCATTCCCTTTTCATGACAAAAAAAAAGTAGCCAACTCAAATTTGGGGTAAAGGTGTTCTTGGGTTGGTCCTTTGCAGAAAATAACTTTCAAGATATCACACACTTCAAATTCACTCTATTTGAAGATCCCTATGAACATTTCAAAACAAGCTTTCTAAATGTAGCCCTGACAGCAGTGCTGGGATTATAATTCTAACAGTATCTGGAGATGGTGATCAATTCCCAAAACAAACAGCCCTGTTACTGTCTTTAAAATAGCCATCCCTGCAAGCAATAAGTATTCACCTCCTAGCACAGTCCCAGTATTATAGCATTTCTTGTCATTCCTGAAGGAATTGCTCTAATGTAGTTGACACTGTATTTGTGTGGCACATACAGGAATATGGAACACTAATGCAGACTTGCAGGTAATTTGATCTGTGCCTTTATTATCTTGTTGTCACTAGACAGTTCCAAATGTCTGACTAGTACTATAATGTCTAATTTATTCATATCAACTTTACTGAATACCACAGCTTTACTGATGTGTCACTCTAGAGGATCCATGGCTCCATTAGCCCAAGGTACTTTTCAACTGTCTATTTACTGAACCAATGTTTAAAAAAAAGAAAACAACCAGAAGAAAAAGTGAACAAATCCAAGAGCTCTCAGGAGACTGGTTAATGAGACTGAATTTAACTGCAGTTGTAGACTGCACAGTAAAGCCCCCCCTCAAGTGACTGCTGTAATTTTTTCAAGGAGAGTACAATGGTATTTAAGTCTATTTAAAACAAGGTAAATTCGACCTGAATGTCTATGATTTCTTTCCCTTCCCTAGCAATTTAGAAAAATATCCCAAACTCTAAAATGCATCAAAAGTTCTGAAGATTAGCTGGTTTGAAGCATTTGTTCATGTCTCAGTTTACAAAGGAAATCTTTGCATCATTTACACTAGTATGGTAATATTGTATGGGGATATCAATATTCCTTTAAAATTCTCAGTACTTGAAGTCGAATGTCACAGCCCTTTCAAATTACATACAGAACAACTTGTCATGAACTCAATGTGGTTGTGGGGCTTTGGTTATGTTTAACAAGTATTTCAAGCACTTATTTCTCTCTTGCCATGCAGCAGAACTAAGAACATTTCAGTCAAAGTTTTAAAAGGCCATTTGACTGAAAATTGGAAGTGGTTAACATTCTGATGCAATTTTGACTGCCACGTGAATATCTAATTGGGCAATCTCTTGCCTTAATGGACTGTTTCGAAGTGCTCTGTCCTCAGAGCTAATGACTGATTCAGCACTGCATCAGCCCCCTTTTACAGTAGAACTAAGTCAGATTACAGTTCTCAGCATTTTTAATTCTCATGATCTTATAATGAGTTCTTTTAGAAAGTTTAAGCATTTACCAGTTTTCCCTAAGTAGGTATGTCTCACATATTGGGGGGGGGGAAGGGGGCTGGAGGCCACCACTGTTGTGGGTTTCTTTTTTTTTTAAAAAAAAGTACCAAGGCAAATGACTGCTAGTTTAATACCACAAAACTGGTCGTAATGCTACACAAATGCTAGCACATCCCATAAATTTCACTGCATTCTAACATGCAAAAATTACAGACATCTTTTCAATTTCACATAATCTCATTATCTAGGAACACACAACAGAGACGACCAGCATTTCCAAAGACAACTCTTTTTACGTGTCAAGAGCCTATCTCCTTACTAATAAATTAAATTATTAAACAAAAAGAGATTGCTCTCTGCCAAGATTGGGCATCAATTTATAGGCTCAGAGAAACAAAGAAAGTGTTATCTATTCAGAATAAAATCTTAGCACACATAAGATATCTCCATTCATTTTCTTGCTCAGCCTTCTGTTCTGGTCTTCTCATGAAGATCTGCAGTTTCTTGCCATCATTTGGTCTACAAACACATTTTACTTTTCTAAATAAGGAATACACAGGGACTCAGGTGATGTCAGCTTATCACTTATCTTTGAATCTGACCCATTGGAGTTTTGAAGAATACCAAGCACAGTAGACACATCCAGCAGTCCTTTACATCTAAAGTAGTACATGCTGGGGGAAGGCAGTCAGTAGGTCAGTTAAGGTCAGTAATGACCTTTCAATGAAGGCTACAGAGAAGAGAGACTTAGTACCAGGATTTGGAATTGGCCAGAGGCACACAAGAACCTAAATAACTACTGAGGAACCACTCCTAATCACTCCGCTTAATACGAGATCATTCTGTTCATTGCTTTGCTGAACCAGATTTATAGTCTGCCTGTCACGTAAAAATGTGTAAAAAGGCTATGAACGTACACAGGTGAAGATCAAACTGTGTATTCACTACAGATTCAAACTTACTTATGTTCTGAAGAAGTGTTGTGGCCCAAAATGAATGGCAGAGAAAGTTAATTTTTCTAATGGCTTTGTCATGACTCTACTAAAAGCTGCTTCTATCATGAAGACATTTCATATTAATTGTCCCAGCCTATTCATGACATACATTTAAAAATTCATTAGATGCTGCCAACAGTAGCGCAATAGAAGGGAAAAGGAGAAAGAACGACAGCTGAAGTCTAACCAGATTGAAAACACTACAAGATTTAGTTTGTGCTGAAGTTTAAGAGGGAATATAAAGCTTTGTTTTCTTAAGACAGTTTTTAATTGTCTTTGTCTTGTGGGTTTAGGAACTGGGGTCAAATGTGGAATTATCTGTTTGTTCTGAGCCATGACAGTGTATTATTTCTTAAACTCTTCCTGGAAAATACTGAATAAAGTCCACTTAAAAACAATCTTTGTTTATTATATTCCCTCAGATGCTCTTAATACCTGCACCAAAACAAGTTTTGTGTTTCTTGTGTATCTGCCAGCTTCATCTGAACTCAGGCTACCACTGCTGGTTCCCACATCACAAACCCAGAGCAATGGCAGCAGAAACCAAGAAGAGAGGTGCGGTCATGAACAAGTTAACAGGCACGGACAAAGCATCTGCAAGCAACATTATACCCCAAGCTTCAGTGGTTTACTTTGTTTGCACCAGTACTTGTATTTTTACTATGTGGCAAAAATACCTAGAGGCATTGGTTGGAGGAGTTTTAATCTATGATTTGTTTAACTTCAAAACAATAAATAAAAAATAAAAATCAATTAGAGCAGCCAGGAAGAGAGAGAGCTGCTTTTGTTGGCTGCAAATTAAGGAGTCTAATATATCCTTTCATAAACAAACCTCCTCTGTACTAAGGTTTCTTGTAAGAACAGGCAGGCTTCAAAAGCAGTTCAGACGTTTGGTTTAAGATAGGAACCCAAAAGTTCAGAAAATTCAGTTGTCTGCAAAGCAGAGCTGGAATCTGAGAGAACAGCTTGAGTGAGACTTTCTGGTACTTACCATGTCTGCTCAAGCATGAATAGTACTGTAAAAACAAGGTCTCAGGGTGCTTTTCAGGAAACAAGACATTTTCTGCTGAACCAGCCAAAACCCATTAATTTCAATACATAAAATGATGAAAAGAGAAGTTGGCTGCCCTCAAAGGTAAACAGAGGTCAAGGCAGAGCTTAGCAAGCAGCTATTTTTTGGTTAAATGAGTGCTCTCCCTCCCCCCCCAAAAAAAAAGTGAGGTGTTTCATGCAAAATTGCTCAAATTAAAAGAAATCATTTACATAAGGAGTTTATAAACTCTTCTGTTCATCTTCCAGGAATAATCCAGTAGATGAGTTTATTGGCAGGAACATTAGCAGATCAGAACACTTTTAGGGGAAAAAAATTATTTGTATGTCTAATAAAAACAAAAACATAATATTCAGTTTCAGTCTGACCAACTAACTGTATCTATACCTGCCCATATGAGAGGCCTACAAGTCTCTGTAGCTTTTATTTGGCCTCAAGTGAATTGCAAGTTGTCAACAATCAGTCAATAAGAAGATGAGATTAAAAGTCAGTAAATAATTTCCTGCAGATTCTTTTCTGGATGTTGGGAATCTCATGCAAATTGGTTTGCTATTCCTTGATCCACAGTACTACATCTTTCGCAGTTGTAACAGCCTCCATGTTTAGACACCCAAGAATGGGGTTAGGTATACATATTGCAATGGAAAAATGACAAAACACATGTTCTTTCAAACATAAATTTATGTTGTTACAAGTAAACAAGGGCCTTGGCTGACAAACCTCTTTCACAGGCCTCAATTAGTAATCTACTGAATCAGTACAGGTGCTCAAAACCAGTATTTGCAGGCCTCCTGCTTTTGAGTGTATAGATGGAGTTAATAAAACTACCAGGACTAGGGCAATGAGAATAGTTTTCCCTCTTTCCTTCCCACCCTCCGGACAACCCCATTTTAATTGCTGCCTAACCCTACATACATCTTTGCTCCTCTCCCAGGGCTCTTAGTTTTCTCTTTTCTATCCCCTTTTTATCCCCAAGGCAAGACGGAGAAGGTGAGGACTATCAGAGAAAGGGGAGAAAGAGTGGGAGGGATTGCACTTCCCCTGCAGCCTGGGACTGAGCAAAACAGGTTTTCAAAAATCCCCTACTTTCTCATCTCAGGCAGTGCCAGAGCAAATAGCTAGGGAAAGCAGTCACCTGAATTCACGGCCAGACTCCCCTTTTCACACCGTGCTGGCCTCTGCTTGCCAGCAGATGTGATCAAACATGTTCCTAGCTCCAAGGGATCCCCAACCGACAAATTCTACACATCAGCCTTCCAAAAAAATAGAAGGTAATCAATCAAAAAAGTGTTAGTCATTATACAGTCCCAAGAATCAGCTGCTTATGATGCCACTGGCTTGCTGATGGCCACAGCAAGGGGGCTGAAGGTCGATTTTAATTGCATCAACCCAAAGATACTGATCTACAATCTTTATGGAGCACAAACTGATCAGAGGAATCTAGCTATACCCATAGCCCACAGAGGCTTTGGAATGATGCAAATCAAAGTGTCCTTGCCTTAGAAAAACATTAAAAATAGATATTTTGCTTGCACTTAGAAATAAGAGGTCTGTTTTGACCCAGACAAGTCCAGGCTAGATTGCCCCTGACCTTGACTAATCTTTTCTTGGCATGTTTTTTGTGCACATCATCCCCCTACAGCACAGCACAGAGAACTTACAGTTGTTAACACAGCTCTTCTTTCCCAAACATGCCCAGATGGAGAGTTAGAAGTTAAATTTTCCATTAAACTTATTGTCAGAAGGCCTTTAAGGACAAGGGAAGACTAGAAGATATAAGCCAAGATATTTAGAGGGAAAGACAAGGAGAAGAGGATAAAATTGAAGATCTGTGTTCTAAAGGAGAATGGATAAGTTCCCAGAGCAGAGACTAGAACTAGTTAAAAAGAGTAGTGATGCCAGGAAGAATAGGAAAGAAAACAAGAAAGCACTGGTATAAGTATCACCCCCCAGGAGAAGCCCTGCATCCTAGGAGGAGGTGAATGAGAGTTTCTCCTGGAAAGAAGGGTGCTGTGGCCCCATCATGCAGCAAAATATTTGCTTCTGGCTCTACACCTTCCTGACCTACCCTACAAGAGCACTTGGAATCACTGGTTGGAAGGGCTCTAAGCGTTTCAGCATCTCAGCTTTTCAATATTTATTGTTTAGTCTTTCTTAGTCAAGATCACAATATTCTTTTTTTGCAAAATCTAAATCTATTAGGCATGACTAAATGTGTATCCCTCAAACTATCAGTGACACGTGCCCAAACAAGTGTCTGTCATAGAACAGACTACAGCAGCATTTCGATCACCTAGACCAGTTAAGCAACAGGAAGAATGATACACAGTTCTCTAGTGCCTTCAGAAGCGGTGTAATAAGGTGCCCTAGCCAAAAACCCTCATCCCCCCCACCCTAGAGCTATAGTTCAAATACCTTAATTCACATTCATACAGCAACTTTTATCTTATGATCCCAAAACCATTTTATAGGCCATACATCTGGCATAATTTACATATTCATACACATTCTCCAACACATGCAGCCACAAAGTCAGAAGTAATATTCCATTTTCACCAGGAGGTGAAAGTGTGAAGCATTTGAAGTCAGATTCCCTCTGCTAACCAGAGAAACACCACATGATAGATGATAGGAATTTTCTTATACTGGTATAGTATCCTAGTTATTCCTTAATTTTACTATTTCCTATGAATCACCAGAAAAAGATTAAAGCAAAATTAAATACCAGTTCTATGTCCTATTTAGAGTAATCACCTCAAACAATAAAGTAACTTGAGTCACTTACGTTAGTGACAGATGTATATGGTTATATTTTTCTCATTAAGTTTGCAGAGAACTCCCTGCAAACAAAGTGGTTGTCTGAAGAATTGCTGAAGTCTAAGCAGCAGCTGTGCCCATCCTACCAATTTAATGCAATACTTCTGAAAATTCATATGCAAGCTGTTCCCATAGATAGGCGTGAGTAGGGTGGCAGTGGAGAGCTAAGAGTATTGTAGAAACAGCAGACCGTAAGCCTTACGTAGATCAGCCTTAAATTTATCAGCAGCTAAAGATTTTCAGTGTGGCAAATAAATTAAACTCCACCACCCCCCACTCATCCTTCAAAACACACTTCTCCTGAAAACTTGCTACTAAATTAATTTTCCAGGAGACTCTAAGTATGTAGAGCAAATAACACCATGCTACATCCTTCTGGCAATCCTTTCATCCCAGAGGATACTGCACATATCATTTAAATCAAATACTTATGTGTTATCCCTTTTTTTTTTTTCTAAATGTCCAGATGTTTGAGTGCTACTATCACCCGTTAGCAGAAAAAAGAACCAGGGAAGCAGGATGAATAGCATGAGGATGAGTAGGCACCATTTCAAAGAGTCTGTGCTTAAACCTCTTGAATACTAATAGATTTAAAGTGCCATGATGCTCAAGTCGTTTTATCACAATGACTTAAATAGCCTGTTCTGCCACCATAAGTCAGGTAATCAAGGCTACAAGCATTTTAGTTATAAAAGCTTGTACAGCTACACCACCAGCTGTTAATTATAGGTGTGCAATTCCATGGAAATAAAGATTTCTTTAAACTGAAAGCCTAGATTTTTCTTCCTTTAGGCTGGCTATTTTATTTACCAAAAATGAAAGTAAGACAGTATTTCCCCCCCAAAAAAATCATTTACAGTAATACTACCTCACACAAAGAGACACCCAAGTCATACATGTAGTGGCCTTCGAAACCAAAATCTCTGTTCAAGTGAAAGAAAGCAAACCAGTTTGCACAGATACATCTGAAGGTACGAGTCTTTCAAGAAACACTGCAATTACAATCACAAAAAGGCATTTTGGTGTAATCTCACTATCCACCTGACCTGAATATCACAAAGAAAAAGCAGAAAGTTAAAATTCAAATCTGGCTTAAAATCTAAATAATAAGATGTCTTTGAGGTCATTTATTATAAAGGACCTCAAAGCTCTTTACTAGTGTTCTGTATAAATTCCATTTCATCCTTTGCCTAGAAGCAACCAACTCTCCAATGTAATGTGCCAGCTTGTTAATAGCAAGTAATAATATTGGGGCAAAAACTGAATGCTGTATGCAACTAGATCTACAGAGGAAAAATTATTGCCATATTAGAGTTCAGGCAAGATAAGGGCTAGCTCAACCCTCCTCCTAAAA
The DNA here is from genome assembly GCF_000708025.1 of Charadrius vociferus. NCBI lineage: Eukaryota > Metazoa > Chordata > Aves > Charadriiformes > Charadriidae > Charadrius > Charadrius vociferus. Next base: position 1,290,828 of record NW_009648559.1, read on the forward strand.
CAAAAACAAAAAAGTCTCGAGTTCAAAATGAGTGACAGAAGAGGTTTTCCGATCTGTGAAATGACAGCAAGACACAGCCCTACCCTATGCATGGATGCTGGCATGCTCCCAAGCCTGGGGAAAAACATCACAGACTGAAGATAGCCATAGAAGAGCACTTTGTGCTTCTGTGGCAATCTGTTATATGCTCAGGGGTTTCTTATGCAAAAAGAAAAATATGTAAGAAATGAGTCAAAACACAAATAATTGTAGATTGAACAGGAAAATAGAAACACTTTTCAGTTCTGTCAGATCCTGTGGATAGTCTGATACCAAAGATCTTAAGCCAGTTGTATTACAAATATGACCCACCATCCAGTTTGTAATTCCCTAAAAATATGACAAGCTGGTTTGACAACACTGCTTGCAGAATATACCACCTTATATACAACATATGCACAGGCTTGTGCATACACATTTCCACAAAGGGTCACACAAAGAAAGAGTGAGTAATGCAATGTTTTTCCATGTCATCAGCATGAAACTCCACCAAAAAGCAAGAGTGAATGCTAAAGTGATAATATTAAAAATAGGGTTTGTGGCTTTTTGTGGCACTTTAAAGCAAGCAATAGACTGAGGTGCAGCAAGTTCTCCCCAGTATGCTCTTGTTCTTCACAAGCTTTTCCTGCTATGCCTGAGCTTTGGCTGTTTGCTCCCTGCTCTTTGCCCAGGATCCTCAGTTACTCTTAAGTAGCCTCTTCTGCCACTCCTCATCTACCGCATCCCACAGTTTGTAAATCTCTCTTGTGACTGCGTTCGGGAGATCAGTTTTCCCCCTCGAACTTTCTCCTTCCAGAGCATTTGCCCAGTCATTTCTTAGAGAAACTATCTCAAGCCAAATCCAAACAGCTGTCCACCACAGCTAGAAAGGCCAGTTTGAAATCAGAATATAACAGCTGCCTTGACCTCCTGGCTCCAGTGGGTCTCTGGGAGGCCATCTGAGAAAAGGTAGCCTTCCACTGACTGAATGGGTTACAATTTTTTAGTTTACTTCAAGTTCAGCACTGGCATCCAAATACTATGCCAGTGGTGCAAGGGAGACCATAACTGGTGCAGAACAGCAAGCGTCTTAACACAGATTTTGTTTCTGCACTACCTTAGTTTCCAGAAAATGTAGCTATCTTGAATGGGACATACTAACATCATATAGTTCTCATTTCCTGCAGATGATTTATAAAAAAGTTTTAAAGCCAGCTTTTCCTCTCTGTTCATGTCCTCTGACCTCTTCTGAATCCATCCCACTGCTTGCTTACATGTGAGATTACAGAGTTTGATTTCACCCAGTTACAAATCAAAGCCTGATCAGTACTACTCCCAAAGATCAATCAACATTTCAAACTTCCCTTTTCAGTCACTAAGTAGCAACAAATAATAACATTTTTACCCCAACCATGAACATTTTCATAACAAAATGTCCAGTTACCAACTTCTATCGTATGAGAGTGATTAAAAGGAATGTTCTTCTGAACCATTTCCTTAGATATGTTGCATTGTTCTTCTGTTGAATGACTACCAAGTTAAAGAGCAAATGTTGCTCTGAGTATAACTGGGAGGGTTATCAGTAACTCCTTCTCCATTTTTTAAAAGGAAATTATAATTTTAATAAAAAGACCTACTGGCAGAAACAACATGCAGTTGCCAAAGATATTTGATCTTGGGCAGTAATTGACACAACATGTTTAGCAGAGTGATTTATGATCAGACAAAATTCACAACTCTACATATTCCAGTCTCAAGCACTCATTAAGGCAACTGCCATGACTAAGTGTCATGTCATAGAAAATATTTTCTAAAAAAACTTGAAAAACAGGACTCTATCACTCAGTGGCAGAAACGGTCGTCAGACATTACAACTTGCTAGACTGTTTTTTCAATGCTATCTTTGCTCCTGAATACTTTGCAGCCTTAAAGTAGTTTGCTGTCTACACATATGAAGCACCTCTCAGCAGCAGCACATTTCCATATTCTGACACTGTGGAAAAGCTGCTGAATTACATCAGCTTCCTCCTCTCTGAATGGATCTAAACCCTTTGACCAATACATCCTTTCTTCTAATTTTTTTTTTAGGTAAAAGTGGTTACTGCTTTCAAAAATCACCCCTTTCAAACATTCATGATAAGACTTTAAATGCTTCATCACAGAACATCTTGAGTTGGCTTACAGTCACTTTAACCTTTCCCCCCCCCTCTAAAAATTGCTACCTTCACCCAGTCTATCAAAGTTCCATCTGACAGAGCTGATCAAACTTCAGAATCAATTGTTAGCAAATGTTTTCAATGATACACAATACAAGCATTGGTTCTGCTGCTCTTTGTTGCTCAGTGGTAAGGTGGTGACAGGATAATTTAAGTATTTCCAAACAAGAGATGTTCTACAAATATGCACATTCCACAAGACGCAGCATTTGTTTGAAGTTATGTTGAGATGCTTTGCACAATCTATTTGTAACTGGTCACTCATAAAAATAATCAAGCAGTAAAGAAGAAAAAAAACCCACCTCTACCATCCATGCAGAAATAACTCTCATGCTGTGTAAGCCAAGGGACAAGGCATCCACCACAAAGAGTGAATAGAGGAAGAGAATAGTTAACAAGCAGTTCATGGTGAAAATAAACAACACATACTTGTGACTAAAGCAGTGAATAGCAGCTATGACAGTAGCAGTCAACTTTCATTTGCAATTGGAAAAAGGGACAGCATTTGCCAGCTCTGGCCCTGGGCAGCATCACCTTTGATATTTGATTATAATGTCACCTATGCTTCTCCAAATTCAAATATGTTACTACATCATCTCTAATAAAAGATCTAAATAGTAACAGTGCTTCATTGACAGCTCTCTTCACAGCCAACTCTTATAATTTAAAAGAAGAGTAATGGCACAACTTTTTCCCGCTGAGCATGAAGTTTTACAGGAAAAGCTTAAACACTTCCTTAGCCTTTATATTCTTAAATCCAGTGCTGCTCCCAATTAGGCCAGGACAGAAGCTTGTAATAACTCAGTCCTTAACTGGATTTATGCTATTTCCTGCTTTTCCATCCAAGGCTGGGCAGGCCTGTGTTTTAATGTAGCAGCAGTCCTACCAGCAGATCCACTAACGAATCAGCAGAAGTCCATCAATCCAATTAAAACTCAGAACCATTTGACACCGATTTAAACTTCTCCCTCTAGCCCCATTTTCTTTAAGATATTGTTTGAACATTTCTTTCAAGCATCACTTGACTGCATACAGACATTGCATTTCAAAATGAGATGTTATTCTGCCCATGGCAGACAGGGTGCTGATTGTGGGCATAAACATTAGGAGATAAAATATCTGGTGACACCTCCTAAGCAGAACTACTCCCAGATGTGTTCAGCAAAGCACTGACAAGAATAAGGCAGTTGTTCAGGAGGTGAGTGCTGAGCACAGGAATTGGGCATGTTGACAAAGCAGAAACAGACAATTCAAAGTACTTTCAAACACTTCTGTCTCCTTACCAACAAATATCAAAGAAAAACAAAACAAAACATGCTTTCACTTTTCCTAGAGGCCAGCACCAAGCTACAAACTTTCTTCTGTTAAAACTCTTGCCCAACACATAACTGCAGTGAAACAGAAAAAAGGAAGAATAGAAGACTTGGGACCAACCCTCTTATACTAGGAATATTATCAATAATATTTGCACTGAGGAAAAAACAGATAACGGCAGGATGAACACCAGCCAAACAGTGAAATAGTAAAGATGTGGAAAATTACATCTTGAATTCATCAGTCTGCTATTACATCAGCCTTTGGCCATTAACAGGCAACAATTTTCTCTGGAAATGGCAAATTTGCACTTTTGGTGTATGCATGCCTGGACAGAGAGGCAGAATGCAATACTGTTATATTTTGAAGAGCATTTTTGGTTGTGTTTTGTTTTTTTTCCTTTAAGTTAACTCCCTTTAGTGTAATCCTAACTGAGGAATGAAATTTGCAGTGAAGAAACAACAGCTCTACACTTAAAATACAGCCCACCAGATACTTATCCTAAAAACAAGTTTTCCTAGAAGAGGTGAAAAGATTTATAAACACTTTATCTTGTCCAGAGCTTAAATCAGTACTGTTATTTATTTACAGCTGTAAATTATGGCAGTTATACTGTCTGCTCCAGTCTGTTCCTATAATAGACCGTTATTAATGATCACCACCATTCTGCTCTTCCTTTACATCTCCTGTTTGGAAACATCATGCTTTAAAGTAAGTAAATAAGCTATTGCTGAGCTATCCTTCTCAATTGCAGTAACCTATTCTCTGCTTTATAACGTGGCTTAGGTGGCCCCACCAGGGACAAGCACTACATTGCACCACACCACGCAAACAAACCAGAAAAGACAATTCCTGCCCCAAAGCATCTTAGTGTAAGGAAAAAAGGAATCTGAATGACAAAATCAAGTTGGAACAGGCTCCCGCATAGAGGTCAAAGAAAAGGAGGACTTCACTAGGTCAAAGACCTTCAGCAAACTTTCTGCCCTACGATAAGTTTTTCTGTATTAACATAGCTAACTTCTTAAAATAAGCTTTATATTTGATGCTGTCATAGATAAAATATGCCCTCATATAGAGTCAGACAAAGTAGCCTCTTATTTCATGTAATAAAAACCACTAGACAAAGATAAAACCGCGAATTTAAATGCTCTCACTTAGTTTTAATCCTGAAGTATCATATCTTTCCAGTATAGACACAGACTATGTGGCACAATCAAAAATACAGAGGTGGTACTAATGATCTGACATCTATAACACAGAGGGGTTTCCAATGTTGACAGTAGCACTGAGTAGATAGACCCAAGGAGGTGTCCCTAGCCATCATGCTTGCCTCTGTAAGGTCTTCTGAGACCTCTTAGGACATGTCTCAAAAGTGATATCCTCTTCTGGGCTCTCCCACGTGACAGTGTGGGGCCCTGTGCGCTCCAAGGTACACTCCTACCTTAAGATCTGTTCAAGATCTTCATAAAAGCAGCACGTATCCTCAGTCAACCCTCACTGATGCCATGTAACTCATACCATGTTAAAGACACTGAAGATTACAGCAAGATAAGAAAAAGGGTGTGGTATAAATCCTTCAGGTACAGCTCAAGGACATGCCTTCAGTGCACAAGTGCTCACTACACATTACAGAAGTTTGAGGGTGGGACACTGGTACAGACCATTGTGTCCACATCAGGGTTGGAGGCCTTAGGTGTGCAGCTGCAGCAGATCTCCTGGAAATAATTGCGTTCTTTCTAGAAGAAAGAACTCACATGCACTGGGAGTACTCCATGATCCACACTAACACATGGTAAACTGGTAAATTCAAATCACATTATTGCTTTGAACTAGACACTCGTGTAGATGATACCTGCAACAAACTAAATCCTGCTTTAGCCTCCCCCGAGGTCATTAAGTGTTGGCGAGAGATGGCCAGCAAAGGAGTCAGTACAAGCAAAGACCGCAAAAATGTGGAAGTGATTCCTTCTTTCACATCTTCAGCATATGAGGGGTTAAGGGTTGGTTATTCGGGGTTTTTAAAAAAAACCAAAACCACACACCACAAAAAACCAAGACACACACTTATAATAGTCTGCATTTAGAGACATAGATAAAACTTCAGTATCTCCAATGCAACAAGAATCCCAGTTGGTGGCACAAAGTTGTCTATAACTATTCATGCAATTTCAACGCAATTTCCTCAAAACAAAAATATTGAAAAGCAACAGGAGGGTTTTTTTTTTTTAAAAAAATAACATAGCCATGTCTCCAGTAAAAGGCTTTTGAATGTTTATTTTGACCTTTTTAATTAAAAAGACTCTATTTTGCCACAACTATAGAGGCCAAAAGAAGAATGATCTTCACAGCTTTGACTGCAGAAGTATAAGCAGGAAAACAGGTTTCTCTCATTTGTGAAGTGCCAAAATCTTGATAGAAAGGTGGAAAACTCAGAATGAAACATGAGGTCAAGTATTCAGAATGCAAATAATCCACCCAGACCTAGGAGTTTATATCCACAGTAACCACATTGAGTTATCTGCCAAAGTTCAGATGAAGCTCAAGTTTCAGGGCAGGGGGGGAAGCACAACAGAAGACATCCATTTAGACTTGAAAAGGGCAGCTCTAAAAAAAATGCAAGAACAACAATATTTTAGTACTAGAAACTGAGTTTTCTTTAGTAATACACAGCTTCCCATGAATAATAAAAGAGTACTCTCAATGTTTTATGAAGTATAGCTTAATCATGAAGACTATCTGCAGGACTGGCTTATAACATACTCATGCTTTTGCATTAAAAAAGATCACAGTAATATTCAATTAACTAATCTAAGGCAACCACATACTACAATGACAGCCACAGGAAGCAAAAATCAAAAAGGACATTCTAAGAAATGGATGGGGAGCTAAAAAATACTGTATTATTTCTTCACATTACTGTAGTATCCAGGAGTCCTAATGAGCTCAGACCCCACTGTGCTAGACGCTACTGTACAACCAATTTATGAACCAGACATGCTTCTCAATGAACAAAAGAAAGTACACGCTAATAATGTTATTGCAGCATCAGGGCAGCATTATCTTAGACAATGAAAAATGTGGAAGTTTTATATGGTTTCCTTATTGTTATTAAAAGTAGCACTGTTACCTTGGCAACTGCTGAATCGCTTGGGAATTTGTTAAAGAAACCCAAATGTTACTTAGACTTGCACATTTGCAATCGATTTAGGGAAAACAATTGAGGGTTTGTTTGGTGGTTTGGGTTTTTTGGTTGGTTTTTTTTTTTTAAAGGAAACCAAATCACACATTTTTTCCTAATGACTATGACCCTGCAAATTTTTTTTTTTTTTTAAGTAAATCAGTTCTTGGGATTGAATTAAGGCAGATCTGTCTAATTTGCACCCAAAGTAATTTGCACTTTCATACACAATACAAGTCTAATAATCCATCTGGGATCTTGATCAGAAATAAAAAGCACAGACACCACACAGTGCACACAAAAATACGTATCAGCAAGCTTCCCACCTACTGTGCAGAGGGACAGGCTTTTCACTGGGGGGGCAGGGGGGGGAAGAGTTCCAAACATCAATTTTGTAAGGGCCCAGACAACACTCCCAGATATAAACACATGCAAGTGGGCAAAAGTAGGAGCACAGTATCTCTATCATTATCTGCAGCCAACTCTGGAACTGGCATAGCTTTTAGCTTCCAAGCATTGGTATCCCTGTTTTTCTTTTATCCTTCCTTAGCAGTACCTATTTGCTTTTAAGAAAAGAATGGGCTGCATGAAAATAATGGGAAACTGCAGGAGGATCACTCGGTGAGATGTAGCGATTGTGTGGGATGGCTGTTTTCTTTCCAGTTTTCATCAACATATTATTCCCCAAGTACAGGCCAGCCCAACAGCAATGAAAAGCAGAATACTGGCAAATCACAGCTTTTCTGTCAAGGAACCTCATGAAACTCAATAAGGCTATGAAAAGAGGAGCTAATTTTGGATAATCTCATTTTTTGAAATTGAGATTTTCCACACACAATCACTGTGTGAGAGTAACCTAAGCATAATGCTCATTTTCATCAAAATAAACACAGCCAAAAGCATGGCAGGGTGCTTAAGATTTTGACAATCCTTTAAGGCGTACTGAGTGAACTGGATTAAAATGAAAAGTTTAAATACAAATATTCCTGACCCATACTCACAGGACTGGTTCTTAGCTTCAGTCTAACTATTGGTGTCTCACAGAAAGTGTTATACTGTTACAGCTGAGTTCTCAGGAGGTCATCCTCCTTTCTATCACCTCTGAAGCTTGCCTGAGTTACTCCTCTCACCCAGCAATTCCTGGGCTGAATTGCTGCTGAAGGCTCCCTACTTGCTCACCTCTGCAGGCACCTCCCAAAAGCCTCGCTCCCTGCAAGCCACAGAACAACCTGCCCAGTTAAATCCAGGGTTTCATCTGCCTCCAGGAGCAGCTGTAAGGGCAAGACAAGCAAACTGCTGCTCAGCACCAGCAATCACAGCTGGACACAATATACCATACATCTCAACTGCCAACACACTAAGTGAGCTGTTAAGCATCACCAAACATATTAGAATTATGTGTCTCTTCAGCTAAATTGCAGAGGGACATGCGTGCAACAGGATGCAGTTTCACAAAGGAAGCATCATTTTCCAAATGCTTTCCAGAGTGAAAGTTAGGTTTTCTTTCTATAAAATTAAGAACATCTTTTCATTGTCCCTGTTAGTTGTTTATCACAGTACAATTGGAGGCTCAACTTAAGTCAGAGCCAGAGGAACTCCTGTTTTAAATAACTTAAATATCTTTAGTGAGAGAACTGCTATTGAAATTCACCCTCCAGAAAACATGAATACTCACAAGACTGAGGAAGACCAGAATTCAACTGTATTTAAACATAAATTGATTGTTTTAATATGTATGTTGTATAGTTAAAAAGTTCCTATTATTGCTATTGCATTAGAAACTAAATTGGCAAAAGGAAAAATATAGGGCTATTGGCACCTCCACCATAGGTATGTGCTATACTTACAGACTAATATTTAGTATTATGTTTGCTATATGTTATCATTAAGAACTCAGTGGTTTAACTGCTTGGAGCATTTGAACCTTAAACACCTAGTATTGCACATTTGTTTGCAAGTAGATAAGTCTGCAAAAATTACTCGGTCAGATACAGCCTTAACTGTGAATTTCTTTTCATTTAATCCTTTAATGGAATGATAACACAAAGGCCTTAGTGTTTTGTTTTACAAAGTTGTAGAACTTAATAGCAACTGAAAATTTTTCCTCTCAATTTTTTCTTAGGGATATAGGAGGGTAGGACATGGAAACTTAATTTTCTTTAAAAAAAGTACAGCAGACAACTTAAGTGTGTGTTTGTCTCCGAGATTAAAATATCCTCCTTGAACCTACTTAACTCTTTAACAAGTGGCTCACATGAAGAAGTAATGTAGATCAGACTATTTATTCACACACTTACATTCCAATACCCCAGACATGTTTCACCAGGAAAATACAAAGTTTAAGGTCTGTGCAGAGACCTGTATGCTCAGATCATATTTAAAGTTCCATATTTTCTCTCACACTGATATCTCTCTTTCTTCCACCAATTCCCACTCTTGGGAGTGACCTTCCTGCCTGCAATATCCCTGCATGCTGGGGCTCTAAAGACAAACAGTCCCTTGACCTGAGGTTGCTAGCCATTACCACATCATCTACATATAACAAAAGTTAAATCACTTTTTCCAATCAGCATTACAGCATGGAGGAGAAAGATTAGAATAGGAAGCGTGACAGCATGGGGAATCATAGAATGGTTCTTCTTCCTAACTTCTTCCTAATGTTTAATCTAAACCTGCCCTCTTCCAGTTTATATCCATTCCCCCTTGTCCTGTCACTACACGCCCTAGTGAAAAGTCCTTCCCCAGCTCTCCTGTAGGCCCTTTAGGTACTGGAAGGCCACAATAAGATCTCTCCGGAGCCTTCTCTTCTCCAGGCTGAACAGCCCCAACTCTCTCAGCCTCTTTAGTATCTTTAAAAGTTATCCTCTTCCAGAGAGAGGTTGAGATAAATAGGAAATAGCACTGGGACAACTGTGCTGGGATGCAGACCGATTCAGCATACTTGGCAAACTGGCACAGACTTTAATTACTTTCAGATTCCTTTTTAGACCCAAATGCTGTGGACCCAACTCAAAACCAGTGCTGTATAATACAAGGACATCAACAATGCCAGCAAAAAAAGACATATATAGACACCAATATTTGTTACGACTTCAAAGTTGTTCCTCCCAGTAACAATTCAAAAGGGGGTTGGCACTGACTCACACAAGTGCCCCAGAGAGGATGCAGGTAATAGGCTATAATAAGAGAGGGGGCAACAAAGCAAAGCCTTCCTACTGCCTATGGAGCAGCAAGTCCCACTTTGACCTAGAAGGGATGCTTAGGACCATACCCAGATGCAAATTCCTGCATGTAGGAGCTCCCAACTACAGCCCCCAGTCAGCTGCTCAGTAGGCACAGCAAGCACTGCCATAGCCCTGCAGCCAGGCACCTCTCTGCTGACTAGGCCCAAAAACAGGGAAAAATCTGTATATGCTTCTCATAGTATTAAAACAATGGCTATTGCTTGTAACTTTTAAGAGTCTGCTTACATAACCATCTCCTGAGAGGATTTACAGCATTTGCCCACAATTATGTTTTGGGGAGCTATTGGAAGGAAGTGAGGCAGCCATTTTGTCCTCACCACACCCCCCTCACAAGGAGCTGTGGGAAGGCTTATGAGACAAGATGGCTGCCACAGGCACTCTCCACCTCCATCTTGTTGCACAGTGCTCTGAGGAGAGACAGAGTGAAAGAATTAGAAAGCTGCCATGCATGCATTTTGCTTGTGTTTTAATTATTCATACTAACCCAAGTCCTATTAGGCTAGTTTGTGTTTATCCAGTTTCACATGGCACTATCACAGCACCCAAGGCAATTACTTCTGTTTACAGGATATAATGAATAAATAGCTTTCAGTAAATAGCGTCTGGCCTCAGAGCTACCATACATTCCAAGATCACCTCCAAAAAAGTACCTAGCTGGGCACTGAGTTTTGTTTCCTAGAGGTCAGCAGCTACCTTTAGAAACATATCATTATCATGGGGAAGGTAATAATTATAGACTTCCATACTGGAGACAATAACATTTCCTTTCTGCTCCATCCCCACTGTCCCTTCCTACACCCCCTCTAAAGAAAGAGTAAGGAGAAGGTCACTTATATGGCAAGACTGCTGCAGAAAGGTGTTGTACTTATACACACGTTCCTCTGTCACCATATTTCCTACACAGCAGGATGCAGGACAGCATCTCCATTTTCTTCTCAGCTTTTCTGACCCTCCTGCTTAAACTGCTTGTCACTTTGAGGACATTGCTATCTGCTAGCCTGCTTTTCCATATTCTAAAGTCTCACAAGTGAAGATAGGAATCCCCTCAAATACTCCCAAAGTAAAAAAAGGCACACACATCACACAAGCTTGCCTAGCAGAAGAGGAACCCCATGACTAGGGAACAGGATGAAATTTCTTCTTGCACTTTAATGATGTACCACCTCTGCTTTGTTATACATAGTCTGTTCTTTGCTCAGTTTTTATGCTCTGCATACCTCAACTCTAACACAAAACCAGAATAAATTAAAAAAGAGATGATGAATAGAAGCAGAAATGCTTTACCACATCTGTTTACAAAAAAATATTCTTTAAGCTCTAGCCACTTATGCATGAGGCAATTCATAGCTGCTAAAAAGACAGGAGAGAGCTCTTGCTAACCAGTGAATACAAGCAATTAGCCAGGAGAAGAGCATAAGCAACTCCTCTTTACCTTCATACAGCTTAAGGTTTATTCTGCACTGTACATTTTTGTAATTTATATAAAAAGCCAGCAGCTATTTGGCAAGATTTACATCTAGAAACAGCAATTTAATCACATATGAAAGATCAGGGGAACTGAATGCCTCAGGACATTGCAAACTTCTCACCTCCTACTAACCCGCCTGAAACTTGCCTTGGTCATGTTAAATGTTAACTAAAAATAACTTTTAAATATCTGTTTCTTTATTAGGCTCACCTCTAAACAAAGACATGAAATTTATTAAAGCTATCATGTGATACATTGGATGCTTGCACAGCAGAAATGAGCAGCTTGCAAGTTCAGCAATCTTCCCCCTCTGCAGTGATGTAACTGCTCTAACAAAGCAAAATTCCTAGTGATTTCTTGGCCAGGCAGAAACAAGTTGAATGGCAGATGTTAGAGATTCATCATGTGAAAACCTCCAAAAGCAAACTGTCCAATGTTACTTTGCTCCCCAAAATAATCAAATGAACACATTCACGTGTGACCTACATGTAGTAGCTTATCTCATCAAATCTAGGATACCCTATCCTGCTGTTTCAATATTATATTTCTGATATTTTAATATTCAACAGCAGTTATACTTACCAAATACATCACTGTTGAAGCCTGACCTCAAAGCATCCTAAAGTTTCAAATGCCAACACTATGACTAGTTAAGTGTCTAATTTGAGGCAATCCTGTATTTATTGCTGTTACACAAACAAAGCTCTTAATCAGCCAAGCCCTCTCAGGAGCCTCAGCTCTTTCTTCTTTAAAAGCCTCTTCATGGGCAACAGTCAGAAAAGACTAGAAGTTGTTTACTTGCCGACTGATGCTCAGACACTTGTTCTAAATGTGTATCTGCCTGCATTACAAACACCATAGTTGCAACAGGTACCTTTTATGAACTCTTGAGGATTGGGGTCAAGAGCAGAAGGAGTATTAAGTTGGCATTAGCTTCTCAGACATGGCACTAATTGCTCCCATATCAAAGCTTATAGAAAGCATGGAAAGCTTGCTGAGATGCACTTGATCTGCAAGTAACCTTCTCTCGCTTTGTCAATATTCCATTTCAGAGGAGGATGGAAATTCATAGTTGAAAACAGGAGTGTCCAAATGTATAGCAAAGCTTTCCCCAGTAAGTCAAAAAAAAAGACATAGTTCTGCCACTTAATTGGAGGTCTACTTAGAAAGCAAAAATACTTGTCATGCATAAACAGTTACCCTCTATTAATCCCCCTCTTCAAAATGAAGAGCCATTTGGGGAGCTGTAGCCTGAGGGATTTTTTTATTTTTTAAACACTCGTTTATCCATTTCTTCTAAAATACAAGACATGCCAGCACAGTGGAGAGTTTCTGTCAAATCCACAAGGCTACACAGAAATTTCAAGTACAGAAGCTAATGCTCATCTTAATGCCCAGAATGGCAGGGTATCATACAATTTTATCATCTGATACCTATACCAAGGCTAAACCTCACTTCCTCCTATGTTCAGCTGTTTGCCAGACACGACATTGTCTCACCAGTAGCAAAGTACATGGTGCTTCAGCATCCCAGGTTTGCAACACCTGCTGAGGCCTTTCAACATGCTCTTTAGCCCACATTAATAATCAGATTTTTTCTTGAAGAACAAACAAACAAAAAAATCATAAAATTGGATCCTGTCACATTTAGGAGGGAGTAAAAGAGTAAATATTCAGACTAAATTAGGAGTTCAGTAATAGGTGTCCTGTTTAAGATAAACTGGAAGTAACTGAGAAAGCAGAGGCATTTACACTACAAGTTTATTATATTCCACATCAAGTAAGCAAGTCTCCCCAATTTTTCCAGAAGCTTGGGTAATAAGAACTACTGGGATTTACAATAATTCTACAAAAAGTGATAATAGGAACAATCTTTTTTCCACAAGCATAACAGAAATCTACAGCAGGGGTTCTATATTGCCATTTTTTATTATTTTCTTAAATCATGCCACGGCTAACCAGCTCTTTGTTCATTTTCTTTCATCTTTGAAACACACACACAAAAAATTCTCTCAATCATCCTATTTAAAAACAAATCTGATTTAAAAAACAGTTGTAAATATTAATAGGTTTAAACTATAATGACTCACCTGCAGTTCCATCTGTAGCCAAATCTATGTTAATTCACAGCAGAATTTCTAGCTAATTTGTCTGATGCCACAAGGAACCACAGAGCTGTGCTTGATCAGTGTGTCCAGTAAACTATCAAGATAGGGAAAAATACATTTCTAAATAACCAATTGCAGTTTATTTTGATTAAAATACATGCCTAAAATTAGTTTACCCACCACCAAAAGGCTGTCATTTTCCAGTAATTTAAGATATGAGAGTCAGATGTATTCTGAGATAAGGCTGCTAAAGAAGAATCCTTTATTCCTACGAGGCTGCTGTTTCACATGGAGTAAAACAGTAAGACAGCATGTCTCAGCCTTGGAAGCTACCAGTGCAAGCTTTTCTTCAACTCCACATTGCTTTGGGCTTTTTCAACTGGCAGGTTTCTGTTGTCAGATAGCAGCTATTTCTAATCTGACCAGTGAGAAAAGTATCAAGTCCACCCCGTTTTCTCTGACTGACCATTTGCACTAGAGTCTAGAGATTTTAAACACACACCAAAGAAGCCAAAAATCAGTAGATCATGTTCTCCCTGCTGTTCTCTTCCATTCGCTTCTTCCTCTGTCTAAAGTTAGCCAGAAAAGGGCAATTATTTCTTGTCATCTTAAACATGTTATCAACTTTTATGTATATATTTATTTTTTCCTCAAATTATTATGTACAACAACATTTCAAATTCTTGATTCTCAATCATTGGAGGAACCTTTTGAAAATATTAATCCCAAAGGCAAAACACCCATAACAAGACAAAGTTGTTCCACAGTGACCTACTGAGCCAGTTAAAATGTTACAGCACACATTGCATTTCTGTAGCCATCTAAAAACCATAACATGAGAAAACAGTTTAAAACAAAAGAGAAAAAAATAAGGATTTTATAGAAGCAAGACCAGTGTGCATTTTACAATAGATAAAGGGAGTTATGCGATATTCTCCTGTACTTCTTTATGCTTCCCATATTACTTTCACTAACGTGGTCCATTTAGTAATTTCCAAGATGTTTCAGTAATAAGAATATTTAATTCAGTAGTGAATTAAAAAAAGAAACAAGCTGCAAAGAAGTTTAAATTGCACCAAATGTTTTGAATTAGAGATTCACTTCTGTTCTGCAAATTGTGCTGTGCAGCTTTTCTGTCAGAACAGTTTGCAGGATTGCATGCAAATCTGAAAAAGCAGTTAGTGAAAAGTAAAGAAAAGGTGTTTGTCCAATCAGATAAACCACGCTGTAGCTCTAGGCAGTTTGGGAAGGGGAAACAATAAATATGATCTCTCCACAAGATATAATCACACTATCTATGCAATATACATTTGTTCTGAAATACACCAAATTTACACCAACTGTTCTGATATCATAATTCATTTTAATTAGAGAATTAACAGCTCTTCTCTTCCCTCTTCCGCAGAGGGACCAGCTGATAGATTCTTACTATGTATGAGAGGGTGAAAATGATAGTTTTCAGAGACCTTTGAACAGAAGAGTCATGATCTGAATTTTGTGTGGATTACATATCTGAATGAAAGCCTTCATTTGAATTGGGCATAAAACTCCTCCTAAGATTTGCTCATTACTTTAAGTTACTAATCATTTCTACAATGGAACAAGAAAAAAAAAAACCACACCACAACACACAGCCTTACAATACACATACCTGTTAAAGTTAGGAACAAGTACAAACAGAGAAACATTTGTAGACAAAAAATATTTTAGAATTATTTAAAAAAAATAAATAATCCTTGTTCATTGGGGGAGAAGTAATGCCTTCTCCCTGCACCCCCAGTCTTGGCTTTCTCTAAGTTTCAGCTACATAAAACAGTCTAATGCTTTTACATATTTCATATGTAGGTCATCCAGAACATGTACATAGTCTACCAAAAATCATTTTCTGCAACAAATGTATAAAGATAGAGAACTACAACTTCACATTCTCTGCAAGAAAGCTCTTTCAAAGTGAAACGTGCAGCGTTCTACAGTTTTCCTAACAATACTCTTTCTGCCTAATAAGTTTCAGTCTTATAAAAATTACAGCAAACATTATTTGAATTGTCATAAGATACCAAATAATTGTAGGTTTGGTTTGGTTTTTTTAAGTACCAATTTAGAACTCAAATATGTGCTTTCTAGGTTTATTTTCAAATTCATTTTGGTAATTTACCACAGTTCTTTCCAAACCCAGCCCCTACTTAATAAGGCTTCTACACATATGGTCTGACTTTCTAAAGGGCCTATTAGGAAAGAAAGAAGAAAAAAAAAAGGAGAAAAGAAATTCCATTACTGTTTTCATGCTTTCTCATTGAACCATCACTGCATTCACTTGCAATAACTCTAAAGGAGGATTATAAAAGTGCTTTCCCAGAATGTGTACTAAAAGGAAAGGAGCTCCAAACCTGGAGAGTATCTGAAAGGGGCCTCTTGTGAAGTGAATTCTCCCATGCAGCCCTTTGAAACTCTTTGCCTGGTCGAGCTGCTGGGCCTCCACATACAATTAGCTATTCCTGCAGCTTATCCCAAATACTTTCACCAGCCCATCACAGCAGCGATTAGGAAAAACCTTATCACATGTCTTCATGTTGGTAATGGATCCATTAGCAGGATCCTACTTCAGTTCAGAACAAGTTGAAACAATTTTCACTTTCTTAACACATCTTCACTGCATGTGGGCTTTTGAAGAGCACACTTTAGTTACTTCTCTGCTCTCCATCATAGAGGTTCTCTCTAGATATCCAGGCTTTAGTTATTGCAGTTGTATTTCGCAGTCCTGCTTTGACAAGTATGAAACATTTTCAGCTTGCTAACAGCATGTATGCAAAGCAAAGCTCTGTTTAAAATTATTTTATACACCAGGAGAGGCAAAAATAAAGCAAACTACCATCTCTACAGTTTACTGTTAGACAACCTTTATCATCATCTTATCTATGTGATTTCAAAATGACTAGCCAAAAAGAACATTTTTGGATACAGGGGAGATGGAATTGGCTACAATGTGGGGTAGAAGCTTTTATCCTTCCTAGAACAGTGATGTAGCAAGTCTCTTATTTCTCTACTTATCATCCCAAGCATATCATCCCCTTTGATGTTATTTTATGAGCATGTCACAACCACCCCATTACTAGTATTTTACTTGAACGTAGTAGTTCTGTATCACCTACCCATACCATAGAGAGTCTCAAGTTTTCTTACTCACTTATTCATACAAGGGGATTAAGTGGAGAAAGACAGGCAACAGTGTCATATATCCAAGGAGTCCTTAAGATCATGAATTAAACCGTAAATCCAGAAGAAAACAAGGTGCTTGCACCTTTTCAGTTTTTGAACCAAATCTTAAGGAATGCCACAAAACACCTTGAGCCACATTACTTCAGGGAAAAAAAAAATGAAACCCCACAATTTGACAACTGCAACTGAAAAGCAGAACTGGAAAAATCCACAGAGGCTGAAGAGATGCCAAGGGAAACAGTGGCATTTGGTAGAAGCTTTGAATTGCAAATGCAAGGGGAAATCCTCTTCTGGAAAATATATTCTAACTCCATATACAGAGCACATGAATGCCAAAAGAAATCCGACACCTTTCTCTTTTCACCTTTGTCTTTTACCATCTTTTTCTGTTTCACTACTTTACCTTTCCTTCTCTCTTTATTCCCCCCCCCTCCCCCCCCCTTTATTAGCTGTGCTTGGTCATTGCTGTAACTTTTTTTACTGAAAGAAGCAATGACAAAATGTTCTGCAGGCCATCCCAAAGAGGAAAGTCCCTTTTCCCCAGGGGACAGGAAAAACCTTGAAAGTTCACCCATATTAACAATTGCCCCACAAAGTTCTTCCCTTATATTTAGATCTCTGATGTTTTTATTTGCCCTGTGCATGAGGCTCCATTTGTTTTTTTCCTGGTTTAGGTTATCCATCACCTTCCATCTCACCCCTGCAGTGGCAGGGGGCATTCACAGAACAACACTACAGCGGAGTGGTGCTACAGCTGCACACCACCACCACCACTGTGCTTTTGCGCCCCAGTCCTAAGTGCCAGATACAGCTGGTTAGAAAGCTCCAGGAACCAGAGAGAATCTGCAGTACAAGCCCCAACAACAGTTATTCAAGCTGTGAATATGGATATAAGTAAGTTATTTGGGAACCATTTATATCCCTTAATCTCAAGATCTAATCTGACTGTCCAATGGAACTAGAATAAACAGCAGACTAGGTTCCTTCCTCAACAAGATGGTAGCATATCTCCAAGAACCATGCTAAACTCACACCTATAAATTAGTAATTAGGGCCTGATCCTGCACTAGAGAGTTCAATGATAGCCTTCAAATTATCATCAGCAAGCGCAGAATCCTGGAATCACAACGAGGCGTTCTAAAACTGCAACCCAACACAAGTGCACATGTGTTTCCCATTAATGTCTAATGGTTACCTTGTCACAGGGAAAACTAATTTACTGACCATGCTTGGGAAAGGAGAAAGAGCACAGCTTTCTACTGCTGCATTTACAGGACAATCGCTTACACAGTTGTCTGAGCATTTTCTGAGCTATATTGCATTTGTAGGCACACAAGTCATTAAGTTTTGTTGTGGTATCATCTCCCCTTTGAATGTTAAGGTCTACACAAAATTTCAGTTCAATAAGTTTAAACCAACTAACTAGTGTAGAATTTAGTTTATGACTCCTTGTGAAATTAGAGTCCAAGTGCAACATACTCCAACATTAGGAACTAAGAGGCTGCTCCTGGAAGATAGCAAGGGATTTCCCAATCACAGACTACCACCAGAAAGGCAGCTGAAAACAAACCAATCCTCCCTTTGCCCAAACATATTAAGTAAAAAACCAAAACTTCAATCTTGCCTTTGCAATTGATGTAGAGACCTGGAAAATACCTGGGGCTTTTATCACATACAAAACTGGTGGGAGACTTACAGGTTGTAGCAGTCAAACCTGGATTAACTAGACATTATCACTCTATTTCTTGATCAGAAGAACCAGAATACGCCCATATCTGCTAATAAGAAAGAGCCTATCCAGGTGGTTGATGAAGCCTTTCCTTCTGCTTTCCTAACAGCCTTAGCACTACACGCACAGAAGGATTTCTAATATGGTAAAAAAGGAGAACAAGGACTACAATAGCATTAATTTTCTCAGCCTCCGAATTCTGAAAGTCTTTTGGTTGTTGTTTTTGAGACAGAAAGATTGTCACAGAATGGAAATTTGTAAACTGTCAGGGAGAAGAATTGAGGAGATTGACCTCTGCAAATGCTTCCCAGCTCATGTAGACTTATAAACTAGAGCAGAAGTTACTTTCCAGAGTAACCAGACACATGGCCAGCTTCTCAGATCATTACCTGTACATAACTTTTCTAATCAGAGATTACAGAGAAGCTTGCAGAGTTTTCACAGCAAATTAGGTTTAAATTGCAAAAGGACCCTAGGAGCACCCACAGGCAATCTCCTCATGCAATATTTTAGGCACAAACCCCACAAAGTTTTCAAAAAACAATAGGCTATATTCCACTACAGATCTCACTCATTCTTTGCCTCTTTAGGTCTCCCCCCAGCTGGCAGGGGAGGAAAGCCTATCCCAGTCCCACTTTCCACTTCTTCCAACTTTAGCACACAAATACCTGAGCAGCAGAGAATTTTGTGCCTCCTTCATACTGCATCTTGCTGCTGCCTCCTCTACCGTCCCTCTGGTGACTCCCATAGCAGCCCTGCACTTCTGCCTCCTGCCCCCATTTGACTGGGGCAGAGTTGCAGCAGCTGCTTCTAGTCAGCTACTCAATTCTAAGCAATTAGGCCGTTCATTAGCTCTTTGCAGAGGATTGTTGCTCTGTGAAACACCTGTATCCAGTCCCATCACCAAACAACCTGTGTTAGGCATGGCGAAGGACTTCCATCAGAATCAGCTGTAGTCTTTAAAATGTTAAGCCTTTCTGAAGCAGCCACCTTCTCCAAAAGAGTCTAGCAAAAGTCAAATAGTTCAGGCCATGACAAAATTGCCCTCTGCCCTATCTGCTCCCCATGAGGAATGCAGAAGCGCTTCACACAAGTGCCTGTGAAGGTCAGCACGGAAGGTGGATGTGGGCTGTGATTATCCTTCCTTGCCTGTATGAGGATTACACCAACCCTAGAATTAATTTAATCATTTTATATTCAGTTGCGCTTTCATCCAAAGATCTTCAAGCCGTTCTCAAACAGCAATTAATTAACCTCCACATCCCTCCTGCGAGGTGTGCACGTGTAAGTAGAGGAGCAGTTTTACATGCGAATTCCAAGCTGTGGCGGGGAGCGGCTGGGAGGCAGCACAGCCTCCTCCTCCCCTCGCCTGCGTACAGCCCTGCAGCGTGTCTGCGTACAGCCCGATTCACAGAGGACGGAAACAGACACTAGGAGATTACACATCATAAAACACATAAGGTGGCAAAGCCAAAAAACAGGTCATAGTGTATTGGGGATGCAACGCTAATTAAAAATAATAAGCCAGCTCTGTGCTTTAACCTTCTCTGTGCTTCTGCTGAGGAGTGTGAAAATGAGAGTTTATTTCTGCAAGTACAAGACTCTGTTCTCACTTTCCGCACCTTTAAGGAAGGCTTCCATTATTTGCTCTCTTTTTCTGGAACGCTGAATTCCTGCGATAAATGTGTATCAATGTGCCAAATTCTAGTAGGCAAACTATGCACTGTTCTGGGGTAAATTAACACGGTATCTTTTCAAAAAGGGTGAGTACTGTGCTAAATAGTACCAAAGACTTTAGGACAAGCATAATGCAGCCAAGTGAAATTACAGGGTCAGGGCATGTTAAGATGAGGATTCAGAAGATGACTGAGCTGATCTAACGACTCACTGCTACCAAAAGAGTAAATCCCGCTGCTCTCTGCTCAGCAACACGGTCCAGTCCCCCTCCTGCGCTCAGCCCAGAGAGCCAGTTCAGCTCCCTCAACCCTTGGAAAACCGTTCTCCTGTTTGGCTGTGCCACTTTTAGCAGCGGTGCCCTGCTCAGGACCTGGGCTGTTCAATGCAACAGCCTCAAACATTTCTCTGGATATTTCCTATTTAGGAGTGGACTTAATTTGAAGTTGCCACTCCTAATTACGACACCTATAGTCATAACTAGAAGGGATAGGACTATGCTGTAGTCCGTGGCTTTTCAGCTAAAAATGAAAAACAGGTTTTCATCTGCTTTCTTTCCAGCTCCCATTCTCTTTCTCTGGCCTCCTAAGATACATTTGTTAGGTAATACAAGATAATCGCCAGCTGTCAAGATAATTGTCATCTACATATTCCAGATAATTTCTGTCTTTTCAACCTTTGCCACTTCTCTGCACGCATGCAGGTGTTTAGTAGCTTGCATGTAATGTCTCTTTTTGGTTCACCATCACGTGGAGCATGATGCAGGTGTAAGAAGGGATTTCAAACCAGTCTTCCTGTGGCTGTGGTGCACCTCAATTTTTATTTTGTGTGTGTCTCTCTCAGCAGGATGTCAACACGAGAAAAAATGGAATGGCAGACTGTGGGGCAAATGCATCCCATTCAGTGTGTTGCAGTGCTATAGAAACTTCATTTCACTTTGGTTGTTCTTGTGCACCGCTGTAAATGATGGGAGATGCAGAGTCCAAACAGCCCCAATGTTCAGACTGCGTAATTCTGTATTTTGTACCAGATTTTCCCTTTCAGAAGGTGGTTTACTTGGACAAAGAGGTGTCTTTGTCTCACCCTCGATTATGAAATTCAAATGACAGCCCTTTGCCTTAGGTGCTGCTTCTGCTTTTCCTCTCTACTTCTTTCATTTCTCCTCCCTGCTGCTACACTGGAGTGAATAATGCATTTTTAGCGAATTTCCATGGATTAGGCTTCCAATTAATTCAAGCCAGTTTTACAGACTCTGCCAATTCAGGTTGCTAAAATTGACTTGGAATTATTGGGGTAGGGTGAGGGGGTTTCCCATAAATTTTTTCCAGATTAACTACAAGAATTCAGTGGAAAGAAATTAGTCATTTTTACACGTGAGTATATACCATCAGTATGTGCAGGATTTGTTTCAGCCCAAACTGAAAGCACAAATTACACTCTCTTCCTTTCTAAAAGGCCCAAACATGGTTTCACACCAACTGACAGTGGTAGTAATTAATGTGAAGGATCCCTGGGGTCTTTTAACCTCCTTTCTTAGTTTTTGATGGCTGAGACAGCCAGAACCTGTGTGCCATTTAACTATCTATAAAACTGAGGGGGGAAAAGCATTTAAACACGACATTGGGTTTTCTTTAAACTCTCTAATGAGCTCTAGATAAAGCAGAGGGGCTTTTACTGAGGATTTTAAGAAACACTTTTTCCCTTCAATTGTTCTCCCTAGGGCAGAGCATTTCTGTCTCCTTGTAGACAGACGAAATCCAGGAACAGCTCCCACAAAAACCAGGAGCACTGATTGTGTCAAACGGGATTGCATGGAAAAGGTGCTGTAGGACTGTTTTACTCTTTTCATCAGCTTGGTGAAGTTTGCCATGTCTGTATTCATGTGTAAAATTGTGGCAAGAGTTTTTCCTTTGCTTTTTTGTTTGCTGCAGATTTCCTGGCTACTCCAGGGTAGTTCAGAATTATTAGCTCATTCAAATAATGCTACTTTATGACACTCTACTTAAATCAACTAATCCCTAAGAGAAATAGCAATAACTATGGGTTGGACCTGGGGTTGGGAGCTAAATTTTGCCACCAAACTGTGATATTGGACAAATCAGTCAACCTTCTGAAAACCCAGATCTCTGTGTACTACCTAAGAAAGAAAACATCCCCCCGGCAAAGCACTTTAATATCCTCTTACGATGGAGCTTGTTGGAAGTGTAGTAGGATATTAAAGGACCAGGGAGAGTCTGCTTTTAACTTGATTTCCAGTTCAGGGATTTCAAGTTACCAGTGCAGGAGCAGGTCCTTGTTAAACATTCCGTTACACTGTATGGTATATTACAAAACAACCTCTCCAAAATACATACCTTAAAGAGATACTGCAGACGTGAAATGCTACGTTCATATGCTTGAACCAAGCCTGCCTATATCAGAGCTCTGCCAGGCAGACTCCTGAGAAGGCAGCGGAACCCTGCCCTGCCCTGCGTCTACCTCCAGAGCCGCGTAGCAGGACTTGATGGGTTTCTGCTTACAACTGACATTTTTGCTTAAACTGCCAAAGGTGGGTTGCACTTGGACACCAGGCTGAACAGCAGAGATGACAGGCATATGTCCCTCCTGCTTCGTTGCAGAGGCAAGGAGTGCCTGCAAAAGGCAGGAAGGGGCAGCACAAAGCAAATAACCAAGGATGGCAGTGCTTCACGTTGCCACCTGAGCTCCTTTAGCAGAGCCCTGGGTTGCATTTGTCCCCTTGAGTGTCTGCTCATGCATGACTACAAGGCCTCGTCCTATCAGATCCTCAATGCAGTAAGTGGGTGAACTGGTTCAGATGGAGCAAGAGCTGTACAGCATGTACTTTCACTTCCCTTCTCCCCATGTTTTGTCCAGTGTCTGAAACTCTTGGTTTGGGCTAGAACCAGAAGCAGAGCACAAATATCTTTTTAAAATATAGCAGTCTCTGGCTGACAATGAGAACAGTGAAGCAGCTATGCTCTGAGCTCTGTTCCTTTTATTTACGTAATGCTTTGATTTACCAAAACCGCTTTATAGAAAATTTTGACACAGCCTTACCCTGGAGAAGATCAAAATTTAAGATCTGACATCTGAAGCTGATTAAACATATAAGAAACAGCAAGTGAATAAATCGATTTTCCCATTTTGTGGTTTAGAAAAAAAAAATCAGGAAAAAAAAATTATCTGAAACAGAAATGTTTCTGGCTTTTTGGCAGAATTAAAAAAACACCAAACAAAAAAATCAGCCACATCTTTCAACTCAAAGTGAAATATTTTGAAACAGTCTGAAAAACTGCCATCTATAAAAGCAAATGTTTTCATATGTTAAAATCTTATCCTACTTCTAAATTTTGGCTGAAATAATTTCTAAAATTTACCCAATTTTTTTTAATATTTCAGTCTCTATTTCCCAGTGATGTCACTTTACCTGAAAAACTTTTATCCAGTTCTGTATCAGAGTACTGCTTTTAATGGTAGTGAGATTACTGCTATGCACTGACACTGTTAAACCTTTTATCATTTATTGACTGTGATCTATACTTTACAAAGTGACTAGTGTTTTGGCTGTTCGATCTGAGATATCTTACAGAGACCTAGCTTTCAGAAATTCAGAAAACAGCCCTTATGAGAAATCAGAGCCAGCTGACCTGTGGCTACATGGGTGTTTTGGTTCGCAGCCGCAGAGCAGCTCTGAAGCGAGCCCCCACCTGAATCCCGTCACCATGTGCTGGTTGGATTGACAGAGCAATTCTGTTTGATTCCTTCCAGAGTGGACTGAACTTGTCGTTAGGTGTTAACCAATTTACAGGGACATAAGGGTTTGAACCAATAGCTGCTCCTTTGGACAGCTTCATACCATGTTTGTGACGTGGAAATTTAGTCCAGGAGACAGACTGAATTTATTCTGAAGAAAAATCTTCAAAGATCATGTAGTGTGGACGCAGAAGCCTCAGCACCAACTTCTTCAGCCAAGTAATCTGGCCCTATTGCGCTGATTTATTTGCTAATGCAGCTATAGCATAGGTGATCTCGTGATGAACGACAGAAAATACTATCAAATCACAAACAGTTCCTGAAATTAAAACCAATAAAAAGAGAGCAATTTGCAAGATGAATTGAAATAAAACAGGAAGGACTCAGCAGTAAGCTCATGAAATTGTTGAACTTCCACTTCTTCACAATGGTTTCTTGGTCAGGGCGGGAATTAATATCTCCTGTGTTAGTACAAAGACGGACATCCCAGTCACTTTTAGGTGATAGTAGGTAATATTTTCACAGAAAGAAAATATTTGCTTCACCTTGCAGCAAACTAATTTCAGCAAGGTTTTTACAGTAGAGAGGCTGCAAAACCACATTCTGTATCTGAGAGACAGAAAATGCCAGCACACTATAATTTTTCTATTAAAGTTCTTTTAAAAGCTAACATAGTAACCATGAATTCAGCTTAGTATTTTTAAAATGACCTCACATAGTAGTGTCTTGGCCTGGAAAAAATTATGATGTCATATGTAAACTATTCATTACAAATCCACTATTTGAAAATTCACCAAAAGCCTTTGGAACCATATTCTAATAATGTCAACATTTCTGTAAGCAAAGAAAAGTAAAGATGAAAAGAAGTTGTCGTTCAGCTCTGAGCCAAAACATTACTATCACAGTCAAGTCTACCACAAAAGGAAGACTATGTTTTTAAAACATAAGAGAATTTTGCAGAACTCTGCAAAATTATCAGCCGAGATCCTGACATAAATCTGAGATCAAATGGATGAGACGTTGTAGACATCTTAGCTACATCCAAAATTTCCAGTGTAGATGTAATGAGACACACCATGGTGGGTCTTGCTGTAACACAACCCTGATGTTCACAGGTGGAGCACTGGGAACTCCATGGACATCAGTGGGGAAGAGAGAGAGCACAGCATTGAGGCTGTAGGGAAGACAATCTTTGACAGTTCAACCATCCAAGGAGTTTGACTATGGCTCATCATGAAAATCCGGAAAACCTTATGCTACTAAATTAATTCCTAAACCTCAGTTTCTACAACATGTTAAAACTGATCAGAAAAGAAGTTGCCACCCATAGATACTTTTCTCTGTAGTTTTTCCAGTTAGTGGGACTGTGGAACAAAGGGATGGAAGCCATGTAAAAACTGAAAAATCCATAGCGGTTCTTTTCTTTCTGTAGCTCTCATCTCTCGTCTTTGATAAGTGTAGCAGCCAAAAATTTCAGCTGAACATCTATTATACCAGGAATTTGCTGGTTTGCATTCTCAGAGCTAAACCAGGAGTTTCACTTTCAGGGAGAATGTGTATGCACAGGTACGTGCATGGATGCATCAGTGTAAAATAAGCTAATTCTAGCTATTATTGGAGACTTAGTGAGCAAAAGTTATCTTATTCAGGATCACCCCACTGTTATCATTCTGTGCTTTTCTTCTACACGTAGATTTGAACACATAGATTCTACACATGGATTTGAACTGAGTTACTTTCTTATTTTTCTTTTTACCATACTGTAAGAAAGAAATAGAGAGAGAATAGTTAAAATTAAGTTAGAATTTAACATGTTTTCTCATTAAAACACTTTTTTTTTTTCTTTGAAAACTTACAAGGGCTGCCCCATAGTTAGATAGAGGGCTGCCTAAATTATAAATGTATCTCTTCAGGCAGGATAAGTTAAGCACCTAATCCTTCAGGGTGACCCAACTTCTTGCCAAGAGAACAGCACAAGGCCTAGATAACACTTAAGTACTATTTTAAGAAATTCAGTTCTGAGCAAGCTTGGACAAATCTCATACACTGGGCTAAGCTCCCCCAGAGCCTTACTGTTTGAGAAGATAAATCCCCAAGCGTTAAAAAAGACATTTTTGAGTATTTAAGAAGACAACACCCAGAAGCACTGAAGGAAGCAAAAATCTCGCCACCTCAGGGTTTGATCCAACCCTGACTCTGAAGTCCAGCTTTGTCAAACAGATGCCATAGTTTTCTGCAACCGTTAAAACTGTAGCTTAACACCAGGCAACCATATCCTTTGTATAATGATTCTTGTAGTTACTTTGTGCCATTTCAAATAGAAACCAGGCTTTTGTCCTGCCGTGCCTTCTGAAACATTAAAATGCAACTGATTGAGCCCAACAACCAAATAGATCCACAGAAGTATTCTGGGGGGTGGGGGTGGAGGGGGAGAAGAGGGAAGTAGAAAAGATACCTCCAGAAGGACTATAAATAAAGTAAATCTAATGAGTTTTGCAGCCCTGTATTTCAAGGCCAGAAGACTTTATGGTTTCCTGTGGAGTGTCATGTCACCTTCCACAGTCCCGTAATTCTCCAAGTGCATACTGGAAGAAAATCTAGGTTGGGACAGCCGGAATGAATACTTCAGCTCAGGCTTTAATATTAGCCACCAGAAACTTGGGTCCTTTCCTAAGTGTTTATGAAAACATGAGCAAGTGCTCTTGAGAGTATTCCAAGTTCAAGTTTATTTACTTTACTCATTAGAATTAGATGTGCAGAGAATGGTTCTTGCACGATAGGGGTGGGGGCATGGTGTTATAAAACAGAACAGCTTTTTAGCATTTACAGATCAAACATGAGTGCTGAATCCGTAACAAGTCTGTCTAAATTCCTCAAAACAGCATTTGGTGAGCCTGTAGCATTCCAGATCTCCAGTTCGTGCTCTCACCTTAAGTAATTGATCAATACTAAACTATGAAGTCTCCAATTATTCTAAATATGCTTTGTTCTTGACAAGGTGCAATATATTATTCAAGGATTACAGGCTTTTCATATTAAGAAACTGCAAACTTCTGGGATTTCAAAGCTTATCATTCTAATTGTGCGCAGAGGCAGAACGGATCTGGGTAACGTTGTTTTGAGGAAACCTGTGTAGTCAGTCCTAACTGTGGTGGGCGTTCGTTCCTGGAGACAATTTAACACATAGCATATTTGGGCAGACTGCTTAACTAATGAACAACAGTGGGGAAAATGAGTTTGTAAAGAAGTTGCTAGCAGATATAAGGAAACTCTAGTTAGGTCTACCTTTCATGACCTAGTTTGCAATTGAAGAGATACAGATGTCGATGACATCTTTGTAAACATGAAAAAAATTATCTAAATACTGGACTGAGATGTATTGTTTGAATGATTCGGATCCCAGTTTTAATGCAGCTTTCCAAGGTTTTAGGAAAACAGTTGTGTCAATCTCCTTCATGTGTGGAAGGAAATATCAATTCAATTTTCTCTGTGTGACAGATAATCAGTAAAATGAGAAGATCCTAGGTGGCAGATGGTCAAGTGTACCTATATGCTACACAATTATACAAAGTATAGCATTAAAATTTGTTAAAAGTAAAGATGATAATATTGATCAGGAGACAAGGGGCCTGGAAGTTCTGACACAAAGAACTGGATCGCTGAAAATGCAATGTTCAGTGTGTGAGATGAAGGTGAAGCTTCTGCAGAAAATCTCTTAACTTTCTAAACAAGGAGGATTCTGACGAATAATTAAGACCTCACTGATGTGGATCCTAAGAGATACTAATTCTGGCCTTATTTTAAAACCAGAAGGTTAAAACTTAAAAATTAGAAAATTTTCCAGAACATATGGACCTGAAAAAGGAAAGCCAAATACACTTTTCACTTATTTATACATTTCAATTATTTGTAATTGTACTTTTGTACATTTAGCTAACATTTATAAACTTGAGGGAAATGTGACATTTTATTGTAATGATATCACTGACTTCCTTACTAATTTGGAAATACATGTATTTCACACAATACATCAGTCAGTCACGATAAGAAGGTGGTATATATTGCAGAGGTAGTATGAATAAATTAGCACATGCAGTTCCCCTGGTAACTCCTAATTTGTTACTGCATAACAGAATTACTTGTGTTTGAATGGCTATAAAACTTTTCTTGAGGCTGTTATGAAAACATACATTTGTCATTTCCTTTTACTTCTCAGATTGAATACATATATCTGTGTGTGCAGATGTATGTAGGTGTATATGTGTGTATTAAATAGGAAAGATGCTTTTCCAACTTAAATTTACCTTTCTTATAGTTACATATCCTCAGGCTCTCATTAGGCAAAGCATCTTCTCCATGCAAAGGAAATGATGGTCCTTGTTGCTCTGGAAGAGAAGTTCTCCAGAACAAGCAGCTCCCCTCTTCAGGCACTGGTTTCATAGAACAGCTAATAAGAGTTTTTAAACTCTTTACCCCTTTACTGGTCTCTATTAGACATTAGGAAGAAAATATAAAGCAAATGTAAGTTTTTTTATCCTATTTATCCTAATTCTGATAGAAAACTAGAATGATTCAACAAAGCTATTACGTGAAATAAATGGTCTCATACTTATCACTCACTGACTGTGAATAAGACTTTTTAAACATTTGTTTCATGGTTTCAAATAAACAGTAATAGATAAAACTCAAATACACGTACACCACCTTATTAAAAAAAAAAAAAAACACAAAACACACCAAAGAACCACCTTCAAAAAGTTGCTTCTTTCAGTGCTTCTTAACAGAAAAACCCAAAACCGAGAAAATGTTTTCATCAAATTTAACAAATAAAAAAGAACCTAATTTTAATCCAGTGACAATCTCAGAGTCTAACAATGAAGTAAAGCATCCATAATTCTATTTAACTCTGCTTGATGTGAAGGTTTTATTTTGTGATCATTTTAGTGCATAAACCCTGATGAATAATGGAATTTTAGAAAAAGAACCCCTATTGAGTCAAGCTTCATTGACATCTGACTGGTAGTCTAAAAGCCTGCAGAGAGGGTCCAAAGCAATGCATCATAGCCTCCCAGCAGGTCATTAAGGCATTACCCAATTAGAAAGCAAGGCTACGGAGCGACATTGTTCACAGCAGAGCAAACATAATTGATTTTTATTTCAACAGGGGGGAGAACCTCCTTACTAAAGAGCTTTAGCATAATTTCTTATTTAGGAGAGGTTTAAAGAGATTTGTGCTGGAGTATTTAATTCCAAACCCTGGGACAGTCTCTGGCAATGTGTATAAATTAAGGGGCAGTTGACTTCACTCATTCATATTCAAAATAGAGACTCGCTTGTTGCTCAAAAGTAGCATGAAGATTTCTGAGCAATGCCATCCAACACCAGCTGTGCAGGGGCACAGAGCTTGGACCCTCACAACCTTTATATAGTTCATGTCGCGATCAGCAAGCCAGTTTCCTGCTTTAAGGCTTCTCTCCTCGGCATTTTAACATGCTAATGCACTGTATGTAGTCAACAGCTCCTTAAGAGTACCGTGCAGATGGAATTCGCTCCCAAGACATCTTCATCATCATCGATCTCCTTCTCATTTCATTGTTTCCCCACTGGTCATTTTTTGATCCCAGCGTTCATGTTCAGCCACATCAGCCTGTAGCAAGAATAGCGCCTAATGAACGGCAGCTTGGATATTCCCAATTTCCTGTATTACAGGAACACAGTGGAAAATGTTACCCCTGTTATCTCTCATAAGAAACCTGCTTTTCCTTTTACGTATGATTAACATGATGCTTTTTCTCACTGCAAGCCATGCCAGCTAAAATAAATAAAACAAAATTAAGTCCTTTTGCAAGCACCACACTCCAGCTTTGAAAGCAATCAAATAATAAATTATACAAAGAATGTTTATTTTAATTTACTAGCAGTCAGTGTTTCAGTGGTATACAAGTAACTTTTCAGAAGAGACTTTCTCTGTAGTATTTGTATTTAAGGTCCACTGGAGAACAGAGAGCTGGAAAATGCTATAAAATCCTCACTTTTTACAAGACCCAAAGCAACACAACAAAAATTTTTACTGGTAATATTTGTAGATTACTATCTCCAAAATATGTATACAGTAGATTTGAAAAAAAAAAAAGAAATTTCCTCTATTTCTTTTACTTCAGTGTGCCAAATGAATCACTTCAAAAATAAATAATTTGAAGGATTTCTCAGCTGCAAAGGCAGCGGTCCAAGCAGTGAACTTCATACGCTGGGTCTATACCTAAGAATCATGTGACTCATCTGTCTCTAATTTTCTATTTTCCATCATGTTTCCAACAAAAATAATTATCGTTTTCAACTTGACTTATGCCTTAAACACTCTTTTTTTTATTCTTAGTTAAAGCAAAACAGGGAAAAAAATAGTACATGGCACTTTCATGTCAAAGTCTGCCAGCAATACAGTGACTATTTTATGCCCCTTGGTTGTTCACAGGCCTACTTCTCCATCTTGGTTAAGTTCTGTCCTGAACTACAAAGAAAGCAAAGATATGGTGTAAATAATTTTTATAAACACTTATGTACTCAGATATATCCCAAAGCTAGCAGCAACGAGGGCAATTTAACAGTCGTTTGTCTTACCATGGCACTTACAAGCCCCAGGCACAGATTGCTACCCCTTAGTGTTAGTCACAACACCAACACACATCAAAGCAGCAATATCTGCCCCTGAAAACTTCTGCAAAATTTATGCTCAAGACCAGCTGTTGATGGGTTCATCCATATTGTTCCCAATTTTGTTCCCCTTTTTTAATGTTAGGATCAAAATCAATTGTTACTGTTGTGCAGATCACCACAAGTATAAAATTTCGGCAGTGTCAGCGATATATTGTGCGCTCCTGCTTAGTCAAGCAGTACCGGAGCTAGTAAGCTTTTCTGAGGGCTGCCAAGTCACATCTAGTGCCCATTCACGACAGGACCAGCAGTCTCTCTTCCTCTTGTGTTAGAAGAACTACGGCTAACATCAGCTTCTATGGACCCTTTACCACAGATAAATTTACTGTCAACTGGCAGTCAATCAGATTATTCAAATCCACACGTATTTAACTGACTAAAGGATCCGCTCCTTCCATCACACCAGTGCTTAAAAAAACCCTTTTAAACTAATTGTGACAGAAACCATCAGTACGTGAAGTGGTGTGGTCATTTTTGTTAGTTACCACTGCAGACTTACTACCTGTACCACAGACTGTTTCAACTGCCGTGGTTACTGGGAAATCATTTTTGTTCACAAAGAAGCTCCCGCCAACAGACCAGCTAAAAAACTGCGAAAGACATTAGTAAAACACATAGTTTCTAAGAAATAAGCTAGATCCACAAACATCCGAAAACAGTTCAGGATTAAGCTGATCCTTACTTTGAAAGCAAATTATCTGAGTCAGTGATTCTCTACCCTTCTCCGTTTGTGAACATCTAAATTTTTTCTAGCTGTAACAAAGACCCTGTATCATGACAATAACAACCTTTCTTTTTCTTAGGCTTGTTATCACTGCCAGGTACCTCTTGGAAGTAGTCATTGGCAGTTAGGGGTTTGTAGCCCCAAGTTGAGGAATGACGGGTCAGGCAGTACGCTTAAAGTATGGAAAGTGAACAGATATTGATCAAATATCTTGAAAGCATGTTGGAGAAAGTTAAAAACTTTGAACTAGCTGAACTCCTCATGTGTAGACATGCCTTTACTGCACACCAGCTGCACAATTGAAGCAACAAACCTTCAGGGGTGCATCGTGCAATAGGCAGGCCAGGGGACGTGGGAGAGACATCACGTGCTAAAAGCCAGACGCAGGTACAGGAAAATACCCTTTCCAGCTTCGAGAAGGATAAGTGGAATGGTTTACATCTGGAATTAATAAGTCTCTCCACTTAATGAAAATAGGCAATGCTTGGTTTTGTATGCTAGCTTAGAGTGTTTTGATTTGTAATGAGGAAAGAAAGTGTAGAGTATGCTGTACACGGTCACGTTCTCCCACAGGTGTGTGATGTGTGGGCTGGAGAAAAGAGGCTAATTTTAGAACTTTCACCTTGTTAAATGTTTCTGGAGTTTAACTTTGTAATAGGAGACATGCTGATATTACAGTCCTTGAACATTCCTCACCAGTGAGAAAACAGAGGGAAATGGTCTGAAAATTCAGTGCTTAAAATGATAACTATAAATTATACTGGAACTCCAGTGCTTTTAAAATGCTTATATTACTGGAGGATGTTGAGCAAGGCTGTGTTTTTCTCCAAGGAAGAAATGTTGCAGTTCACCACAGTAAATCTGTATGCTGGCACTTAAGTTCATGAACAACCATTATTTAGTCTATAAAATCCTTCTCTAATATTCAGTAAATTGTATGTTGTTGAATTCTTAAAAAGAAATCTTGGAAAACCATCAGAATACCCTGATTTTACATTTTACGTGGTGTCTTATATACTAGTTCATCTTCTATAACTTTAATTTATGTGCTCATTGGCTAGCTGTATGTTCAACGTTTGTCGTGACTGGACATAGTATAGTTACAAACAAACATACTACATAAAATGTGTGTATCTATACTAATTGAGAAACTAATTTCCAAAAAGAGAGACAAGAGCACAAAGAGTCACTTGAACATGAAAAAGCTCCAAGGGTTGTTGACTAGGAAAGGGGCAAATTTCTGAGTGTTAGAAGAACTCGTGAAGGTTCGCCTCTAACAGAGCCCCTCTGTCTAGTGCTTCGAGAGCAATGCTGGAGGCAGAAAGCCAGAGCCGGAGAGCTGAGTTATATTACACTCATTTAAGAGACCACAAACTTACTTCATGTATTTGCAGTAGTTTGGGGAAGCATTTAGCCTGAAATAAAAAAAGCAATCCACAATTCTTCAAATCAAAGCTGACATTGCCCTGAGGCTTTTTCTGATCTAAACATGTCCATGGGGGACCCAAACTCTCTATCCAGTTTTCTTCTCTGGAAATCAGAGTAACAGGTAGGGCCTGTGATCACAGACCAAGGTCCTTTTATAATAGATGCCGTACAGATACAGAACAAAAAGGACTTATGACATAAATAACGGGACAATACAGAAAATATCTCCTAAACGGTATCTTAGTTTTCCTTCAGTGTCCTTCAAAATGCCAATGAAAAATTGTGAAATGAGCCAGCAAGAAAAGTGACACAAAAAATGAATTCAGCGGGTTGAAGGTTGCGTGCTTAATTGGTGTTATTAGATCATAAAGCTTTTGAGAAAAATCACTGTCACCTCTTCCTCTTTCTCCAGTACATCTTCCGCTAACAATGATGCAAACATGAATTTTTCTATTAATTTTGGCTGCAGAGGGGATGGGGAGTGGATGTCTCTATTATTTTTGGAGGCCTTTCTAATAGCACAAGAATGCCACCAGACGTGTTTGATTTGTTTGATCACTTCAAAACTTTGTAATAATTCTTTGAATGAATAAAACTGGAAGCAAGCAAATGCTGAGGTGGAAAAAAAGCAGTATTTGATGGCTGAAAAAAGCATTATTTGATGACTACTAACTGCCTTCCATAACCACTGCATCCTCAGACTTCCCACCTCTCACAAATCATAAACTGGCATTTACATATGAAGAAATGAAGTTTAATGAAACAAGTACAATCCTACACTACATAAGGAAAACACATATATACACTGCTTTTCAAAACAAAACAGGATTAGATTTTCAGGAGCTGAAGTAAATGGATTTTCTTATAAAATTCCATACTAAAGGTAAATACAGTAATCTGATTGCCTTAACTCATATTTTTATGGGTTTTAAGTAATCTATATTCAAAGACATACACAGTACAGCAGAGACCTCTTCAATGCATGTCCAGTAGCTTTGGCAAACTGTCAGTTTATTTCATACTGAGCTTTTCCTGAAGTGGAGTAGAAAACAGAAGAGGTAAATATAGAGTATGTTGGGAAGTTTCTGTAGCAGTGCTACCATTGCAACAAACCAATTCCCAGTAAGTTTATTCACCTCGACCAGGTCATCAGGCTATCAGTACTTTCCACTGTCCAGGACTTAACGTTTGGAGTTCAAGCATTTATCCAGCCTTGTGATGGTTACATCCACAGATACCAGTAAAAAGAAATGTTAAGGCTCATTTACCTCTGCAGTGTTTCGTGGCTAAAATCTTGGTGCTGAACCGTTCAAACTTTACTGATTTAGGAGATGCAGAGTGTCCAATAGTTTTATATAGAGCAAGAAACTGCAGGCGATGTTGACTATTTAACTCCACGTTAAGAAAAGGTGTAAATAATGAGATCTAAACACATGATATGAGCAATAATAAAGTGGAAAAGCTTTGTTTTCTTTAGCTTGGTACAGTATAATCAAAGAGATGTATGTCACTGAGGAGAATTGCTCATCATGCAGACCAAGTCCCTTTAAACGGTACAATAAGGTCTATCCCACAGCCCCATGGAAAGCAGATGGCACACTAATGACCCAGGCCTGCGAGCGTTTGAACCTGCAGTGCCATGTTCAAAGTTCATTGATGTCAAGACACATCTGTCATGTGCCCTGACTTTAAACGAGGTCCATAAAAACATCAAGCATGAAAGTGGTCAAGAGTCAGATGGGGCCTTTCCTGTGAATGAAGACAGTCAAGAATATGTTTGCCTGAAATCATTTCAAGCCTGAGTTCATGGAAAAAGGCCAGACTTCAGTAAAGTGTTTATCAGGAAACAGTGCACCATTCTTAGCATCTATAAGCATGCACATTACTACATTTACAGAAACTGGCACATTATACCGAATTTTATCTAAAAGTAGAAGAGGAAGAACGCAAGGCAGAAAGCAATTTTTCCAAATTCCTAACTCTTCACATTACAGTTTTGCAACTTCTTCCTGTATATAGTTTATATAACTATATAAGCATTTTAATCATTTACCACTGTAAAAAGATGGCCATAAATAGTCATTTGTATTTGTGCACCACTTTTTCAATTTTATGCTTTCCACGTGCCTCCAGAAGTTTCAGGAATACACATGGGAGGATATTTGGGGGAATAGAATTTAACAAACTAAGAACTGTGAAAAACGTTAACATTTTTCAACTTTTAAGTGCAGGGAGTGAGTTATGCCCATCTGATGAGAAACACACCATGTCCCCAAGAGGTCTATTCATTTACACCCCAAGAAGTACTGAAAAAATGTCTTTAAGCTATAAATACCTACAAACACACTCATGAAACTTGCTACTGTGTCTGGGCAATTTACTGAAACTCATATATTTCAATACATTATTCATTAGGATTTATTTTCCATAACTAAGTGTCACACATAAACTACTGATAAATGCTAGTGAAATCTGACAGCTGAAAACATCTGTCCTCCTATGCTTATACATCTTAATTTTCCTTCCTTCAGCATGGCTTTATTTCTCAAAATTAACTATGCCAAACTGCTTAAGGATACAGTATGTTTGATTGATGCCACACAAAACAGAGCTGTAGGCATACTATACACTTTGAAAGGATACAGAACATCATTCCCAAGGCTGGAATTGTCTCAGTAAGAACACCAGCTTTTTATGCCTATGGCTAATGAATTTATCTTCCGAAATATATGTATCTTTTGGACTTGGATCAATGCATGCCTTAATTAAAACCATGTTTCTGTATAAGCATCTAACAAGAACACATGAAGGCCATATTTAAATTGGAAGAGAACAGTATAAACTGGTATGGCTTTTAAAACTAACTGCTTCCAGGTGCACAGAGAATGGAAGTTTAGTGCTGTTTCCAACTTAATGCCTGGATGCCTTTGTTCTTGAAAGTGTAAGGTTTCCCTCATTTGCAGTTTTATGACTGCAGGTTTCTATGTTGCATAACACCCCATAACAGAGCACCAAAGGGCTTAGTTTTATTGTTTTGTTTCACTTTATTGACTGCATGTTTTATTCAGCTAATATGTGCCATAGAGGCAGGCAGTAACATCTCAATTACAGCACCAGTGCTCTTCCTTCTTTGTAAATGACCAGCTTCAGTCTGCGCTTTATTATATTCACATGCAGATGTTAAAAAGCAAGAGAGGAGAAGTGAGGGAAGTCAGAGTGGAAACAGAAATTTTAAAGCATTACAACTGGAAAGGCTTTTCTCCCAGGTAACCTTCTAAAGCTAAACACATTCCAGTATATGATATTTAAGCTGTGGCAAGCCACCAAGCGCCAGCAACTATTGCATAGAAATGGGTGTGAGAAAGTTCAAATCTAAATAAAATCTCCTCCAGAGTTTGATCAGAGCTGGATCTGGCATTTCACTTCACTCATTTCTACTATTGTGCATCCCTGTTGGAGAGCCAAAGAGACTTTGGCAACACAACAAGTATACAAGCAAGAAATTGGCACTCGCTACAGCTTATTCAATGTCCTGAATATTGAAGCTTATTTTACAAAGAAGGGCAATGCTGAACAGGATGACATTAGGAGTCTTCATGGTTTCTTTTGTAAGGCCATTGGATTTTTTCATTCCCACAAGGGCAAAGAGACAGACCAGGTTAACACTAGAGACAGATGCAATCTTTTCCTGTTAATCAAAAGTATGCTGAGTTGGCAGGGCAAAGGGTGGGAGGCTGGCGGAGCAGAGGGTCGAAAATGAGAAAAAAAAATTCAAAATTTCATTAATAAAAGAGAAACAAGGTATTCCTTTGCAGGTGGAGCTGTAACTGAAGTGAGTAAAAAAAAAAAAAATAATAAAAAAATAACCCAACCCTCCCTTATTTTATCTGAAGGACGCCAACTCTGATAATACAGCAGCATCAATCAGTTCAGCACACGAGCCCAAGTCCTGCTAATGGCCTTGAAAGTTTAATGTCTGGTTTTCTGGCCATGGATAAATAGCCAGATACCAACAACTGCCAGAAATCACTGTCCCCATAACCAGCAGATACTGGATACTGAATGCTGTAAGGAACGACTCTTCCTCTGCCTTCCCATAGGAAGTGCTTGTGAGCCAGCAATGCTTTGTTCCTGGGGAGGCAGCGGCAGGGACTGTGGCATTTTCTAGCTACAGACAAGGAAATAATCTTTACAGTGTTTCAGAAATTATTAAGAAATACTTCGCTTTGGCTGAATTGTTTATACTGCATTGTGAGCCTTCTGGAAATTGATGATCATTTCATCTTGTGTTTATAAAGAACTCAAATCTTCAATATCTAGCTCAGTTAAAGGCAACTGGAAAGAGCTAGATGTATTCATGGTGATATTTCATGCCAATTTGACAACAATAAGAAAGAATGATTTCTTTTTAGTCTGGTATAAAGGGTAGCTTATTATACAGACATTCCCCTGTCTTCAAAGGGCAAAAACCTGGCTAAGCTTTTTCACATTTCTCCCACGTCCTGATTTTAGCATACATCATCCTTATCCTATATTGGTCATTTTTGCCAGATTCTTGCTTCCAAGTATAAGTCACCTGCTCAAGATCATTCTTAGTAGCAAGGTCACACAACTAAGTCCAAACACCGACACATATCCCCTATATAGGACACTTTGAGCCTGTTGCTCCACTCACTAGCTACATCCCGTGGATTTACTGCATGAGGAAAGGGGAAAGATTTGGCAGACCAGTCCTCCAAGATGTGTGTGTTTCCTGAAAGGTGCTACTGGCCTTTGCTCCTGCGGCAAGACCAGGAATCAACATTTGGGCTGACACCTTACAGGAGCAGAGTATCCCCTGATGGTCTTACCCCTGCTCACCGACCGAGCAAGCCCAGGGTTGACGCTTAAGTCTGAGGGGAAACTAGATGGGAAACTTTTGTAACTAGTAATAACTTCAATTTTTTATGTGATAGTAAGATTGAGAATTTTTCCACATAACCTTCCAGCTCCTTCTTTCTTAATTCATATCAAGTACACAGACAACTACCCATGGTAGCAGCTCTGCTGAAACATCAATGCTTGCTCTACTGCACCGTTCCCTCTGTTCTGAAAGCCAGTTTGCTCCTCACACCTGTGCGAATGATACAACTATCCTGGCTGATTTAGCTTGAAAAACATTCAGCTTCAGGTGCAGAATGAGCAGCCTGGCCCCAGAAGGGACAGTTCAAAATTGCTTTTAGCAGCAGGCAGAAAGCAATCCCTTCCCTTAAGTTGGGGATTCCTAAATCTGTCAGAGAAAAGAAAAAGAGAGCAGTTTGGAGCACCCTATAAAGCCTGTACAGAGCTGGGCAGAGGCCAGCAGCGGCTCCCATGGTCCATAGGCAGTACAAATGGGAGCAGCAGCCAGGAGGGATGCAGCAGCAGTGGGACCCAGTACGAGGTGGGTCTCATCTTCCAAACCCACTCCAGGACAGCCATGTAGATCACATTACTCTGACTTTGTTGCTATTCATGGTTATTTCTTGAGCATCAACAGCATGCCTGGAATTGTACGAGGGACAAATGGAGAGTCCCTTCCCAAAAATGGAAACAATCATGCTTTGTGTGGGAATCCTGAAATCCACCCAAATTAAAAGGCTTCAGTCTCTGGGGCTGTTAATTCAGCATGT
Source organism: Charadrius vociferus (assembly GCF_000708025.1). Lineage (NCBI taxonomy): Eukaryota > Metazoa > Chordata > Aves > Charadriiformes > Charadriidae > Charadrius > Charadrius vociferus. The sequence continues at coordinate 1,329,261 of NW_009648559.1, forward strand.
ATCATGAGCAATAAATTCGTTTGGAAAAAGTTTTAGAAATCAGTGTTTGTTTGGTCTTTGACAGCTTGCTCCGACCCAGAAGTTAGAAGTCACAGACCAGAAAGTAAACATACTTTCCCCTCAATCCCCCAGTTCCTTATTTTGCCAAAGTATATTAATATACAGTCAATACCTTTGGTATTCTGATATGATTTCTTCCATGACTTTTATGGCCATATAAAGATATTGTCTTTGAGAGCTGGGCTGGATGCTTTCCTGATGTAAATCAGTGTCTCACCACTAAAGCCAATGTAACTGCATAGAATGAAACCATGGAACAATATGGACCTATATGTATATTCATTTTCTGAGTGCGGAACAGGGTAGCAAGGC
>NW_009648559.1:1329698-1384698 GCF_000708025.1 Charadrius vociferus
TTATTGTTATTGAACTTTCATGTTAAATCCCCAGCAATCTGAGTTCTGCTCTGTGGTAAAAACTACACTGCAGCTCTGCTACTGATAACATCATAAATACAGAATTACAATAACTAATGCTCCCCTCCCATGGCACACTGAAAATTAAGAACATTATTAACAAAACCTGAAGTGCATGCATATGTCAACACTTGCTGGATGAAAATGTATTTTTTTCACTGTTTTACTCCCTTGACTATATCACAAAAACACCATTTTTCAGCTCTGTACAACCATACTGTATATTTTTATTATTATACTAATTGAAAAACTGTTACTGTATCCTACCCTTTGTACACAGGAAATCTCTATCCACAGTATTCATTCTATAGGGTATGATTTGGGAACAAAAAAAAATCCTTTGTTACTACTCCTCTCTAAATGGTGACTCCTTTATGTGGGTTTCATGAAGCAAATTATCTTTAAACAAGAAAAGCTCCAGTGTGTGTTCAGTGATCCCCCTACTTCTGCCAGAAGAATCTTTTCAAGTCAATCTTCATGTCTAATTACATGGAAAAAAAGACCAAAGCCACAAACCCCAATTTCTTATACCACATAAGCCCACATGCAGCCGTACTGTGAACAAATATTAAACCTGCATTGCTTTAAGAATCAACAAGGCTTGCAACTTACACCAGGGAAAACAGGAGTCTGTCGTTCTGTCCCACGGCCACAGTAGGACCAACATCACTTCGCCACACACAAGCACAGTGTGGGGCATTTGGTGTCCAGGAACAGCCCCATACATTCGTTTATACCACTGTGCAGTTTCATTTTACTCTGTTGAAGCGAGCAAAGAAAATTGTATTACCAAAGGACTTCCACGTTATTGACATTCAAACATGACAAGGAGAAGTCATTCAAACATGACAAGGAGAAGCTTGAAAGAAGGATCAACAGAAAGCTAAAGCTTCGCCCATTTTGGACCCTCCATTGTTTGTGCAAAGCACACTGGTAAGTGTTGCTTTCACCAGCAAACGACAAAACTAGCTGGCTTATTTAGCGAGATCAAGCAGAAGTTCGTTTTGTGGGAGTTTCCTCTGTTGGAACTAAAGCCCAATGGACAACAATCGCTGCTTGAACATGTAAACAACCTCCACGCATCCATAATGCCCTTCGGAAGGGGATCTGCACCGCCATGTTTTATATGCATCATATCTGAGGTTATCTTGAGAAGGAGGCTGCAATACACTTTTGTGGTTAAATCAGTGCATTCAGCTTTGTTGCTGTTAAACATCTCTCTTCCTCTGTACTGGCTATTCCACTCCTGTAACGAGCAACATCCCTACGAGCGACCAGCCAAGAGCTCCACGAGAGCTCCCAGGCTCTGGGAGCAGCAGTTGCGCTGTTCCCACTCCAGACTGCGTTTCATTCATTTCTGACAAATTCTCTTGTCCTCCCTGCCTCCTCCCGAGACCTTGATGGAGAGCTGCAAGCAGAAAACGGGCTGGGACTCAGAGGGAGGATAAGCCCCCTGGCAGCCCCTGCAGCAGGTAAAGGTGTCGGAGCTAAACAAGCATCTCTGCTATGAGAGCGGTTTGGGCCAAAATAATTATGAATCCCTGCCTCAGGTACTCCCCTCCTCCCTCTCACCCCACAAATTATATTTTGTATGTTTCCAGCCCAACTTTTTTTAATTTACTAATGAGGTCAATAGTTCTTTTCTTAATGAAGCCTTGGCAAGCAGGCAGACAAGCAGCGATGTAGCTGGACAGCACTTTTTCTTTTTTTCCTTTTTTCTTTTTATTTTTTAGTGGATATCATAGTAACTGTCTTACTTTGAGCTGTGTAACTGCATGGGGGGAGTAGGTACCAGCCAGCCAAGACACACAGACCCATTAACCAACCTAGTTAAAGAACTCACAGCATCATTAATCCCAGTGACCAAGGCTGGAGCAGAACCTGGTGGAGCTGACCCTAAGGCTTCCTTTGGCCCAGGAAAAAGAAATAAAGGCTGGAACAAGTCTTCCCTCTCTTAGAGGGGATACATTTCCTCCACCTTACAGACACAGGCTGGTATCTGGAGGAGCTGTTCGTATCTATTTCCTGAAAGAAACACACATGCATAACCACCAATTCCCATTTTATAATTAGTTATACATGCCCTTAAGTAGCCAAAAAAACAGCAGTGCAGTAAAGACCACTCAAATGCATCATGTGAATAGCTAGAGCTGTGACCTTAATAAAAGCTCTTTACTACCACAAAGCATAGCTTATAACATCACATTCAAAGTGTTTCTCCATGTACACTTTGGGTGAATTCCTGGTCCCACTAAAGACAGTGGGAGTTTTGCCCTCCGCTTCAGTGGGATGTGTTTCACCTTTTGTGTTTAATTGCCAGTTGTTAGGGAAATGAATAAATTACCCTCCATTAAATCCAGGCGCAGTAGTAATTATCAACAAGTTTTTTTAAAGAAGAAATGCTATCGTGAGACCCCTTTATACCTAGCTGAAGTCTCAAAGAGTCCTTTTTAAGTGTTCTGAATGTTATTTTCTGATACTTTTTTTGTATTCCTGGATGGCTTCACTGCATTTGCATCAAACCAACTGGATCAACAAGAAAAAACAAACAAGGAAAAGCCATTAAGGAACAAAAGACAAGATTTAAAGACCTTTCACAACCATCCACTTAAAAGACTGCACTGTTTAGCTAGCTGGTCCAAATTTACAGTGTAGCAAGAGCAATAATCTCTCTCAGTACTGGTTATAGCTCCTGCCAAGCAGAAAGTAATGTTCCCATTGACTTCTGCATGCAGATCAGATCCTGGAGAAGGGAGGTTGTGTGCCAGAGTCAGAACAGTTAGACCAATGAATGTAAACACTGAGATGGAGATATCCTTCCTCTTAGAGTTACATTATTTTGCCATGAACAGGACATTGAAAGTCTGTAACTCTATGGTATTGAGCCGACCCATCTGTCTTTTAAAGCAGATTAGAGTACATTGGGAAGCAAATGACACATTGTATTACTTAAGCCAAATGTTCAAAATTCCACTTGCTATTGGTACAAGCTACACACACTGTGTCTTCAGTCATGTGTCCGAACACATTCCAAGTGAGCTTAAGCAGAGTATAGTTAATTGAATCAGCCTATGGAAACCTACCACACCACTGCAACCTGAAGTCTCTATTTCTATTTTAGAAGCCTTTGAGTAATTTGCATCAAGATCCTCTGATTTCTCCTCTCCATCTCTGCGCTGTCTGTAAGGATTACATCTTACTGGTCCACCACAGTATCTTTATCTTCCTTTTAGTCATCTTCATTTTATCATTGTCCTTTACGGCATCAAAACCACTTCTGTTCTATCATCTCAGTACTATGAAACTTGTCTGTGTTGATGCAACATTCACCAAGCCAATACACAGAAATAGTACAAAAGTACTTGTTATAATATTGTTATAATCCATTCTTCCCAAGTAGCCTCTCTGCTACCTCTTTCTCAAGGGTCTCTCCATCCAGGTCGCAGTTATGCAGAACTGCCAGAGGCTTTCCTGCCATCCTACCCCTGAACATTCCCGCTGCTGCCTGATGGCCTTCTCCAGGAGACGTGAGTGCCAGTTTTCTAGTCTACAGATTTTATCAGTGAAAGCAACGCGTGCAATCAGCAAGAGAGAGGCTGGAAACGTGGCACTCCCTCATCAGTCAGCACTGATGCTCAGAATAATCATTCAACATGTTATTCGTGTTTAACACATCAGTTCATTGAGCTGGCACACTCATCCCGCTTACAAAGGTAAACGAAGGCTAGAAGGGGTCTGTGAAACTCTAGAGCTAATGAAAACGATGCAGCTGGCTCCAAACTGTAATTCTGGCTCTGAGGTGCAAGATCTTGGCACCATCTGCTCCTTCCAGAGAGCTAATATTAATGAAAAACTCATCACACCCCTGCTGAGCGAGGGAATGCTAACACACAGCTTCCGACAGATGCACGCAGCTTTCAGCCATATTTTAGCACTGCTGATATGTAGTTTCTGCCAGCTTTCTGGGATACGGAAATTTGAGACGTGACATATGTGTGAGCTCAGGTTGGTAGACCTGGGCTGCAGCATCTCTAACGAGGACATCCTGGGGAGCAGCACATCCAGATGCTCTGAGCAGAACAGGTCCAGCAGGATGGGTAGCCAGGCCACGTCAACTGCCTGGGCACACCATCTATGCAAGGCACTGCGTCTCCAGGATTTCCAGATATTTAAAACATTCAAAAATCACCAAAGTCCTCAAATTCCAAACAGAATTTTCAGGTGGAAAAAGAAGGTGTAGGTAGCTCAGGTAGATGACAGACCTTTGTTGACTATAAAGCAATAAATCTCTTTTAAACCAGGTTTCACAGTCAAAAACATGTGTCTGGTCTCTTCCCTACCCCACACCCCTTTCGATTCTATCCAAATGATGCCTTGTGGCCCCGTCAGCCTACACATACCAATCATCCTGCCCTTATTTAGGAGATGCAAGACCCAGAAAGACATAAGAGTCTGCTGAACACAAAATAGTTCTTCTCTGCCTCCAAACACCCAGTTACATTGCACTGCCATTAGCACATAAGGGCACAAAACGGTTCGTAGTAACATCCAAAAACACAGAGGCAAATAATTCCTGCCTCATTTCTACAATCCAGGGCTTCCTACCAATATTTTTTCCACATAAAAATTTTAAAGTATTTATCATATTCTGCATGCCACTGAAACAAACAGCATTTTACTATTTCACTCAAAAAATATTTGCATGATTAGTGTACTTTGAAACTCTGTGTAACCAGACTGCCCAGCTATTTGCTTAGTTGCACAAGAGATCTCATTCTGCTAAACCCTTCTCAGAACTATCTCGCCCCCACCTCACTCTTCAGAAAAGTCTTCCAAAGTAAAATAAATCATTGATCCAGTGTCAGGAAAGCTGCCTTCTCAGTATCATCCAGTCCCAGTGTATTCTCTGTAGGACTGTTTCCTACAGATAATAGGGGTCACCCTAAGGCTGGATGGATCCATACACTTTAAATGTTACACATAGTGATGTGCCTTCGGACAAAGATAGCCTTTTGCACTAACATCCCTGTCGTCAAAGATATGGGACCCCACGCCAGTTGGAATTCCCAACAAGTTGACAGTAATAAAATTGTATGGAAAATTTAGTTCAAAAGTGCTGCAGAAATCCTAAGATATACGCGGCTGATGCTTCAATTGCCCAATTAAAAAATAGACACTTTGCACAAGAAAACTATCCCATAAGAACATTAAGATTGCAAAGTGAAGTACTCAGAATTTCAGATATGTCAGAATTAGGATTTCTTGGCACCTAATTTATCCACTTTCTGCATATCCCTTCAATAAGGCATAATCCCTGGAGGGCTGACTTCAGTTAGGTCCAGAGTAGCCAGTGGGGCTGAGAACGCTTCTGGTTTTACCTGCTAAATATACCAAAGCTGTCTCTATGGGACATGAACAAATTGTAAGCTATGGAAATCCCTACAATTTAGCCAAACGTTCATAGATCAGAAATGGTAAGACATATATCCCTGGGGTAAAGAGCCAGACAATCCTTCCCCCATGGAATTTCAGGTCCTTGCTTCAGAGCATTGAGATATTTTACCTTTTCAAAGTTCACCACATTTATTTTTTTTTGCCAGTGTATTGTTTTTAGGAACCATTTTGGCTGAAATTTTCCTAAAGAGTTTAGGGAGACACCCAGCACAGAAAATTCCCTCCAAATTTTGTTCGAAATGGTTGAAGTCTGGCAAAGTGTATGCCAATGAAAACAGGGGCTTGTAAGAGGCAATGTTACACAATCTTCACAGCAAGAGACACCAGCAGCTCCGCCTGTAATATTTTTGCCACTTACAATTAATAGTCTGGAAAAAGGCATCTTGAGAAAGTAAAATAAGTAGCACAAAGAGGAGGAGGGTTTCCAAGCAACTGCTTCATTTTCATTTTGAGCCCATGCTCAGAAGTGTTAGCAGCAACTTAAGGGGTGTCTCATTCCCAGCCGACAGGAGAGTGAAGAAACTAGGTTATAAACAGTAATTTCTTGCATATAATCTCAGATTAACAGGGGCATCAAAAGAACAGTATTTTAAATCATTGTGCCCATAGTTAATTTCTATATGCAATACGTCACGCAGTCAGAAAATGTATTTGCATGGCCAAGTCACATTCCCATTGATTTTCACAAATCTTCTGGTCCCCAGATCTTAAATTAATAGGGAGAAAAATTATAAAGAAAAAGCAAGCATAAATCCTGCCCTGTCTCAGCAAGCTCCTCCTGAAAAGCTCCCTTCCAAACCCTGTTTCCACTGGTGCTGGCTCAGCGTGCCACCTTACGCTGCCCGAGCTTTGCTCGCCCAGCCATTGCTTACTTTCTTCTTGACCTTTTTGCTAAACTGTGTCTTGGAATTATCGCGAGCCCAGTCCCAGCCTGCCACATTTCAAAATCAGGCACCTAAACAAATCATCTGACTTCCAGGAGCTGCTGAGTATTGTCAGCAAGACAAGAGGACTTGCAGGCGCCCTGAATGTCCTGGAAATCAGGCCACTTTCTTCTGTGCTCCTACTTTCAGCTTTTTCAGTTTTTTCTCCACCCAGTGGCCACTAAGAGAAACAAATCACCTCATAAAAATACACTGCACTACCATCGTATTTACTGAAATACTCTATTAACATGGCAGTAGCCTGTTGTTTTCTGCATTGCTACTTACAAAATATCACTGTGTGCCTCTGTTATGACATCAAGTACAGGATTACTGAGGATGCGCTACGTTAAGGAAAACGTAGGGATGACATGAAAGTGATAGAAAGACATTCTGCACGAAACTGCAGTTTGGGGGAATGGGAACTTATACAGGACCAGCCAAAAATATTATATCCCCACAAGATGTAGAAGTATAGCTGCGGTCAACAAAAGTAATTGCTACCACTGACAGGAGTGGAAAAAGGGTCAAAACAAACTGAAAACTATTGCCACAATCCAAAGCCCAGAAATCTACATTCTTTCATATAAATCAACCAACTGATGAAACCTCCTAACCAGTTTCCTGCTGGTACTGGAAAAACACAGATTTCTTGTCAGTCGTCTGCCCCACCTGAGCAGATGTGATGCACTATGGATCCAGGCTGCAGAGCGGAGCTCCTGCAGGACACACGAGAGGGAGGAGTCCTCTTTGGTCTGGCTACAGACTGCCATGAACCCTCTGGTAATTATAATTTAATTTTGGATTTTAGTATTCAGCCAGAGATTTGAAAAATGCTTTGCTTCTGTAGATGATGAAAGCATGTTACCTTAGCCAGCTGGCAGAATTGTAAAGTTGCATTTATGCTTCATTACTAATAGCTATTGAATTAACTCTGTAATTGATTCTTTAAGAGTATTTGAAAGATATATTCTGTACAGTATACCACAAAACAGTTCTGCTAAACATTAGCAAGGCTAGACCGAAATACAAACACATATGCAGATTTACATGCATGTGCACAAACATTTACACCCCTACACATATATGTTGGATAGACATCTCCGGGAAGATTCAGGCCTTTAAGAAGAGCTACCAGGTTAGACAATTTACAGTCCAAGAGAAAATAAAAAAAAAAGAACAACCACCAAACAAAAACTAGGGAGATTCTGGAAAGTATACTATATTATTGTTTGCCTATGGAAAAATATGATCTATTTTATTTTTAAATTCATTGACTGTTTGGCCTACATCTATTTGACTGCATTACCAGTGCAGGACAGCTCAGTCTCCCATCACGACACCAGGGAGCTGCTCCACATTGCACACCCATTGCTTGCTCTTCACAGTCAGCCCCTTCTTCCACTTTTTGACCGAACAAAGAGGATGTTTCAGCTGACACATGAACACACCAGCTACAAATGCCCGCTTGGCCTAGCACCATGAGGCAGCACACTTCCAGCGCTCACACCGCTTCTCACTTTTGCCAGGACCTTTGAAGACTCCATTTGCTCCAGGCACGCTCGCTGGAAACACTGCTGCCCCAGAACATGAAAAGCAAATAAGGGCTGGAAATATCCCGCAGATTAAACCTTTTTTCTGTTTAAAAGAATGATTAAGAAGTCTTGCCAGAGTATTTGCCTAGCTCTGCCCATAAAGATTCAAACTTGTTTGCTATTTTCCCCTCACCTTTGAGTCTGTAGTTTGTGATGAGCAGGGAGGGTAGGTAGGGTGGGGGCAGCCAGGTAACTCGATGGTCCTCAGAGCCCTTTAAGGCAACATCGTAAAAAGGATCAGGGACAGAGCTCTTAGCCATGACCCCTCTCTGCAAACAAAGCAGGAATTACTGGGCAACAGTGGTGTTCGCGATATTTTCCCCTTGAAAGCACCTCTGCCCGAGCCGCGGCGCTGGGCAGCGGCAGGCAGCTGAGATCGTCCTCTGAGTAGATGAGCATGGCCATGGGTTTGCACAGCTCCGTGTCTGACCTGGCACCGTCGCACTGGCCTGTGGAGCTGCAGGCCTGCCACAGCGCTTCATGAATTATGTTGATTGAGCAATTTTCAGTATTTCTCTGGCTGACAGCAGCAGTGGTGCTCTGTCTGCCAGCTCTTGGCTAGACAAAGCAGATTTAGTGTCCCCCATCTGGTAGTTGAACTCTGCGTGCAATCCACACGCAGCCACAGCCAACGCTCAAACTGGGACCTCATGGGGCTTTGGCAGCGCTGGTACCAGGTAAGCCAACACAAAAAGTGCTGCAGTAAACCTGTCTTGCTGGGAAGTGACTTTTCGCACCTGCAAGAAACAGGAGTGGGGACAGAAATATAACTCTAAAATACAGCTCGCCGTGACGGCAAAAAAGGAGCTTTAATAGCTATGCAGATTAGAGAAAACCCACAGAGTTGGCAACACTGCTGGGACTTGTTTACACTTAATAGTGAATGCTGGTTACTCCCAATATCTTGTTTAAAATACAAGGCTATTTAATAGGCAGCTATTGATAGTTTAGCATCCTAAGGTGAAGGCATTATTGCCAGAATTTTGCATTTAAATAAGCCATCATGCCCTACAAAAATCACAGCTCTTGGCTCTAGGCTGTTGACTTGAATCCAGCTCAAATCAGTAATGACCAAAACCAGTCACTCTGCAAGGATGCTCAGTGACCCGTACACACCGAGCTCACAGGTACAGTCCCACTGCGGTTTGCATGCCTTGCCCCGGGGCTGATGCCCATCTCTGCGGCTGTCCTTAAACCAGCCGTGTCACTCCACCACCCCAGTGCCCAGGGCACTCTTGTTAGCCTGATGTCACTTTCACCCCATGTACTTGCGTGTGAAATGACCTGAAACTAGTGTTTCAAAGAAACAAGCCCCACTTTTTTTTTCTTTTTTTCCTTTTCTTCTTCTCTTTTCCCAAAGCATCAGTTTGTTTCATTCATCCTCCTCTGTTGTACTTTGCCCGTGGTGTGCCCAGTCTGGCCAGTGCCCTCGATCCTCACCGGCACCTCTCTGCCCCCAGCACAAACTTCACCTGCCCATGCCCTGCCAATTGGGCCTCACTGGGACCCACTTTCACACAGTTGAGACCAGATGCTATCCTGACACGGAAGTGAATTAGTCTGATTTTGGACTATGGCCCCTTTTCCAGCAGAAGTGTTACAAAATACTGAACCTGAATTTCCTCAGGAAGTCCTCTCCCTGCTCCCACACCTCACCCTGCCGTTTTGCACTATGAGCGCATTTTGGTTTCAATCTGTGCAATGACTTGTGAATCCCTATAATGCTGGCCAAGGAAAACCACTGCAGTAGGGCTCTTCCCTAATCTTTCAAAAGCAGCCCGAACACCCACAGGTGTGCTTTGCCCCTGCTTTCAACCCTGGCCACCGCGCTCGGTGAGTGGTGCAGCTTTCCCCATTTATGTTCAGCAGCACGGAGCAGCGAGATGTGCAGGTTACCTTCATGAGGGAGATCCCTTCCAGCTGCTTATCCTTTATCAGTGCTTCATTCAGGCCGTCTCAGAGAGCACACATCACCTGCAGGTACTTGTCAAATGCGATGCTACAGTTAGAAGAAAAGAATTGCAGATCCTCTCATTTCAGCCCTGTTTCAGGTTTCCCAGTTAATTCATGATTTTCCTTAAATTCATCACTAGCATATTCTACTTGCACACTCTATTAGATTGAAACAATGTTGATATAGTTACAGAAGAACGTGCTGTCCTCCCTAATCCGTATAGAGATGTGCGCAGCCATGGCCAGACGACGCTGAAGGCTGACGCACACACAGCACGGCTGTGCACCAAAATCCTCTTTCATCTTCAGGGTCTCCTTCAGAGTCGATAACAGCCAGAGGTCTGAACACATCCAAAGAAGCAAGCCATGAGCAGCTTGGGCATCTGAGTGACTGGATTCCCACCATCCTGAAGCTCAGTTACATCTCCAAATATTTACTGTCGTCTCTTTGACTCTTCCCCACCCCGAGTTTAAAGCAGTGGGTGATATTTATGACATTTGCACACGTGTGCACACACTGCAAAACACAACACTTTATTTTCTGTTCTTCTAGGTGAGAGAAACTCTTCCTTTACTTACAAAAAGGCAAATGTAGGAGGCCAAGGTCTGCATGAGCCGAAGAAGTGCCGTTGGCTGCCAGGCAGCGGCCGCCCTGCAGCCCCTGTGCCCCGGCTGTGCCATCGCATTGGGACTGTGCTGCCATTAGCACAGCCAGCAGCCGCACCGCCAGGCACAGAAAAATCTACAGTGCAATTTTATTCTCCGCAAGGTACCAAAGCAGCTCTATCTGTGCCATGGGCGAAGCCCACCAGACAGGCAGGCAGAGAAGGAGGCAGCACTGGATCCTCCACCGCTTCTTATCCCTAATTAGCTGCGGGATGACGGCACCCTGTCTGTATTGACTCTCTTCATTAGTATCTTCAGGCTTTAAATAGATGCTGTCTCTCTGCCATGCTATATAATTTTAGGCCAGCAATAAAATGCAGGTATGAAAAGCATACCGATAAAAATCTGTGCGGGATTCATAATAATGGCGAAAAATTAAAACCAAAATGGAAAGTGTTTGAGTACTCTACAGTCAGCACTTGTTCACTTGTTTCTTAATGTGAAACAATCAAACATTTAAAATATGCAGGGACACACACACAATTTGTATGTATAAACATACATTATTTAGACCAGCTGAATTCTCAAGAGCTGCAAATGGTCCATGAATTATTCTGTAATTTATACTTCCCCCATCTGAGAATATGCTTCCACCAAAAGATTTTTCTTTTCCAATTAAAATTCATTATGTTAGCGTCCCAACCAAGCAGACAAAATAACACAGAGGGAACGCAAGTTATGACCCATGGGCTTTGCATGTCGGTCTGCTCCCAGACATCATTTTCCCCATAAGCCCCCCAAGGCATAAGTCGAAAACAGGCTCTGAGCCAGATGAGCAATTTTGTTTGCACACATCTCCCAGCCCGCACCTCTTCAGGAGGCACCTCAAACACAACAGTAGATTGAGACCAGTGAGAGCCTCCTGCACACGCACCGTACCACTGATCCAAAAACGAGCGGCGAGCCAGACCAAGTGCTCCCCAGGCACCTGTTGGCTCCCCCATCACCGCACTGGTGTGGGACTTCAGGTACCACTGCCATAACAAATGGGTTTTACTCTCCTCCTCTGTGTACGGTTGCATGCTAACCCACCACTTGGATCTGATTTCAAATGTAAAATGCCCATGGCACTTTAACATCCAACTTGCCTTAGCCAGATCAGCCACAGAGTGATGGTTTTCTTTTTGACACGCCTGCACAGCTACTGAGTCCCGCATAGCACCGGCACCACCGCTTGTGAAGCCACGTACTTCTGTATTTGTACTGAAGGTTGTGGAGTGTCTGCTCATTTTGCGTTTGCTCCAAACCTAGAGCTTCTGGAGTCTTCTCTTAATAATTATTTTAAAAACAAAGGAATTAGTTTTTCCTCCTATCTGTGATGTACAAAACGACTTGAGAAGGTAGCAAAAAAAAAATTATAAAGGGGAAAAAAATATTTTAACGTTAAAATTTAATACTACTTCTATCCTAAAAAAAAAAACAACAAAAAACCACCTTTAGAAAACCAAATAAATTATGACTGCAAAAAAAGATGAAAGTTGCACTACAGAGAGAGAAGAAATGTCAAGTCAGGCTGGTTCAGGTCCAATATTCTGCTTGTTGCACTAACACCTGTCGAGTTCAAGCACTTAGAAGAAAGCTCTTCTTCTAAAAACTGAATGTCTGCGACTCTGAGCCACGTTTCACTTTCCTGTCCTTGAAATCCCCAAGGAATTGTCCAGGGAAAGAAGGGGGAAGGGGAGAGCAGCAAAAGCAGACATTGCATTCCTGTTATTTTTAAATATAATAACAAAAAAAATCCGCTAGCAGAAAGCTGGGAATATTCAAAGCTTCCCAGACCTTTGTACAACCTTTTTAAAACCCAAAGGGAAAAACAAAACAAAAAGGAGCAGTAGAAGCCAATTTTAAAGTTTCCTTTGCAGGTCACCTTTGAGATGAAGTCACAGATTTCCTCTACATAATATGGTCTGAAAATACATTATGATGATATTGATGGTTTCTGTGCAAAAAGAGCAGTGCCAGAAATTGAATTAGAGCTCTCCTGCTTTCTTCTGTGAAGTACTGATGAAGTGCCCAGTCTGAAATCTCGTTTCCTTGTTAAAAAATTGTGAACAGAATAAATGCATCTAGCAGTTTTGCCTGTTAGAATAAAATATTGCTATTGGTCCTGCAGAGACTGTCTAACAGCGCTCATCAAGTTATGCTGCAGCCCCCCTGCACATTGGCATTATTGGCTACTTTTTCATATAAGTTCCACAACTTGTAAGTTCCCAAAGTTATACGTTTGGTGTAGCAGGAACCCAGTCTGGACAAATGAACCTTTCTCTCTGGAGACACCCAAAAGCAATTTGAAGGGTTGACCCAGAATCCAGCAACATTGTTCTTAACTTTGTATTTAAAGCCTCAGTTGAGGATTTGGTTAGAATTTCAGATTCATTTAAAGAAAGACATATAATATGGATTCATAGGGAACGCCACAGTTACACGGAATCTAAAAAAATCCTGCAGAATGAATGGTTTGCACTGACTATTACAAACTTATTTATGTTTGCCCACAAACTGATGAGGCCACTTTGCCAGACTTTCCCATTCCAAATGAACTTCAAGCTGTTCAGACTCCCTACGGCTCAAGTCATATCCCTCTACTGCTTACAAAGCCAAAGCCACCTTTTAGGTGTCCCAGTGCATCTGCCTGCCCATGAGCTCATCTTCCAGCCCTGGATCAGATCATTGCTTAGCTGTACTTCAAATGTATTATGACAAGCATTCCTAAATAACTACTGTATTTGAAAACATGACCAAAATTATGGGGTTTTTTTTGTTGTTTTGGCAACCAAAGTCAGTGAGCGTACAACAACTTGCATCGTCGGGCTATTGGGTGGGAGTTTGAATGAGATAACAAAAAGCAGTACATGGTATTGCCCAAAAATGCAGTCTTTCACAACTTACAGGAGCAATCAGGCAGGCAGACTGTGTAGAGGTCTGTAGGCAAACCCCAAATCTTCCAGTTCTTCCCTGAAGATTTTTGTTTATCCACTTTCCTTTGCTAAGGAGCTTTCTGAGCAAAGCAGCCTGACTGGCTAAAGGCCGTTCAGATTCCCAACAGGGACCCAAACTGTGAACAGAAAATCCATCAATTATAAGCCTCCCTAGAAAGTATCCCTGTGCATTTTATATCTTTGTAAGATCAGATGTGAAATCATCTCCAAAAGAGAGGCAGGGAAGAATCCTTGCCCTCCCCCCCCCCCCACAAAAAAAAAATAAAAAGTTAAAGGACAGACTTGAACTCACAGTCTGAACATTTCCTTTTTATTTGTGCTCTGCTGCTCCCCAGGGCTGCCAGCAATGCCCAGCTGATCACATCTGATCTGTATAAAACACCATCTTTACCTGACACCGTTTTGTCCAAGGGGAGCTCTCTAAATTAATTCCACAGGCTTCTAAGAGCCCTGACAATTCCTTTTTGATCTTTTCTGCTGCTTCCCAACACATTCAGGGCTGTTTAAACCCAGTCAGAGTGGTCTAAAACGAATGGCAACTCTTGTCATAACGCTATCCCTATCGCTACGGCTACTGAATTCCCCCAACGCAACAACTACAGGTAAAATCAGGGCCCTACGCAGTCAAAATTATCAGTATTGCAAATATTTTCTCCCTTTTCTCTCTCCATCTCTGGAAGGCTTTGTTGGCCCATGTACCACTGAGCCAACACTTTGCAGCCTTCTCAAGGAGAAGTAGAAAAGTAGAGGGCAAGCGCTGCAAACGCACGAGACAGAGCTCTGGCTGCCGAGGAGCACGAGACACGAGCCCAGCGCACACGTCTGCTATTTGGGACAGGAGAGGTGACAACCCAAAGCCCGTCAGGGAGAGGTGGGAGCGAAGCCCTTCCCTGTGCCAGGGTGGCTTTGCGTGTTTGCAGGACTGATATAGGAAGCATGCGGTGAAAAAACCTCCCATGATGAGTTGTGTCCGCACAATTTATCTCTCTACCCTGAAAAACCTTTTGAGCTTTGAGGAAAACATCTCACACGCAGAAATTCAGGGTATAGCCGTATTTCAAATATTCAAAATAAAAATAGCTGTTTCATCCAGATAACCCCAGCCCTGTCACAAAATATTTCTCGGTGAATTAGACCCATCTCCTGTGGGAAAGGCATGAAGTAGATTTTCCTGTTCTCACTCGGTCCAGGATGGGGTTTTGTCTCATTTCAGACCCCCTTGAGGATTCATTAGGTTGTGGGTGGGAAGCACACAGTGCTTGAAAGCAAAGAATTTTCCTGCTAAGGCTAATAGCCAGCATTTCCAAACTTGGGCCAGCCAGATCACAGTGGGTGATTACAGAAAATCCATGACATGCTAGAGCATGAGCTGAAGAAGTTCAGTTTTGCTGAATTTCACACCATGTCAGAGTCCTATTTGCAGCTTAGAAAATGAATTTAATAAAGCTTTTCTGCTGTAACATGGAGTGTCAGCTAGCAGATTCTCTGACACCTGCTGCTCTTTGAATCTGATACCATATTGCAGCATAATGTGGTCTAAAATTAGACTTCACACAACACACCAGGTTTCAATCTTTCAGAAAATAATTCTGTTCAGCACCTTTCATTCCCTAGCAGTGTTTTGGGACACGTGTCCTTTCCTTCCTTCCCCCTCCTGGACCAACACTTGGAATATTTAAGCGAGGTTTTGAATCAGTCGTAAAAATAAAAATAAAAACAAAACAAAACTGAAATAGTTTCATTTCCACTCGAATGCAAATTATACCATGAAGAAATACACATGCCAATTTATACAGTTGCTTCCTACCTGCACCCCCACAGAACAGAGATAGCATAAAGCTGGAAAACTTTCAACTTCGGGTGCAGAGAATTATTGTCTGAGAAGGAAAAATTTCCAAAGCTTAAGTGACAGTTGGGTGTTTGAATATCTATTTGAAGACTGAGAACCAACTACAGGAAGAAGCCAATGACAGCCACAGGATAATGCAATTTTTCTGTATAAATTTCACTCATTACCAAAGAATTCACCTGATCTATTTCTTTCTCTAATCAAGATACATTTTTGTACTACAAATTTAAATGCAATTAAGTGACAGTTTATTCTTTTTATAGAGAATTGACTGCAATTAATGCTATCGTTTATTCTAAACAGTAATTAGATTTTTTAAAATATGCCTAGCCTTTAAAAGCTAAGTTGGCTCCAAAACCCAGCTCTCAGCTGAAATTGCATAGGAAGCTTCTTTCACAAGACAAATACCTGTCTTGTCTTTCCCAACTACCAGCAAACTCTTTGAGACAATGTGGAGCTTATATACATAGCATGAATAACATTTTGCTGCCAAGAAACGTAGCACTGGTTGGTGCACTCCACCACAGACAATCAGTGTCTTCAACAGAATTTAGAAGAGGTATAATTTAAAAAAATAAAGCATAAAAAGATTACAGATGTAGACATTAAAATGTATGGAATTCACTGCGGCAGAACAGATACAGTCCTTTCCCTGGCAAGAAATTGTTCTGAGTTATCCAATAGAATTAGTAACTATGCTCTCATCTTGGGAATTACTATCGATCTACTTTTTTGTATCCAAATCAAATGGTTTCCAAATTTAGAATGCAACATCCTGCGTCAGCTTGCAAATGAGCTGGAGTGGAAAACTAAACAGATCACAAACACTAAACTTTAAAAATATAAATAGCATGCAAATTGAAGCAAATAAGACGTCCAGTGGAAAAAAAAAAAAGTAACTTCTCTCATTTTAACTGAATGTCCAGAATACTGTTTTGTACAAGACACCACCCGTAAGAGTAAAACTGAATCTGATTGACTGTCTTAGTCAATTCACAAAACCTTCCTTCACCAAATGTGTTTAAGCAAGTGAATATCCTCTCCTTACAGCAGACGGGGGAAGGTCAGCGGGGCAGGGAAGAGGAGCACAGCAGTCATACCTGGCGGAACATCGCCAAAGCAACCCTGAAACTGCTTATGTAGGGGTGGGCTCCCCATGTGCGTCCCAGAACGGCATTGCATACTGGTTGACAGGTAAACCCAAGCCAACGGTTTAAAATCAAGTTTGATAAACATTTGATTTTGCACAGTGTGAAGTGAATTGCATTCTTTACACACCAATAGCACATTTTAGCTCAAGATTTGTTCTAAAATGAATGAATGTACGCTGATCAAATTATGACCTGCTCACCCCTCTCACTAAATATATTTTCATCAGATGTTGCTGTTTCATATGGGTGAAGACAGAAATTTTGTTTTGCTCCAACATGTTATAACCCCTACAAACCACTAACCTTTTCCTGAAAATTATATGGGTCTGAGCAGAAGCTGAAGAGAAAAGAGAACATAAAGCTTCTATACATCTCATTTTGTTTAAATTATCTTCACATCTTCTTGAAAATGCAATCTACATATTGAAACAAAGGAGCCATCTTAATGGGTACATTACAATAACAACTCCTCCCATCAATCTCCATTTACACCCATCCGTATGGCAAAAAAAATGGTAATCTGAACAGAAAGAAGTTCCTCAAGCATTCCTGAAGTATTCTCAGGCTATTCAGCCCAGCAAATTTACATCTATGAACATACATCCCATTTTAGAGATAATATTCATTATGCTCATCAAAAGTATTCGGTCTCATTTTTATCTTGGAGGTACAGATGCTTATTTATAGCTCAATTAAACTTTTTTTTTTTTTTTTCTAAATAAATACAAGAACTTTAAATTGCTATGACCTGCTTGTCTCAGAGGTATTCTGCAAGTACTGAAAACGCTGGTATCAAAACCTTTCAGAAATACCAATAATCCAGAATCTGCAAGTTTGGCAACCTGGGTTGTAGCCATGCCAGAGTTTTCCTTTGTACCTTGCATGAGTTTTTGTTCCTTGTTGTCCCCTCGTGTATCTCTCTGTAAACCAAGGGTATGACTAACTGGGCATACAGGTGGTGAGGGTTGTGAGGGTTCATTAATAAAAACTTATGTTTGTAAAATACTGAACATTTTCAGTATGCCTATAAATCTTCACATGCATACAAATGCAGTTATTTTAAAATTTGAAAATACATGCATGAAAATTATAGGCTATAAGATAAGATTATCTAAGAAAGGCATATGGAGCGTGTTGCAATTTAAGACACGTTCAGGGCCTGGAGACGAAAGCCAGACTCGGGTAGTCTGGCTACAAAAATTCTTGAGGCTTGGGCGGTAGCTCGTTAGCATCGTTTTATGGCCATCCAAAGTTGATGAGGGACTTAGTCATAAATTATTTATCTTTTATTTTAATGTTTTTTCATGAAAACCAGCTATTACATTCTGTTTGATTATGGTGCTGGTTTGCATTTTAATCCATTTTAATGATTTTGAATGCTATGATTAAGAGAAAGAAATAAAGAGAGTGGATCAGGATAGGCACAGTCTTATCATATATACCCTTAACTAAAGTGGGTCTGGGATCCCAGGCTGAAATCATGCTCATGTACTACAAAGCATCCCCAGAGCAGTAAGAAAGATCTCGTCGTCCTCTGGCACCAAACACTTCCACTGGCCCCTCTCTCCCACCCGGTAGCTCAGACTGTGACAGGCGATTCCCTGGGATACACCCCGCTGTGAAGGAGCAGCTGGGTGATGGAGGACACAGCTGAGTGCAGCCAACGCAAAGCCCTGCACGGTATCACTGCAGAAATGCACAGGAGAGAAAGCATACGCGGGGGTGGTGGGGAGGGGAAATTGTGAAAGAGGCATTGCCAGTGCAGAATATTTTTATATCCTTCTCAACTTTGAAACAAGTAATATATTACTTTGTGTATTTTCAATGCTCCCAAAACCAGGAGGACCTGAAAGCCAGCCCTGAAAGAGGGAAACCCAACTCGAGCAGAAGCTAGCAGTAATGAAAGACATGCCCAGAAAAGGATGGCTTTAAAGAAAACAAACAGCAGCAGCCTTCCAGACAGAAGGGATGGGTTTGCTTGCACTCAAACATGGTCTCCTTTAGCTGGGGCAACCAGCAGAGCCACTAAGCAAAGAGGGAACCAGAAGGTCCACTCCAGAAGGACTCCTGTGTGATTAGGTCGCCGCTTTACTTTGTTTAATAGATCTTGACAAATCATTTGACATGCACGTGGCCACAGGGAACCCTTTCCAACATATAAAATGGGAATTCACTCATCAGGAAGGAATGACATGCAAACCCTGACCCTAATTTAGTCCTATATGCCCCATCGCCTCTTTAAATATCTATTCTGGCAGTATTCACACGCAGTGGGCAAACTCCAGCTTGATTCACATGCAGAGAGTTTGGATGAACACTGTTCTGCTACCCGAGTAGTAGATGGGAAGAGCTCCTGGTAATTCAAGATGATAAAAGCACACACACAGGAGAAGCTATGCAGGGAAAGCAGCTTTAACTGCAGACTCGGCGCTTTACACAGCCAGTAAATGGACTGTTAGGGGCTTACAGCATCATAAGAAAGCTTTTCAGGGTTCTCTTTTGATGGATACATGGCTCTGTACCTATGTACCAGTCCAAGACTAACTTAAATGAAGTTTTGTTTCGGAAACAGAATGAAGTTATAGTTATCAGAAGAAACAGAGATTGCTTCACAGGGGCTCTGTACCAGTACGACAGTGTAGGATAAAGCTGCAGTTTGTTTTCTGTAAAAATGTTTAGACTGTTACCATTGCTACTAACCCCAGTATGCAACCAGTTTCAATTGCATAAGGATGTCTTAAGCCACTATTAACTTTATTCCCTACTTGGGAACATACCAGAAGGTTACAATCAGGTCCACAATAGAGTGATAAAGTACCGCTGGTATTACAGAGAACCTCAGAGCAAAAATGAGCACGTCAGACTCCGCATTCAAACCCAGATGAGCTACTAGCTCACTCTCCTTGTACAAAAAAAAAAAAAAAAAAAAAATTAATCAAGAAATGGAGCCGAAGGACTACAATAAGTGAGATGCAGCCACTACCTCAGTGGTTTGCAATGATCGTGCCTATCGCAGGTCTCTGCAGGTTGCCCGGCGGGCAGCATGCACTGGGGGCACAGCCTGTCTAATCCACACACGTGGGGGGCTCTGGCTGCATGCTGAGAGGGGAGAATACTGTGGATCCAGCATTAGAGCAAGTGGGAAAACCTGAACAAGCCACACACTGCTTTTTCTGAGCCAAGACTGAATAAAAAGTCCTTGCTTAATCACAACAGCCAAAACAATGAACCAGAACAAGCAAACGGGTTTTAATTTGTCATTGACTTGACTGAGCAACCACTGTAAATAAAAGGAACTCAAATGATGCTCCATGTAGATAATCAATTGTCGCTTGTTGAGCAACTGAAATTGAGAAACTGGAGAAAAAAAATACCTAAAAGAGTAATGTATGGCTTGTGGAAGACTCCTGCCAAACTGTAGTGTATGTAGTCTAAGATTTGCCTACTCTATCACATTTGAGCATGAACAATGGGAGCTCAAACCTCTGGGTGGATGCAAGTTATGATGTATGGCTCAGAACAGACAACAGGTCTGTGACATACCAGGTATTTTCTCACTGCATCCACAGCAAGTTTTCCCTGACTCACTGTTGCTAGGTATTTAATCAAGATGTAGTCTAAAAAAGTTCAGTGATTCTATAGTTCATAATTATTGGCTAAAATGTGTTTTCAGTAACCTGGCTATTTGCCTGGTCCATGATTTTTTTTTGCTGAGATTCAGTCCATCAGGCTGTAACATAGCCAAGAATTAGAAGAGATGTCCTCTGATTTTAGCAGAGGAGGAGGAACGCGCTTCCCTGCCCCCCCTTTACCGTAACTCCCAATTACCTCGACTTGCAGAAGGTTGATCCATATGGTGAACACAAGACTGCAGGCAAGCATGCCTCGAACGAATTCTCAGTGTGGAAGGGTGGAATAAGCCATATGTTTTCACAAATTAGGGGTGACTCTCTAACGCCCGAGTGATGAAGCAGATCCAAGAGTAAGTTATGCATGATCCTCTCCGATGAGTGAAGAGTAATGTTTTATTCAGTGCCTCATGCTGTGAGCTATATTTATACCAAATGTATCTCTTTGTACATTTTAAAATGTTATCTATTAAGAGGACACTGCAACTGCAACACCAGACTATGTACACCGTCATTTAAAACCCAAGAGCTATGGGAGGACTGTATGTGGCATTGGCACCATCCAGCTGTGAAGTTACTTGTCCAGATGACTCAGAAAGGCCAAAGACCTTCAAACCCAGCTAGCAAGCCGCCTCGGAGAAAGTCTTTTGCCTTTATACACAAGGTATGAAACCTCTGAAATCATATGACTACATGAAAACACAACTAGCACTTTGCTTTCCATTCTTTGTTATGGTAACTACCCAATAGCACAGTGTTTGAGGCTTTTTTTTTTTTTAAATAATCCCAGCTTCTGGAATGCTTGGGTTATTGTAGTACCTTTCTTTTTTCTTCTTTTGCTTAAAATCTCCCAAGAAGAGAAAATTAGCCATCAAACTAAAATTATCATTCTTTTAATCTCTGAATCGTTAGAGAAGGCTGCTCAGGTAGGGCGGTGGGAGGGAGGCAGCCCTTCGCTCACCCCGCAGCCCCCAGGAGCGGCATCCCCGGGGAGCTCAGCCCGCAGAGAGGACCGACCCACTCGCCTCCCCGGGAGCTGCCCCTCTGCCTTCAGGACCAGCTCACAGCAGAGAGGACGTGCAGCCAAACAACAGTGCTCTCACAGAAGACGGTATTTCAGATGGAAAGAGAGTAATGGTGAAAACAAAAGCAAAGATCATTCTGACTGAAAATCCATAGCTGCTCTTAAACATAATAACTACAATCACATTTATTGACCAAGTTGCAGAGGTAGAGCCCATAGGCAAGATCATCGGCTAAGATGAATCGCCATAGCACCATTACCTTTACCACTTCTCACTTGATCTCGCCCACTGTGCTCCCAAAATGGCCATGGTATTTTTTTTCTTTTATTGTACAAAAACACCAACCATTTGAAAGAGTACATTTTTGCTGTACAGCTTACATTTCACTTATTTTACACCTTGCTGTAATTCATTCCTCAGCCTCATCTGTGTCTAAACAGATGCAGCAATGCAGTCTACCGGTATCTGCTTATGAAATTCATGAACTAAATAGACCATAGGAAAAAATTTGAAGCTATCTCCTGACCTTTTAATCAGTTGTTACCTTCTGCAACAGAATTTCTCAAAGCTCAGCTGCTCTGAATTCTTGCCTGTCTCATGTAATGAGCAGATGTGGCAAAGTAAGGATTTGTAACATGATGAAAGTTATGATGACAGATCTTTCTCTGCCAGATTTTTATGTTTTTACAGGCTAACACTGAACTGCAGCACTTTTTTTTTTTTAATTCAGCTTCTGACAAGAACACATAAAAAGCATATCAAAGGCAACAATAAATCCACTAAAATACATCTCTCGATTCAAACAGATCTGCACTTTACAGGACCGTGCAGATCACACTCAGTTCAAATTTACTCATAAATATCGACTCAAACATCTCAGGACTCACAGTGCCCTGCATGTCCCTTCTACCGCCTAAAAATAACCCCAGGTGTTACTTAGTGAGGGAAATCAAGATGGTGATATGTAGGAATATTTAACTGGCACAAGAAGGAAAAACCAAACCCAACGCCAAAGACAATGATAAAAGGAAAACAGTCCTCTCTCCCCTGGGCAGTAAAGCAATTACGAGGGAGAGAGCTGCTCCGTGGTTATTATTGCAGGCTGAAGTGGTAGCATTCTCCATGATTATCACAAATGCCTCCACTGGGAGGAGGGAAGTGGGAGGATTTACCAAGCAGCAAAACCCTTGATTTCCCTCCCACTATTCCCAGCAATGCCTGCCAAACTGAGCTCTGACAACAGAGAGGTGCAGCCTTAGGCAGCTCCAGCAGATCTACACCCGTCTCCTGGCAGAGCCAGACCAGGACAGGGCAGCCGTGGGGACCACATCAGCATTGATCATCACCTTGCCAGGCTCACCCAGAGCTGCCGAGGATCTCCACGGGCCCCACAAAGCCTCTGGCTGAAAGCTGGGGCATCGTGGTATCCTTTCTAATATTTTTACACATGGCCATTTGTCTGTTTTACTTTGAATCAGGACACTTTGAAAAAGTGAAATGTGAAATGAAATGAAAATTCCAAGTTCATGAAATGAAAATTCCAAGTTATTTCTTCTCAAAAAGAAGTCAAAATGCTTCATCTTAGTGTCAACATTTCTCGGTGTTGTCACACAACTAAAAATTTCCTCAAAATATTTTGAGGATAACAAAACAAAAATGGTAAGAGTGAAATACAACATGTTGATAACCTCTCTCTGGAGAAAAAACAAAAAAAATTTTTTTTTTTTTTTTAAATCGGAGTTTCCATCTAGCTGCAAAATTAGCCAATGGTGCTGACACCTACCAGATCCCTCTACCAGACAAGCTGATAACTTCAAGACTGGTCCCTACATGAAATGGGCTGATAACTGTGTCTGGCTATTAGGGGTATGCTTGTGCGATGTTCTGCGGGCTGACACAACCTTGTTCTGCCAGCATGCCAAACCAAAAGTAATCCAAAAAACAATAAAGTAAATAGTTTGGCAGGGTGCTGAGCCCAAGCCAATATACTTCACCACTTGGGCCATGTATGAGGTCACACTAACACTGCTTCACAACTGCTGCCCCACGAGGGCGAGGGCGCAGAGAACTCACGGGTGCCTGCTTTGCAAAACACCCCAGAAACATACTGCTAAATGTCTACAATATAATTAGACGAACAATAAGGCCCACAAAGTTTAAAGTACGTCATCATCCCTAGGACTACTTCCTCTAGAAGCCAAGTGTGTTATTAGTGGGATAGAAGGGGAAATGGTCTGCATTGTCTAAGCAATACCTGGTCCATTAAGGGAAAATCTGCCTACTGGCCTGCTTTAGTGTTTTCCTGGCTAAACCGACATATGGTTCATTATTATTTTGCATTACGATAGCCCCTAAGGAGCCCAGCTATATCAGGGCCTCAGTCTGCTAAGCACTTGTACAAACACAGGAAAAGAGCCCCTCCTCTGAAGAGCTCACTGTCTAAACAGAGGAGACAGACAAAGGGCTGAGATGCTGTGTGAGGGTTTGCAAAACTCATCTTCCATTAGGTTTTTTTTCCTACAATTGGTTTTTCACTTTGTTAAAAGAGGATTTTAGTTTTCAAGAGAAAAAGGAAAACGAAGGGAGGGACTTAAAAATGGCAGAGGATATCAATGGGCAGCATGAAAACCAGGAACAAGGAGGTTAGTGAGAAGAAACTGAGACATGAATAAACACAGACAATTTTTACATTTCCAAGAGGAAGGGGAGTATCTTTTCACCACATGTGCAGCAGAGAAAACAAAAAGTAACAGGTTCATACTGTAGGAAAAACATTAGATGTTACAGAAAAAAAGTTTTACAGAAGTAAGAGTAGGGAAACCCAGGGACAGGCTGCTGGGAAAGCTGAGGAGACACCAACATTGGAAGACCTCAGAAACACATTGAACATTTATCAGGAATGACCCAGACGAAAGTGACTCTGGCTGGGGCTGGAGGCTGAGCTCCCTGCCCTTGCAGCTCTCCCATTCCTGTTCTTCCAGGAGGGTCACCTCTTTCACATAGTTTTGGGCCAGGATCACTGCTCTGCTATGGTGGCTGCAGGTACAAAATGAGCAAGTTTAAACTCACTCAGAAATACAGTCAGAAACGAAACCACCTCTTTCCCCATGTTCTCATTCATTTTTGTACTCATATTTCACCAGACATCTGCTATCTTCAGACGTCCGTAGAGAGGCATCATATACACAATGAAATACATCCAGAAAGAAAGCCTGGTCTTTTCAACTCCATATAAAAAGTCAAGGAGTTGCTAAAGTCAGAATGGTATTTCTTGGGAAATGCTAAAAATGCCACAAGTCCACCTTATATCCTGCAGGCCATGAGCATGGAAAGACAGCTCTCCAGAGGGCTAGACAGTAAGAAGCAATAGCAGATGACAGCAGTGCCAGCCAAGAGGAAAACCTTTGCTAATTCCTTGAAACAGATCCGTGACACATTAGGTAGGGCTGATGTCCTAAGCAATCTCCTCGATTTGTGAAGGGTCCCTTTCTACCTCTTCATGGAGGACAAAGTGAGCACTTAAGATAACCAGAGCTGGGAACAGTCAGAGTTTATGAGTGGGGGGAAAAAAAACAACCAACAACTGATGAGCATCTAAGTGTCTTCCTTGTCTTGTGAAGCAGCAGTGGTATCTAACAGCAGGAGACAGCCCATCTGCTAGATCCTGTTCTCTGCTTCTCCTGCACAAGATGATCTTTTACTTTACTCCAGGAAAAGAACAGTGATGCCTTCTCCCTGGTTCACATTCTGGATGATCCAAAAATACCCGACCCCCTCTGCCCTCCACTGTTGAAGGGGACAGACCAAGAGACTTAGTGACAAAAATGCAAAGCAGTATCCACTTATCCACCACTCCCCAGGACCACAAACAAGTGTAAATTTAAGTAAGGTCCTACAGGGCATGGATGATGATGCATTGCTTGCATTTTGGGCTTGGAAAGGATAATGCCGTGTTTCTGCGTTCCTACTGACTTTCCAGCAAGAGAGTTGCAACTGTTAAGATGTGCTCATCTGAAATACCTTTATTTTCCTGCAATGCTCTATTTTGACGATAGAGTATATTCCTTCTCCCCTCCTCTGAAAACCTATTGAGAAAGAGACCATTATCTTGAATGGGGAAAAGGCTAGTATGAAGCCTTTTCTAGTCATTAGTAGGAGCCTTCCCCCAGTCAAGATCAGCCTTCTGCAGAAATAAACAGAAGTTAAGAGCCCTCTGTATCTGCTTTCAGCATCACAGATGCTATTGTTAAGAGAGCACCACTTGGAATGAGTGAAGTGCTCCAGAAGTGCTTATCTTTATGACCTGCCTCTAGCAGAGAAATGAGCTCATTATTTTTATCTTAAAATATTATTACATTAAAGCATAATAATATTGTTTCATTGTTTAGATCCCAAGAACTTTGGTCTCACTCAGAGTGGTGGGTTTCTCGTCGGGTTGTTCCAAACACCTAGAAAAAGGCAGCTCACGTTTTACTGAATCCAGCTGAATTTCAGAATTGCAGCTCTCTAGTGGTTTGGTTGCTTCTGCAGCCTGGAGGAAACGTTCACAAAGATCCTCTCTACCAAACCCAGCTGTCCCCCCTCCATCACCTCCCCAGCCCCACCAGAATAATTAGCCTCAATATTTAAAGAGAAAGGGAAAAAAAACCCCATCAAACTAACACTTTAAAGCATATAACCTGGAATCCTTATTCTGAACGTTTTTCCTTCACTGGCTCATCTGCCTGCAGGGAATTCAGTTAGTTACATTGCTAGACTGAAAAACCCTGAAGCCGTCCTTGAAATGAATGGCTCCATTCATTTGAGTGGGAGTGTGTTCTGGTTTTATTACCTGACCCCATATTTCTACCACAGAATCACAGGGTAAGTGAGTAAAATAACCTGTTCTCAACTGTGGCTGCCTGGTTATATCCTCCTATTACATTAATTTTTGTTATTTTTCTAGGATTAATTCAGGGCACTGGGAAAGGATAACATCCCCCACCTCCCCACGAAAACACAGTTTTCAAATATCTTCTGAATGATTTAGTGCTACTCAACCCATTGAATTTCTGTCTCAGCAATTAAAAGGAGAACCAAGAGAATTAATTAATGAACTGAGCGGAAAGTCTTCCAAAATAACCATTATGAAAGCTCACTATAAGCAACAGCAGCCCTTCCATCATCTTCAACAGACTTCACATCAGATCCAAACTGCAGTCATTTATTTCAAACAAAACAGAACTGTTAAATTGTAACCCCCCAAAAAACCCCAAAAGCATTCACACAAATGAGGGTTGGTTTCCCTAACCTTTTCATCATCCTTTTACAAGGATTTCAGGAGTGTATCTCTGGAAAGGCCCCTTCCCAAAACCGCTCCACGAGCAATCACATCTCAGACGTGCCGCTGCACGACAGCGCCCACGCTCCAACGCCGCCGCTGGAGCAGACGTCTCGGCGTGGGCACGGGCCCGAGCGCCCGGAGCTCCGCACATCCCAGACCAGGGCTGGCCTGGGCCAGTGCCGGGAGCAGGGGTGTGGTGGTGCACCCGTGGGTGCTCCCACTACAGCATCCCCAGGGCAGCACCCCCGGGCGCGCTGCCGGCCCCTCCTGCGCACGGAAATAATCAGTCTCATAATTTCAGTCTGATATGCAAATAGGTCTTTATCATTACCAAGCTCTGTAACAGATAAATATACCGTATAGACTAAATCATTATCCAACTGCCTTTTTTATTTTTTTTGAAAAAAAAAAAAAAATGGAGCTGGGCAATTATTTTTAAACCCTGCTATGAGGAATAATAGCCGACTTCACAGGGCTGGCTGTGAACAGCCCATAATGCTTGGGGAAAGTCCAGGCTGTAATGCTCTGTAGTTTAATGACATGTTACATAGGGAGAAAAATGTATTTGGAAGGAAATACCATTAAAAGAGGTAAGAACTAAAATGCTGTACTGTAAAATGCTTATAAGAGGGGGAAAAAAAACCAACAACCCTGACTATTCAATTTTCAAAAGATTTCAGAGCTTGTCTGCCTGGCACATGATGAGTAAACTAAAGAAAAATATCCCGTTTCTGAATAGAGCTGAAGATGACCTTACAGGACCTTTTTTGTTCTGAGAGACAAACTAAGGAAGGTAAAACAGGTGCTATTGTTAAGAAAGGGATATTCAGCCCTAGGATGATTATGATTCTTCAAGCTGTAGAAATGCAGTCAGAAAAATCTGCAGCAGCTTTAACTTCTATTAATAGTACAGAAGCATGTTCTGGCATTAAAATAATGAGGAATGCTAATTCCAGATCCCTTCTGATCCCATCTTTTTTTTTTTTTTTTAAATAACATATCTATTCTTTTTATTTTAACATATCTGATTATTCTGGAGTTAATTATTCATAAATAGTTTCCAGTAAAACCTGTTTAATAACCCATTTTAATTTAGCATCCCCAAGCAACACAAAATTTCTAATTACTTACATCAATAGTCACCTCTCAAAGATGACAGTGACCTCCCAGAAACAATCCCATTACAAGTGTGCTCGCTGGATTCCTGGGCTCGTAAGCCACTGTCTGCCTATTCTATACGTACAGTTTCTACAGAACCCATTTGGTGGCTATAAGCCATATAACGCTGACATTTCCAAAGCAGTCTGATTAGATAGATACCCGTTTCCTGACTGTCCTTAAAGGAGAATTTTACAGCTGGAAAATTCAATTTCTTTAGAAATCCTGGCTGTGTAATTGTTATTTTTTTTAAAAGCAGATAATAGATATTTCGCCTGCAAGCGGAAAGGTTACATAAATAGATACTGCAGCACTAAAAGCTCATTCAAACAATTAAAAAAGTCTTGATCAGCCATTCATATATCAAAAGACCTATGAAACAAAACAGTGCTGTGATGTATACCAGTAGCTCCTGTAAAACATGAGTTTGAGACCCCCCCACTGCAGCAGCACCCTATAAACAAACAGAAGAAAAGCCTCAGCCCCTGAAAGCTCTCAGTCCACGGTAGGAAAAATGTAAGATACCATTTTATCTTTAAGTCCTTCTGAGCTGTATTATTGCCTGTCTTTACAGCATAGCGGATACTGGTACATGTGCAGGGTGCTTAAGCACTGCCAAAAAATGGGAAAATTAAAAAAAAAAAAGAAAGAAAGAAGGAAAAAAAAGAAAAAAGAAAGTATATATCAAATAAGGAAGGGGTAGCAAAAAAGAAAATGCACCAGTAAATCTGGTTTCATTTGTTTGGAGAGGTAGTCTCGATGATCCGGCTACTAGCTACCAGCTAAGTGTGATTTAATTAAGTAAATATGAATTGTTAATGGGAATTCCTTTCCAGTGTTGCCTTTCCAAACAGAAAAATGGAAGATGACAGCCAAACACCTGCCAGCCAACGCAAGGAGGGAGCCACTGCTCACTCGTGTGGCTGTTGCCTTCTCTCCGCAGCACTATCAAAGCAGCACGCGAGGCACAGGCTGGTGCGCAGCTCCTCTCCTCAGGCAGTTATCAATGTCAATCTTTATCTGCCTGACTGTGGCCCCAAATAATGAATGCTAATGGAAGAGCATGTGTTCCTGTGTCAAGTATGGCATGTCTCATTTTGTGGCTCGGGCTAGAAGTGTTATTGATACAGCACCCCGGTGTACACATCAGCTCACAGCAGACAGGTAAATAATGACAAGAAATTCCTCCACTTCAGGGAGCTCACAACACAAAGGTACTCCGGGTATGACAACGAGAAGAGAATGACAGTGCTTGATAGCCACAGTAGTTTGGAGGGTGGTGGGGAGCTCTTCTAGAAGCAGCAAGGTTGGGAGTTAAATATGACATTGTGCAAAGTATTCTTAACTCCTCATCCTGTGTAGGCAAAGGGGCTGGAGGAGACCAGGGAGCCAAAAAGTTTAAAAAAAAGCAGCATGAACAGAACAAAGATTGCTGAAGGGATGACAAGGTGAGAGAAAACATTGCTGTCCAGACGTGGGCAAGAAGGAAATTCAAGGACAAAGATAATAAAGAACAGGCTGTACCGATTGTCCGCTATTCACCACATACGTGCCACCATCCCTTGGGCAGGGCAGCTTCATACTCACCAAAAACACAGAGAGAATAACTGGCTGGGGTGAAGATTCATGCAGCTCTGGATGTGTCTCCTAGTAGCTGCTTCCCCAGAGAGCTGAAAGATGCCTCCTGTTTGACTCGGCAAAGGTCTGCACATTTCCACGTGGAAATAAGGTCTGCCCCTATCCACGTGGGTCAGAGCCTGACTGAACTGGTTTCCAAGGCACCTCAGCTTTTCTGGAAGAGACTCTGGGAGGGGATCCAGCAAGAAGTATTTACTAGAGGGAATTTCAAAAGCTTAATGTGGAAGAGAAGATAGCGACACTGGGAATAATCAATAGACGTACATCACTGGTACCTCTCAGCCAAAGTCCCAGTCTTCGCCCCGGCTCACCAGCCCAAGGGCTGCCAGACACCAAACGTGCTGAGCCAGGGCCAGTCCCAAACCCAGCCCTGCAGCCTCCAATGCAAAGCGATTCAGCACGCTGTGACTCAGTAATATCTATACCCCACATGGCGCAATCAGATCCCACTTTTCAAGTCCATCTGACAGTCAGAGTGAGGACTCCTCTGCGAGACACACAGACACTGTATCTCTGAGCACCAGGCTGGCACCACGCAGGGCTTTGCTAAGCACAGGCAGTCTCTCTGGATGTATTTCAAATGACAAGCTATATGCAGTGTAAGACTGAAGCCTCTAAATGAAGATTAGTCACTGCAATTCTTTGCTAGCAGGTACTATAAGGAAAAGTGTGTTTCCAGTTTAGTGAAGCAAGTGCATATTGCTTTTAACTTACCCTCTGAAGTGCTGTCACCTGTCAAAGTCTCTTCACTAAGTCGTGATACCACACATCAGAAGTATTGCAGATCCAGACACACTGCCTCATGGCGAAGAGTTGACATTTATTTCTCAGTGAGGACCCACAGCCCTCTGCTGCTGCAATAGCAACGTCCTGCCAGAAAAATCAGTACAGCATCTCTTTGAGGGAAAAAAATTCCTGGAGACAAGAATAAAGAACAACTAAAAACCGTGTCCTCAGAGGTATACTGCAGCCTGGATAAAGGCATAAAGATCACACCAAACCACTTTTAAACCCAGCTGAACCATACAGCCCTGAGAGGAAGGAAGAAGAAAAGGAAAGCGGGCAGAGACAGGCAAGGAAAGGCCAGAGGGGGGACCCCCCAAACACCCCACCCTACAACCACACCACCCATCCAGCAGGCACTGGGAGGACCTAACCCCTTTATAGGCTCGTTAGCAGGTTCCCAGCTGAAGCACACACCAAGTCATTGGGGCTTCTAGTGATCACCTTCACGTGCCACACAGCCCCTTGGTATTCAGCTGCACAGAAAAGCAATTAGAGTCAAGCATGAGCGCTCTGGGATAGTGAACGAATACTGAAAAATAGTGTAAACAGCTTTTTTATTCAGTGCCACCAGGCTAAACTTGCCTGCTAGCTTGCAAGTCATTTTTAACTAGGTAATTGAGTCTGCTGAAATAGGTGCTACCCTCTAAGAAGCTATTTGACTGACTGCTGGCTAGAGAAGCCAAAATTCAACGTCTGATCAATCAACTCCTCTTTCCTTTAGCTCTGCCCTCACAGCACAGGTGACAACAGGAAAAACACCTGCCTTTATAACGTTATGTAGATTCGTGCAGAACTAGTAATTACTTAAACTACGCATAAATCTGCACACTGCAACTCCCATAGATGTTATCAAAGCAAGTTTTAAACCAGCTCTGAAACTGATGGTAACAACACAAGTTAACGACCAAAGTTTTTAGCCGTCTTCTTGAGTGGGTTTTACAACTGCAGTGAACTCATTGTCAAAATACCTTTATAAAAGCTGATGAATATATGTCTGAGGCAGTCACTGAAGCACAGGCACACCCCTTGGTTACACCAACGTAACAGAGCAGGCGCTGGTCTCCACTATTCACCTTCAAAGAAAACTGATGAAGGTATCTCAATCCATCACAATTAATTAGCAACCCAGGACAGTGACAGCTCTATTGTTTTATTTTTACCAAACCTGGCAGGGACCATGTCTCTTTGTTCCATTTTCTGACGCGCCTGCATTTTCCCTCCCCTTTCCGTACGCCAGTCGTTCTTACAGGATGGATTTCAGTCGAGCCCAGGTGGCACGGGGGACCGGCGTGCCTGTGAGCCCGGGCACACCAACACTGCTAACACCTCAGGTATTGCTAGCAGTACTGAACTAAAAGTACTATACTTTATAAATGGTTGCTTTTCATCTAGGGTTGAAGTATCAGCCCTGAAGAAGGGCTTGTGCATCTACAGCTGTGACCACAGATTTTTACGGTATGAGCCACTAACAGGAGACATTACCTTCAGCGCAAAATTTGTCATTCTGAAATAATATTCACTTGAACACTGTTAACCACCAATAAAGGGTGCGCAAAAAGAGCCTTTAGGGGACAAATTCTCATGCCTCTGGTAACAGCCATTATCACCTGCGCTGCTATTAATCGCCTTGATTTCTGGCTCTAGTGTATCACTGCCTAAAGTACTATTTTGGGAAGTAGCGTTTTTGTGACTAACAGCTTTCAAGCATTTTTGTAGGCCTACTAGCAGAATAGAGAGCTATTCAGTGTGAGCAAAGACATCAGATTTGGTTCAGATGCTGATATTTGAGATATGTGGCACCATTCCCAGAGGCATTAGAAGAGATTGTCTGACAAATAACATGAGAAATGGATCCTCCCTTTTCCTCCTCTTCTGGTTTCCGATCCACTATGAAGAAGTGATGTGTTAGAAAGCACCTGTGGAAACAGGGTAATTGGGTAACTTGTCCTTTGCCTGCCAAAGAAATAAGGGTTTGAAAAGTACAAAAAGCTTACTGAACTACAAAGAGTTTTTGAATTTAAAAAAAAAAAAAAAAAAGTGGTGCTTTTAGCAATAGGACGTGTTCTTCTGCTGCCTTTTTGTGTGTTCTTCTCCTGCAGGACACTACTAAAAGCAATCCATAGCCATATGCACAAGGGCCAATCAACCTGTACATACCACAGCCCCTCTGTTTTTGAAAACCTGTGGACACTTACGCCTTTTCTTCCCATCCTTACCACGCACGGAGGGCATTCCCGTGAGCTTTTGCACCTGAGCTTAGAAGAGCTAGAACCCGAAAACCCAGATAAAGTTCTCTCAGCATTACCACTGACTACAGATATTGTTAGTGTTTTTTTACTTGTATTGCTACACAATACATATTAATAGCATTATATAGATGCTTTAAATAATGTCAGTAAGCGGCAGGTTTTACAAAAGGTATCAGTGCGCTGGTGGCAGTTACACAGCAGAAAGCAGGATGACATTCGTTAGCTGTGATGCACGGCGATGTGGACTCGCAGAGCAGCATGATCAGCCTTCGAGGCTTAGAGATTGTCTCCCCCTGTGCAACCGCCGGCAAATTCTCCCTACACATTAGCATATCAAAGCGTATACCACCAACAAAATTAACAAAACGCGAAGAATAAAAGAGACGCACTGAAACAGAATTGAGAAACCAGAAAATAAGCACACCTGCCAGCTTTTCCACTGGTGTGCGCTTTCAGCTATGAATATAAGCAGCGCTGCAGAAGGCAAAATGGAGCTGGGCTGGTTTGGGCCTGATCCTGCCTTAGAGGGGTTTTGTGGTTCCACAGGTGACAGAGGGGGTCTGTAAATGAATGTCTGCCTGCACACAGACTTATTGCTCTTGCAGTTCTTAAAGATTGTGTCTTCCACTCACAGCCTGGACGGGTGTTGGTCATCCTGTCTCACGCTGCCGGGCCAACGATGAGGGACGTGGCAGCGCTCCATCAGCCTGCTGCTTACCTCACGCGGCAGCCTCTGAACGCAGGCTGGGAACGGTTTAAACACAGCAACCAATTTAATTCTGTAAATGTGCATAATATATTGGCTAACTAATAGTCTAATTGCTACTTACTGTGTGTTTATGCTAACAGCGATGAGTATCAAAATTCTAGGAACATCAAAATGATGCTTAGACAGTTCTTTCGGATTTTTTGTATCTTGGTTTACTGAAACCTCATTGCTTTCCATGCGAGCCCAAGTTTATGCGATAAGTGTTATCTCTCTGCTATATCAAAGTAAGAATTAGTGCCCTATTAGAGAATCCCCTATCACGTTAGCATCTTTCTAACCCTATAGGCAAATAAATAATCTATTAATAAAGCATCTTCAAGTTCAGAATGGATTGCACTCTATATATTTGTTTTCTCTTAATTCAATCAAAGGAAACCCCTGAAAGGCCTATCCACCCCTTACAAAAGTTTATGAAAGGATGAAAAAAATTCTGCTGTATCAAAATAATTATATAAAACATTAGTCTCAGAAGAAAAGGCTGGGATCACAAAACCCATTCAGCTTTCAGATGTAATCTTTTTAATATGAGGCTAGATTAAACAACGTGATGTGAAAGGGGTTAAGTATAAATCCATATAGATGCCCAAAGTATTTACAGTGTGCATTAAATAAATCATTTCATGTGAAAGGACAGTTATTGTTACTGGAAAGGTTTCCTAATTCACTTTCAGATAAAAATAAAGAGGGCTGCATTTAGAAGCTTTGTACACTTTTTCCCTTCTGACAGCTTTCAAGTGGCAGCATATTATTTGGTCGCTGCTACATACAAAGTGTCTTAATTAAAGGTTGTCTAAAAATACAGAACATTTTCACAACCACATCTGCCATTAACTCTTCTGACATTCTGGTGGCATTAAGTACCAGAAAATTCTCCTCGTATTAAATCGCGCTCCTCTCCCTGCGCTCAGCCTCACAGCAACCCTAACAAATTTTAGCAGCACGTTGCAGTCGGTACGCACCATCGTCAGGGAGGTCGGCACAGCCTGTCCTCTGGCACAGCGAAATGGCTGTCCTTCCACCAGATCCAGGCTCCACTCCTAGCAGAGAGACGGCAATCCCGTGCCGTACCTGAGACCTGGGACACCGAGACTGTCTGGCAGCTGTGGACCGTGTCCTAAAAAGGGGTGGCTTGTCACTGCCGCGTCCTGGGCACTGCCCTCTGCTCGCCGTCCGGGGGCTGTGGAGGGATCCTGAAGCCAGGGTTTCGCCGACAGCTTATACGCTGCCCACGGCATCAGGCAGTGACCCAAAACTGCTCCCAGCCAGCCCTGCCACCAACGCGTCCCTCGGCCACACGCAAGGGGAAGAGCTGTGGCCACATCCTGACCCGGCTGGCTCGGAGCATGTGAGGCGTTGCAAAACCTCTCCATCTTGTACTCAGGATAAAATTGATGCCAAACAGACCAAAGCAGAGGAAACCCAGGAGTTACGACACGTGGCTGGTGATTTGATACAGCTAGGTTATTTATCCCAAGGAGACTTAACGAGAAATGAAATCACCGAAGTTATAGTGTAAGAGAAGGATCAAGCCACTTTGCGTAAAAAATATGCAAAGGAATCATTCCCCAGGCAGAAGTTAGGAAATCTGGTTTTCTTCAGTTGTGTCTTCTGTGTGCGTGGTGGAGGGCTGGATTCTCGGGTGTCTAATAATGTAACTGAGCTAATTCTGCAGTGTTTTCCCTAAAGGGCGCACTGATTTGTTTTCCCTCTGCTGGACTGCCTCCTCTTATGAAATTGAGAGGACTGCAATATCCTTCAGCCCTTCATCTCACAGTCAAATTTGATTCAAATGAGCCTTTCTCCAACAAGTTATATCACAGAGGAGAAGCACTGGCACTGACCGGCAAAGTGGGAGCGTATAATTAATTTCCTCAAGAAGTTTGGCTACAACAGGACTAGTTCAACTCATTTAACATCAGGTACATTTAAACTAGAGGGAAATACACACTGCCCACAGAATTCCTCTCTCGTTCTGGCTACTTAGTCAAGCACTGTGGCTCAATACACGTAAGCCATATTTGCAATTGTCTGCAGTAACTACAGTTTCTGGTTTAGGGAAATGACCAACTCCCCAGTGAAATTAGGGAGTACTCTTCTTCCAAGTGCCATTCCTGTCCCCACATGCAACGTTGAACAAAATGAACTAGAGGTTTTTTAACTCGGAAGACATTTCATTTCCTCCGGAGGCTCAGCTTCGCTAGGTGCCCAAGGACAGTGACTTTTTCGACCAAAACTGTGCTGCTCTCTAGCAAATGCTGCATCCCTAGGACATACCCAGTAGAACAGAGCTTCATTTATTACACATCGTGCAGCAGTTTGTTTTTATTTAGGGTTTTCTGTTGGGTTTTTTTTTGTGTGTTTATTTTTTTTTTTCTTAAAACCTAGAATGCTTAAGCCACTTGTATTGATTTTTTCAAAGGTTAAAATACCTCTAGTGGATGTGTCCTAATGGAGCATTCGAGCTCAAAGAACAAGCTGTGTGACTCACCAGCTGTTAAGCAACCTTTAATGCACATGATTCTGAGAACTGCAAAGAATATAGCACTACAAAGTACCTCAGGCTCCCTGGGAAGGTCCTGATAATAAAAACTACATTCTCACATTATTCCACTAGACAGATATGTTGATTGGTGGGATATCTGGAGTCTTTGGGGAAAAGGTGTTCCCACATAAGTGGAACATCAAACTAGAAGATTCCTTTATCATTCTGAAAGGGTTTTGAGGTAATTTATTCTAGTGTGAAAACTCACTGGAATATTATTGTAAAGCTTACTTATGTTACAGACCTTCAGAGGCAGAACTTATGTCTTCTCCGGGTTTGTACAGCACCTAGCACAAGAATGGCCCCAGCCCCAATTAGCGTATTTCAAGTATTTATGCTAAACCAGACGTCTGATGCCCCATTTTCTTCACTTACCATCTCCTCCTGAGAGGTAACACTAATAGGAATATAGAAATAAACTTTGATTTTTATTGACAATAATTCACAGCTTCAAGAAGTTGAACAATTCTGAAAAGCTCGACTGACACAGAATTCACAATCCCTCTGTGGAATTACAACAGAGAAGGTGAAATACATACAAAGGACATGTAAAATGCACGGTGGTATGATTTGCAACATTATATGTTTAAAGACAGTCATGGCAAAGGGAAAATTTGCACTGGAAAGACAGAGGATCCTGGGATTGAAGCCAAAAAGTGAGGAAGCGTTCATGCCAGTGAGTTTCAGCTTGGTGTGCCTGTATAGCTAACGTTTCACGAAGATGCTCTGGGTAAAAACTGCCCCAATAAAGCATTGCTTAACCCACCTGTTCAGAAACAGACACTTTGTAAAGCAAGTTTCACTCATGTCCTTCACCCCTTCAAAAAAACCTGCTTTTCTTATGATTTCAGTGGGGCTGACACTGCGCACCTTGTCTCCTACAAGAGTGGCAGAACAGTGTAAGCAGAGGTATGTTATATCAGAGTTCATTATTTTGAAAAGCGGAGAAGGGAGGGAGAAATGCCTATACCTCCACATCTCCTTGCTCTGTTATTAATGTTTTTCAGCTGTTTTAAATTAAGATAAATGTCTGAAATACAATGGCATTATGTTTGAACTCCATTCAGCTCAATATAAGTAGATTTTAAACAGGAAACTGATGGTCCTTTTGAATGCGAAACTCTGTATTAGAACCAAATGTAGCTCTTTAATCTCATTTGGTACATATACTAAAGTCATTATTACTTTATGAAACCTTTTTAAAGATTTATATATTCCATTGACTTGGACTTATATGGCAACAGCTTTTTCTTTTAGGTTTAAAATTAAAACAGGAAAAAAATCTTCAACATTCTCAGAACTGTTTTATTTCTTGCTTGGCACAGAAAGCTGTTAAATGAAGTCATTTTCTCCATTGTGCAGCAAAGCTACAGCTACTTGTATGTCAGTCAAAATACACTTTACCCAGAAAACTCAGAGCTGCTTTGTTAGCGCAAAACTGAGGTTAGCCTCATTGTTCCAGTCACACAGTCACCAGATACAACCTCTGAAAGGGAAAAATAAAGTGCATACTAGCCGGTAACTAGATTCTCTTACTCATGCTGAAAGTCTGGCAATGGCAGTGGCATTGAGCGTGGAGTAACGTGGCTGTCACAGCCCGAACAGAGGGCTAGGGGAAGGTATTTCATCATATCTGAGAGAGGAAAAGCTATGCAGGAATTTTAATACATTCAGTGCCCGGAGTAGGTATTTGTAAAGGCTACGGATTATTACATGAGGAGCAACACGAATAAAGGCACTATCCATCTGACCACTCAGAACCATGCCCTGATTTTCTAAGAAAACCATAATGTTGAAAATAAGCTAAATAAATATTCCTAGAGGTATAAAGTAAATCAAACAAAGAATACATCATAATGAAATGCAATGAAGAGAGAAACCTCACAGGCATGTTGTTTGAATGCTTGTTTCTGTTTCAGTTAACTGATTGTCTGTGTTACTATTACTGGAGGCTGCACAGACCTCAAGCAAGATCGTATCACCATCCCGCTGGGTAACCCGTAAACAAAGAGAAGCCTCGCTCCAAAGGACGGACAACAGAAAGCGCAGCCATCGGACGAAGCACAAGCCCTGCTCCCTCCATTTGACCAAACTAGAAAGGGAGACATGGAGGCGTTAAGTGACCTGCATAAAATTACAGATGATGGTTGGAGCAGATCTGGGACCTGAAAGCAGATCTGCCACAGCCCAGTTAAGTGCCTGCTCCAGAAACCACACTTTTACTGGCTTGTCACTTTTGTTTTTCTCATGTGATTATGTGCAGCTTAAATCAAGCTACGGCCAAGCGGACTCCCAGGTCAGTCAGCTTATCTGGGAAGAACAGACAGAAGTTCCAGAAGCTGAACCATACGGAGAGTCCCTCTGCCAATAGCCAGGTTTGGCTCAGAGAAGGTATAACGGGGTCAGGCTCTTTCCTGGCACCACTCACAGTTAATTGAGGGATTTTGAAGGAAAGGTGGTTTCTAGAGACCAACTGTGGGTAGTAAGGTCAGGAAGATCCCAGTGGGGAAATCAGAGCAAGAAGGTTTGCACAGATGCCAGTGCTGATCCGCTCTGGCAGGAGGAGGGACGTGTGTTCTCCAGAGAGGGAAAGGAAAAGTCGCATTTCTCACAAAGAAACTGAAAACACAACAGAAAGGATTCTGTTCTCTCACTTGGGTAACTTCTTTTCACTTCAAATAGGGTAGATAGTTTAAACATCAGTTTAAAAGCTCATCTATAGATTAATAACCAAGCCTAAGTTGTTCTTACAGAATTCATTTTCGCTCAGTACGGCTGGTGAATCCTCTTTCACA
Source organism: Charadrius vociferus (assembly GCF_000708025.1). Classification (NCBI taxonomy): domain Eukaryota; kingdom Metazoa; phylum Chordata; class Aves; order Charadriiformes; family Charadriidae; genus Charadrius; species Charadrius vociferus. The sequence goes on from NW_009648559.1 coordinate 1,368,203, forward strand.
GGGGATAGTCTGCTGTTTCCTAAGATCAGTTGAGATCAGCACGCTCTTTATTAGAGGCAAATTCTGAATGCTCTACTGACGTCAAGTAGACTCCCAGAAACAGGCAGAACAGCTCCACTGGAACAAGGTAGTACTCAGCAGATGGGTGGAAGAAGCTGTCTTCTACGTGACTCAGCTATTGTCATTAATGATCACTGTATTCTCCTGGGAGAAAGAGACAACATGGAAGCCAATACCACCCTGCACTATTAAAGCGTGCCCAAGACCTGCTCTACCAATTCCTTGCCCTGCAGTCATTTCTTGTGACATGAAGAAGATGGAAGCAAGAGAAAGCAGTCGCCAGAAGTCCTCCCCAACTATCAGCTAACCAAGAAAAAAAACCGACACCTCCAAGCAGCTGCCGCCTTTGCCATGATTTCCCTTTTCCTCTATAGATTTGAACAAGAGCAGCCATGTGACGAACACACACCTGCGTAATCCTTCCTAGGAGGAACTGTAAGGAGAAATTTCTCCAGCAGTCACTGCTTTTTCTATTATTTTTTTTAAACAAACAAACAAACAAAAAAATCCAAACCCCAAAAAACCCACCAAATCCTGTGTTAAATATCTTTTAACAAATCCACATATGGAACAGTTTGACCAACGCTGCAGCAACAGAAGATCCTGAAGCCACCTGTTCAGTTACTCCTACCAGTAATGAAGCATGAACAGCGTGGAAAGCGCCTTATGAGCAATTCTGGAACAACAGCTTTCCCCGTGGACTCTACCAGCCCGCGGTGCTGCAGCAGGTGACCACGGCAGCTCATACTCACCTTCAGATGCTGGCTCACAGAACACTGAAGGGAGAAACCACAGAGGAACATGGCATCAGGGTCACGCTCAGGGGGTTTCCTGTACCAGTACTTCTAGTTTTTCTACTTGTTCCAAATTTTCTTTTATGCAGAAAGGAGACCTACCTCTCCTGACACAAATATTAAAACTGGGGAAAACCAAAGAAAATTAATGCTCTATTTTTTAGCAGTGATATTTCCTTATTCCACAAAACATATATTACCTTTTCTGATGACCAAATTTAAGTGGAGCCATTTATTATAAGGAAATTAGCCTCTCTACCCCTTTGCTACTTCACAATTGAACCCACTTAAAGTTCTTGATTAAACGCCATTTATCCATCATCCTTACTTTTAATGACTTTCCATTTTTGAGAGAATGAAGAGTAACATGCCGGTCTCAGTGTTCCCACCCAGGGTATGCATTCCTTCAGCTCTGGGTACCAATTTAGGTACAACTCAAAGGATCAGAAATTGGTACCCAGGCACCCTGAAGAGGCAGGAGAGAGAGCAAGTGCCAACTCACAGTCGTGACGGGGAAAAGTCCTTTCTCTCCACTCCCTGTGGGTGTCCAGAGAAAAAGATTTATTTGCATCCAGTCAAGGAAATACTCCACTCAAAGGGTGTTCCCTCACACTACTAAGTTACTATAGTGCCCACCACACTCCTTTTCAGCTCTCCAAGCTGCAGGCACAGCAGACCTATGCAAAATGTATAGCTCCCAGTATAGTTGTCAGGCAGAAAACATTCACCTGTTCTCATACATCTTTCAGCAATCCATTTTGTTAAAGGGGGAAATTATATCATACTAAGTTAAACTGATACCATGAGAAACACATCATTAATCTGATTTTTTTCACAGATTCTGATAGTCAGAACTGAAAAAACAACCTGTGTTATGGTAAAACTAAATTATGGTAAGACACAAGCCAACCTGGGACCTGTTTACAGCCACTGTGGCTATACTAGCAGAAAACATTGCTGGCTGGCAGCAAAGCTGTTACTGGCTCACAGGGAAAGAAAAAGCACCTCTAGCCCAAACTACTAGAAGCTTCCTGTTTTTAAGAAACCTCGTCAATCCCAGGACAGATTAAAATTATGAGGCAGCGTCTCTAATTAATGCTGCACCCTAAGGAGTTGTCAGTCCATAAATTCAAGACTCCCCCAGCTCTTCCCAGCCAATTCCCAGGATGCTACACCCCCGCCCTCGCAGCGGGGATGCAGAACAGGTACCACACAGACTGGTAACGATGCCTCTCTTAGCAAGCAGCAACTGGAGATTCCCTTGGCCATCTTCACCCATCTAAAGTATGCCTGGTTCTGGTTCCAGTCCTGAAGTGAGTGACCAGCTGCAGCCAGATAAGTCCCTTTCATGGACCAGGCCCTAGAAAGGCATCATTCATGTGAAAGAAAATTACATTAATGAAACTAAAGAAGAATCACACGCCGGCCCTATAAGAAGTATGCCAGTCTCTTCCCACTTGGCCCCTGTCTGCGAATATTTGTGTGACCATCAGTGTCCCATTTGCACTCGATTTATGTGGGACATTCAGTTGTCTTGTCACCACGTGTATGTTGCCAGATTAATTACTAGTGGGGCAAATGCAGCTGACACATACAGGAGCAGGGAGGAAAGAAGAAAAGCATGAACATGTAAGGTGGAGAAAGGAGGTGGGGAGAAGAAGAAATCCCTTTCAGAGCCCGAGGTTTCCAGAAGGAGGCACAGAGGGGAGACAGAGCCGGATGGAGGAAGCCTTTAATTCCCATTTGGAAATCAGCAGAGATTTTAACAGTTGGCTCCAGGGAATGCAACCAGCTTTAATGTTAACTCAGATATTAACCTACCATTTCAGGTGAGCCCATTCTTCTCTAGCTTGTTGTACTGGAAACATCTGCAGGTATCTTTTCAGAATTAACTTGCATACAGTTATGTAAAGAAGCCCAACCCCAAACCAATCACTTCCCCACAATTAAGTTGCAAGCGTAATTTGAGGCTCTCCACACAGAGCCACAACCGGTCCACACCCCACACACGCGTTTACGGTTCCTGCCAGGCTGCCCCTCCACGTGCTGAGCTCCTGCTCTGCTCAGACGGGGGTCACCAGGGGCTTTACGCCTCGGAAAACTGAACCTCAGGGAGCTGTGCTGGCAACCTGAGGAGAAGCTAAATCTGCTTTTATGGTATTACACAATGTGGTGACCGCCGGATGGGAAGCACTGGGCCAATGCAAATCCAATTTGCAGACTTGTTTTAAATTTTTTAATGGCGTAACTCTGTACTGGAAGACTTCACGCCAGATCAGCTGCTAACCTTGTCTGGCTCGCTGTCAGCCGTCCTCCCACAGCGAGCATAAAGCTAATCTGAAAACATAAAGCTGCATAAACTTTGCATCATTCATCCTGGCTAATTTGACAGAATTGTGATTGCACTGTGCCTCTTGATTCAGATCAAATTTATATTACCAGGTGATAACCTGCATCGTGAACAGCCCCTTATTAATGATCACGACACCTGTGAAACATACCTGTGCCGTGCCTCAGTGTTCTCTCGCATCCATTCTCTTCAAAACCTAAGGAACTGCCTGGAGTCTAATCTCATTTTATGCTGAAAAATAAAAAAAGAAAAAAGAAAAAAGAAAACCAAATTAAACTTACAGCATTGAAATTGGCTGTTTCTGTGCCATCTAAAGCACTGAGTGATCAGATGGGGAATTTCCCCTTAACTTCCAACAACTGAGCAGCTTTTGGAGGGCAGTGATAGCAGTTCTCAGTGGAGTCACTACATTGCTGTGACTTCTGCAAAGAAAGGCCCTTTCTCTGCCTCTACCTTATATCCAGCTTCTCCCTGTGCTGCTTTCTCAGCATACCTTCATTTTCCTCTGTTTTCCTATGTCTGTTACATTTGTGTTTCTAAAGCAAACCTCCCCCTTTTCCATTTGCATACACAAGAGTGTCTACAGACTGGTTTGTACTAGTAGCTTTTCCGTCAAAATTAAACTATTTGAATCTAGAAGGTTTAGCAGCACCTGTCTAGATAGGTACCAGCAGAGGATACGGGTGGTTGCAAATGCTCATTTCCCTGAAATAAACCCCATCTCGCTGTATGACAGGAACATCTGGATTCAAAACCTTTATTCCATCTAGTTGCCTTCCCTGTCTTTCCCTTCTCACTTTGTGCGTGCAAGTGCTCAACACACTCAAGTAGTTGCTTGTCTTGAGATAAGTCCATGCTTATCTGTGGCTCGGCCTTTTCTCACTGGTGTTATTTGCTGTTTCCCACTGAAGTCTCTGATTCCCAGCTCTCTCTCAGCTGTTTATGTGGTGCAGCAAAGGAGGAGAAATCCCTCCAGCCGCCTTCGCCCTCCACACACACTCCAATCTGGCCTCTGAGGACTGTAGCGATGCTTTATTTACAGCTCCATTCCTCAAGCAGAACATTTTAAAAGGATGCGTAGTGGGCTGCAGCTGGGACCCCACTCTTTAAATCATCGCCACCTTGCTCAGTCACGGTTAGCACCAAAACTTTGCAAGAAAACACAATCTGAAGCAAAATCGTCACATCAGACCATCCTTTCACCACGGGCCATCCCTACTGGGAGGTAGCTTTTTCCAAAGCTCCTCCCCAGTATGCAACCCAAGTCATGCTTATTCTCCCTTCCCCAGGAGAGGTCTGCAGGCACATCATCCCCTCCTGGACGGAGGGCAGAGACAGCCCGCGCATCACCTTCCTGCCAGAACACAGCTGAGGTGGCTGTGTAAGACAAAGGTCCCTGCAGACCCTGCAGCACAAGCCAGAGCTTTAGGACAGCACTGGATGGTGTCATTCCCAAACCCCATTCCCACCCTCCTCTCTTTTGGCTTTGCTTCTTCCACTTCACAGGGCGCTCTCAGCTACGGGAACCGGGGAATAGAGTAGCCAGACCGCTCCAGCCCTACGGGGCCAACAGGCCCTTTTGCAACATGTTATTTTTACCTCTTTCTAAAATATTTTCATTTAAGAGGGTCATAGGTAGTAAAAGAAAAAAAATAAGGCAGATACATAAATAATATACAATAATACAAGCAATAACTGAAAATGGACTAGTTTTTGTAAACACTCCAATAGCAATGAGAAAAAGTTAGGTAAATCAGTCAGGTCTGTAAATATGAAAGTTTTGCTATATTTTGGTCAGTCAGTAAGGCAAAAAGAAAGTCATAAATGTTAGTAGTTTTTATTCAGAAAAACAGAAAAGATAATCCGAAAAAGTATAGATAGATGGGTCAGAAACATTGTTTTCCAGGTTTGAGTGCTGTAGCAACACCACGGGTTTCCATACTGATATAAGAGAACAAAAAGAGCAAGGCAACATGAAAAAAACATGACTGATCATTTCCAAGTCCAGACATTTATCTAAAGATAGTGAAGAGGAAATTAATAAATAACTAAGCTTTTAATAAGTGCATCAGCGCAGGAGAGGCCTGACAGGGTCTAATGCAAAGAGGAGCTGCTGTGAGACAGCCCGGCTTCTGCCCCAGAACCAAAAAATCCAGTAACACAGTGAAACGAAAACTTGCATCCACCAGCCAGACCAAAGCCAGACTCCAACTGCCGGAAAGGAAGGAGCAAGCAGGAGAAAAAAGAGGTAGAAAAGAATGTAAATAGTGGTGTATCGCACTGAAGAGAGACAGAAAAGAATCTGGAGGAGCTTCTTCAAAGGGCACAAATCCCCTTTCTCTTCCAGCTCATGATGTTATACACAGATAACTTGAATAGTCTTCACAACAGGAAAAGCACGTTTCTGACTGGAGAACATGCATTCCCCAAGTTATCAGCCGCACAGAACGTACCTGCTCTGTGAAGCCATATGTGTGTGATCACAAAGGCAAAGAAATGGTTTCTTGCTGTCCAGGCAGCCAACAGGCATGGCAGGAAAATCCTGCAGCCACTGAGGTCAGGAAGAAAGTGCGTGTCGACTTGGGCAGCTTAGGATTCACCAGGACTTTTCATGCTCTGAATGCTTCAACACACCAGGGCACATCCTCACCATCTCCTTGCCCAATTCACCTGCTGCAGCTTGTCTGTAAACTGCCATGACCTGAGAGGTGAAAGGTGGGAGAGAGGTTGGGTAAAGCAAAACAGGAGCTTTCTGTATGACTCTCTGCTAAATAAAAGTGTTACCTGCAAAAACATTTAAAAAAAAAAATTAAAATTTTGCAATTACTATCTGATAGTAACAGTAATCCAACACAACAGTAGGTCTAAAAGCTAAAAGTCAATACATAGAGTCTGCTGGTAAATATTATTGAAAGTAACACCAGTCAAGCTACTCAACTTTTCAATAACCCAGCACGCAAGATATGCTCATCTCGCACAAATTGTCATGCAATTTTCCAGACACATAGAAGAGCATCTCTGGTACAGTGTGGATGTTGGTATGCAGTACGTGTTGTTGGCATCAGGAAAGCAATGCTGGAGTGATTGGTATGTCTCCTAATACAATGCCATGTAGCTATTCAGCTCCTGGAATTCAGTTTTATGCGATTCAATCAGCTCTAACAAGAAGAAATAGTAACACATTAAGCAAAGTTCTGAGAGACCAACAAATCAAAATGCTGTTTCACTGCAGCCTCTGTCAGCCTAGCTGCGGCATATTTCTTATTGGCCCTGTTTTTTTCTGTCCCGGTACAGAGAAATTATTGTTGAACACAAGGGATTAACCATGCTTGCTAATTCCACAGCGTCTAACATAACAAGATGATTCACATTTCCACTATGCTCTCCAATCCAGAATTTTAAGCAGGTTTTAATAGAAGTTAACCTACCTTCACAGCACCCTAATACAGCAATCCAAGACTACTTCCCTGTTTAATAACTAAATTGAGAGGAGAAAACCAGTGATTTACTCACATCAGCAGGCACAGCTGCAAGCCCAGCTCTAACTCTCTGTCCTGTGTACATCCCACAAGACCATAGCAAGTGGTTTTGCTCAGTATGATATTCTCAGAAATGCTTGCAAGCGCCCCAGGGATCTTTGTTAGGCTCAGTTACCCCACCAATTCATTAAAAGGGTTTGAGCTGTCTGCTGCTCCACGAACAGCTGACCCGTCCATCAGGAGTGGACGTAGGAGCATCCTTCACTGTGCTGAAGAAACGCCGCACATCTTAGTATTTCTGACTGCTTTACACTATTGAAATAAAAGGCATTTTTGCTGTAGAAAGCTGTGGCATTTTTCAGCAAAAATACTATTCCAGCCACAGCGCTAAGCTGGTCAGATTCAGCTTTCATTTACAACGGCATCAGGCTAGGGGTAATTCATATCACTCGTGTGAGTTTGCTCCGCTTTCAGAGACTCCCCCTCTGAGGAATCTGACCGAACAGGTCTCATTTTCTCTCAAATACACTGACTTCAGATATGTGCAATTACAGTGATGTCACCAGTGTTAACTGTGATTTACGCTTGCCTGAGATCAAAAATAGATGCAGGGCACTTGCAAGGAGAGAAGAGAAACTTAACAGTAAAATACAAAGGATCAACTCTGCTCTTGCAAATCATGGGTCTTACAAATCCCCATTTATCAATGAAAAACATAACCCCCATGTATTTGTAGGTGTTAACTAGTTTCACCATTTTTTCTGATTTGCCATTATTTTACTGCCACTAGATCAATTATCTTAGCCTCAGACATCAAGTCTTTCTGAGCCTCTTGGCTAGTTCCCTGAAAAAGATAAGGAATTCTTATTCATTTTAGTACATTTTAGCAAATGTAGCAAATCCACTGGCATTCCAATCTATAATGGACCTACCTTCCAAAACCAACACAGAGCTCTCATGATTACTGGCTTTTGATGTTTACAGAATATTAGAGTTTAGATAGCAAACTGATATTAGCTACATATCCTTGCACAGCAATACAGTAATCATCTCTCAAATACTTCCTTCCATTTCTGGAGCGCTTAAGACTCTGAATCATGCAAAGCCACGCAGTTCAGCAAGAGGAGAGGTGACAGGCAGAGCAGAGGAGATTGCAGAGGGTATCTTCACTGTGGGTTGACCCGTAACCACAGGGAGCCCAGCAACTGCAGGGAGACAGCAGCTAGCGATCAGCCAGACCCGGGCTATCTGCAAATCCACCCTGACCTGAACCAACCCCCCTGATCAGAGCAGAGAGAAAGGGGATGGGTTTTAAACTCCTTCACAGGGCTGGAAGATGCCCCTGAACGATTTTGCCACGGATGAGACAGGTACAGCGGTGGTACAGCCATACCCCGCAGGGTGCTGGAGGTGCCAAGCCCAACTGCGGGGAGCTGCTCTGCAGGGAGCGGCCAACTCCGTCCTCCACAGAAGCACAGTAACGGCTGCCAGGCGTGCTCAGGTGGGAGTGCAGAGGTGCAGGGTAGAGCTGTGTCCCCTTACAGCAGAGACAGCAAGCAACGGATCTGGGTCTCACCGGGGCCAGGATGGAGATCACCGGTGTGGTTCTGACCCCAAGACCCAACACAGAGCTCACCTCACAGTCCTGCGGTGGTGGGGAGACAGCGGGCGCTGGTGAGTCCCATGACAGAGCTTCCAGGCTTCTACAGGCTAAATAAAGACTCCTTTTTCCTTCCTCTCAGCTTCTGGATGATCCAGGCTGCAAATGACAAACCAAGAACACTAAGAAGCTGCAGTGGCACCTGAAGCTTTATGGTGGGCACGAGTTCCAGGAAAGTCAACAGGACCAAGCCCTGATACGTGAAGCCCTAAATTTGGCTAAGTTTTTTTTCATGTGAAAAGGGTTTAGTGGTTTTTTTTTTTTTTCTCTAGGAGTTGAAGGATACTCACTGATGCTGCTGTTGATTTGGGGGGAAAAGGATTAAATCAGTGTGGATCACTCAGTCTGAAGACGTAGTTGTCCTATTAGTGTAATTAGCAGCTGCATTGTAGAGGAACTGATAACAGCCAGCCAACATAAACCACTGTCAGCTGAAAACCGGCCTCAGCAATTTGGGGTTTGGAACTGAAACTTTTTACTTCTGGCAGAAAAAGAGAACAAATGGCATTTTGGTGGTGTCGCTTCTTTTTGCTCTCTACTTAGAAAAGTCACAGCCAGCATCTTAAAAAACTAATTTTACCAGCACTTAGCCTTTAATATATACCAGTGGTAGCTGATACTTTAAAAGAGGGAAAACTTTTTAAAAGGCAATAATGCATGAAGGGAGATGCACGCAAAGAAAGACAATGTTAAACAATACTAAAAATAAATGTAGCTTAAAAAGATCCCTTAAAACCAGCTGTTGACGTTACAGATTTAATTAAAACGTAATTAGTTATACATTCTCCTTTGGAATGAACAAGCATATTACAGCCTTCATCTACAATGAATTGCCTTTTACATTCATACCTCGCTTTTGCCTGTAAAAAAGGCAAGTTTTTACAGGAAGTGTTGTAAAGGTAGGATAGTTCTACCTAAAAATTTACAGTCAAAGAAAACATAAAGCGATTTTTTTTTTTTAACCTACCGGTACAAAGTCATAACCATTGTGCTTGCAATGTTTGTAAGATACCTCCCAAGTATCCTTAAATGCACAAAATAGAAGAAAAGATAGAGATAAATGGATAAGGGATGGTGCTTGCATTAAATGAGGATTATGAAATAGGTCGCTTAAGACTAAATCAATCTAATGCCTTAATTGTCATTTACCTGAAAGAGAAATGTGCCGTAAACTACTCACCCTGCATGGATTTGTACAGGCAACGTGCAACCAATAGCTTTCCCTGGGGCTAATGCTTTATGGAAGCACCACTGACCTGGTTTTCTATGGAAACTACACGGATGTTTTCAATTCCAGCGTGGAACTGCAGCCTCGGTCATAGCCATCAAACTCCGCATTAGACATTCATGTAGCATTAGGCGTCCCGTAGCTGCCAAGGGCCACACAATGAGACATTGTCTGACCCAAAAGTCATATAATTAGGCTGATGGGAACAACACCAGTGGATGGTGCATTGAGCATATCCTAATTTTGGATAGGCCATTCTTTGGCTGTCTGACTACCCGTTAGCTGGGGAAGAAGTGAAGCCTGCTATTATCCACAGACAACTTTGCTGCTAAGCCAGAGTGATGACGAAAGGGCCGTTTGGCTTCAAAATCACCATTGGGGAAAGGAAGGGCAGCCATATAGCAGAGATGCACTCAGTGACAAAGAGGAGGCCCTACTTTGAATTACTTTTCATTTTTGCGGAGTGGGTGACTCTACCTTCTGGAAGCCATCTCTGTAGCGAGAGTTACAGTGTTTTGCTGCGCCAGCTCCGTAACAGCCCAGCATCCATCAGAACATCTAATACCAAACGGCTTTAGAGGCAGCACTCGGCAGGATGGACACAGAGCTTGTGGCACGGAGGAGACGTGTGGAATTCCTCTCATTAGCAGTGCTGCACGTTTGTGCACAGACTCTCTCCTTAAAAGACTGACCTCCTGCACAGCCAAGAGAGAGCTTTCCAAGAACCATGTGACTCCAAAGATTGAGGACATTTTCTGCCGGAGTGGGTTTTTGATTGAAATTAGTCATAGAAAGTTACATTTTTGTGGCCTGAAAACATCTTCAACTGCGTCAAACACGGAGCAGTTTCATAATTGCATGTGACTGACTTTTTTTTTTTAAAGAGATGACATAAGGAGAAAGAAATATGAATGTTTGGGAAGCTTTAAACCTCCCGCCCGCCCTTGTGCAACAGTTGCAAATAATTCCAAAAAAATATCTTGTGACTTACATTTTCAACAACAGAAAGTGTATCATGTCATTTAGGAATGTGATTGGTCTCTAGGAAGCGATACAGACAGCAAGCACATTCACCTTACTGTCAACTGTGTGTTCTACATTATGAAAAATTAGGTATACGTTCCATAGTACTTAATTACAGCAAGGCTCAGGCAAATTCCACTGTTTTCAGCTATTCTTGCCATTTTAAAACATGTGGTCTAAGACCTGCACAGCTGTAGTCATATCACTATGCAAACAGCATCCCAGCCATGGGAATAGATCTTATTATCCGTATAAATTATGAACAATTTCACAACATCAATCCCCTTCTGATGCTTCGTGATGTAAAACATCACTCCTCCCATCCTCCTTCCTGCAGGAAAAGCTCTGTTCAGTGATGCTCAGCCACACGCACAGGGATTACTATATCAGTGCTGTGCGCTTCTTTACAATGTTAATGTTTTCATCCCCATTAAAAAAGGGCACCTCATTTTTAAGTGTTAGTGATGTTACACCAGCGGAGGCAAGAAAATTGCTAGCCAAAGTTGGCTTTCCATATCCTCATCAAAGCCCACCAGTATAACATTGGGATCACATATTTCTCCTTAGTAAACCCCACCACACCTGTAAGTGCCACAGGGGGAAGAGACACTGTATCACTGTATAAGATTGTTCAAATAACATGTAAAAACAGAAATCTGGGAAAAAAAAAAAACAACCCAAAACGAACACAGATTTCAAATATAATCCAGTCCTGTGTTTGTTTGCTCTAGACCAATATGATTACCACATGCCGGCTACTGTGAACTGATTAATTAGGAAGTATCAGTGATAATATTTTGTACTTACATCAGGACTTCCACCTCAGGATACTTCAATAATGTCAATTAATTAATCTTCACAATACTGCCTGTAAGTAGGTGTCATTAGTTCATTCACAGATGGAAATCCTGAAGCATATAAAAGGTGAAATTAATTAGCTGAGATGATACAATGACTCAGTAGCAGAACTAAAGATCCTGAAACCCCCCCCTTTTTTCTAAGTCTTAAAGGGGCATGATTTACTTGCCCCTTGCAGTTAAATCATGGAAATAATTTCCAAATGTGTAGCAGAAACTTCTGTGACTCTGTCAAAACCACTATTTATAGGTCACGGTCTCACTGAAATTTTCATTTGATTAAAATAGCTTCTGCTCTTTAGTACACCCATCAAAACATAAAGAACATCAAAATCAAATAAAAGCTGCCACTAGATCTAAATGAACTGGAGTATTGCTACTGTTTTCTCAGGTCTAAATTAAGGCTCTTTTGTAGAGGGTAAAAGTGAATAAAACATAAAAACAAAGGACAAAATAGGAGACGACAGACTATGCACCCATTCGTGGCAGTCACATTTACGCGGCAATTGCCATTCATACTAATGTAAAGTGGGCCACACAATTCTACCAGGTATGAAAGGCAGAAGAGCCCTTATACCTAAGAGGAAAAAGCACTTTAGCATGTTTTATCTCCACCACAAGTGGAAAACCAGTAATGAGGAACATCAAAAATCCCTTTCTGTTCTCCATTTAAAACTAACAAGGCACTTCTCTTGGTGCAGTCTTATCAAAGGCTATACATTTCTTGAGACAGCTAATCAATCACGTTTGTAGTGGTAAAGGTATAAGATGCATTTCGTATGAATGTATTTAACTGACTGATTTTCTTCACCAATAATCTTACCAGTGGAGAGCTATGGGTTGTTGCAAAAGATACGGAAAAAACTTCCCTACCAAAAAAAACCCCAACAAATCCACAATAGGGAGAAATCTTGTTTTGTGCTTTGGATACGGTTTTATATGCAAACAAACTTTATTTGCCAGGGTTCAATTTATGGGGAGAATTAAATCCTGATCAAAGGGAACTTCTGCTGTTGGCTTCATGGAGGCCAAAACTGAGAAAAATGCCGCCCAGGACGGATACAGGTGGTTTTTGTCGCCACGGCCCCACCTGATATTCGTTGAGGCCACAAATTCAACATCACGCAATAGAGGCTATTTACCAAAACTCCACAGATCTTAAAAGATCAGGGCTACATGGTACTCAACAACATTGTGCATATACATACGTGTTTATATCCAGGTCACACATGCTACACGTCTACAGATAATATTAAAGAATAATCCATATACCAAATGCTTAAATGGTTTGGATACAGCTTCATCACTATATAAGTACATTGTGATCCAACCTAATTCACAAAAACTAAGCCAGAATAAGCTTTTTACTTTTTAATCAAAGTTAGAAATTAGATGAGATGTAATTATTTTACATATCCAACTGTGGAAGCCTCATTAAAATCCTTAATATTGAGTAATAAAACAACAATAAAACTTTTTCTAGTGTTACAGTGGGTTTCTGTTAACATTAATGCACTGAAGAAGTAAAGACTTTATAATCCATGTTTTTCTGGAGGATTTTTAGCAGTCAGCAGTGTACACAAGTATATACTGAATATATGATCACATATATATATATGTATTTTTTCTGAGAAGAAAGGGAGAGAACACAGTAGTCACGGGTGTCTTCCCACATCGCTCGCCATTGACTAGAGCGCTTCTCCACCTGCGAACTCGGGCCCTTTGGCGTTTGCCAGGTAGGCTATCATAAAAACTAAATCAGAAATTCAAATGATTATACAGACTGAAGCATCCCTTAACTACCTCGGATTTAAAATAGTCTTTGGTCTCTAATTAAATCATCTCTGCTAGAGAGACAACAGGTACAGGAAACACAAGCAGAGGCAGGGTGAATAATTACTTTTTGCTTTTTCTAGATCAATTAAACGCAATACTCACCAGCTTGCTCCTCCAGCGGCAGAATTCCCATTCACTTCAGTGACAGCAAAGCATCATTTCGATTTCCAAAATGGCAAGAGAAGGAGAATGGAGAAAAAGAGACAGGTGAGGGGGTTGGCAGAGACGAGTGAGAAACATCAAACAAAAGGCAATCTAATTTAAATACCTTACTGTACTAGATTCTTACTACTAAATTTAAAGTTTGCTTTTAACTCTCATTTCAATCAATTTGCAGGGGAAAAAAACAATTAAAGAGTAAATTTAGATTAAATTGATCACTATAATTTATTTGGCAACAAAATAATATAGTGGAAAGACCTTCCTTCCAGTAAAAGACTCTGGCTTTGATGTGTGATTGTTATGCAAATTCCACGGAGTACAAGATACGGACAGAGGAATAATTAAGCTCAGGACTTTGTGTATAATAATTCTTACAAATGTAAATGTATCCTTTTTTGAGATAATTATGTGTATACGTGTTGGAAACCATACACGTACATTAGCAAAGCCAGGAGACTGCCCCAAAGGTGCCGATCCCCCGCGCTGGGGGCACCCACCCCCCGGCAGCTCCACGGACCACAGAGAAACCTCTCGTGGTGGAGACCCCACGTACAGTTTTCAGCCCCAACACACAAACATTTGAAAAACAAAGTGATCTTTGTTCTGGAAGACAAACATTGACCATATACATCTATATATTTCAAAGCACTCAATTAGGAATTGAACTTTGCCCCTTTCTCAGGCTTTGAGATATTCCTGCACCAAACACAAGCCTTTATTCTGCTTTCCTGCGGGCATCCCTCTCCCGTTCCCGCACACCATATGGCCCCAGACCCCGGGACAAATTCTGAGCTGATTTATGGCCTCTGCAGTCCGGGGGCTGACCCACGGTATAAATCTGGGGGGCAGCACACATGTGCAGCCTGCACGTTCCTCCCCACGCTGCCTCTGCTCTCGTGCACTCGTCTCCACCAGCCACAGACCTGGTGTTTCACACCCCACCATGGGGAGCAGATTCAGGTTCGGGGCACATCACTGCAACCCAGCAAGCAAGGAGACCTCACGCAGCGGACAGCACACATCCCAGTACACCTCTGAAATGGAGGAGGACACACCGGCCCCACGGTGGCCGGAGGGTCCGGGCTGTGGAAGTGCCTGGGGTGGATGCTGGTGACCCCACCGGCGTGCCGGGCAGCAAAGGGCGGCCACCACCAGGCACACACATTTGGAAGACAGGGCAAAAGGCACTCGCTGCATCGTCGGACGCCAAAGCAAGAGTAATCCAGACTGGTCCCTCTGCGGGTGAAATAATTCCCAAAGAGGAATGGCCGCAATCAGGTTTTTAAGGCACTGCAGCCCATCTTCCTGTCTCCAACCAACACGTGCGTGGAGCATGCGCAGGGGGTGAAACTGCGTACGGGGGCCAAAAAGGCATCCAGGGCCACGGACAGAGAGGGGATTGCCTTTGTTTCAGTCACAGTTTGGTGAAGAAAATACCAAGATAAGTCCACAGATGACGAAGCCGGTTACTTTTAACGAGGGACTCGCAGCCGAGCCCCACCACACCACCCAGGTCAGGGCATCTGTCGAGGTGCTGCACAGGCGCTGGTCGTTACAGGGACTGCGGCTGCTCCGTCTGCCATACCACTGCGATTAACACCGTGGAGACACACAGTATTGTACGTTAAGGGAGGAACGAAAAAGGAGGATAATTTAGTTTTCACTTTTTGTTCATCCTATTTACCTTTCATTTTCACTAAGCTTGGAAAATTAAGCAAAGTGATCAAATTCCCTTTTTTATTCATAGCCATTTTCACAACTTTTCCCAGACACCAGCACAGGATGTTTACACTGAAACAAGAAATTGATTGACGCATTTTGAGTACATTTCCTAAACACCCATCATTAAGAAAATATACACGTGGACTTAAATTTCCTGGTCCCTTCAAAGTAACCAATTTTGCCAAGGTGTTTTTTCAATGTCCACACCACTTCTGTATTTAAGCACATCTCTGCCATTCTCTGGATTTGTGGGTTTTTTTTTTCCCCCCAGCATTCATAACGACAAGCTTCCTGAGACAAATGCAACACTCAGCGAGGGATTTTAACTCTATAAATCAGATGATACCACAATCACAGTTCAATGAAAGAAGCAAAAATCAAATCAAATCAAACAAAGAGATCCCATCATCCCCTGCCGCATCCTCCCTCCTCCCCCTTCCCACCCAACCAGCAGCTCTCGAGTCCATAAAGGAGAGCGGAGCAGAGCCGCTCCGGCATACTCTGCTAAGCACAAAGTCAAACATATGAAATGCACTACATAGTTTGGGTTTGTTTTGTTGTTTTCACTCGCCCGCTGAAAAGTGCACCGGCACACTCAAAAAGAAACATTCATAGCGATCCGCAGCGACCTCCCGAAATCTGCTCTAACACGCTTTATCCAGCAAGTTCACTCCAACACTGACTACAGTCAGCAGTTGACTACAATCAGCAACAAAAACACTGCAGGGTTTGCCTGGTGGGTTCGCAGGCTCATTAGTCAGAAAGCGGCCGCACTTCCTTCGCCCCAACACCACTGCGGGCATCATCAAAAGCAAACAAACTTTACACGGCAATAAATTTTTTATTCAAATCAGCTTGTCAACACCAATTACCCGAACCACAACTGCCAAATACCAAGAAGCACTTTCAAGAACTCGGGGAGGATGCTAAAGCCCTCGTTCCACTCTAGAAAACACCGAGTCCGGGATGTGGTTCTGAGGTCCCCGGGCACGGCAGAGCCAGGACCCACAGGATGACAACAAAGGGGCCTCCCCTGCCATCTGCTTTTAGATCAGAAAGCTGTCAGCTCTTTCTTACATACGCTTTATTTGCTAAAAGTAGCAATTCAGATGAAACCAAGTATTTTTTGTGACTAAAAATTCAGAAAAAAACACAGTATTTCTAGAGGTGGAATAACCCCAGCAATATGCCACATATTAAAAAAACAAACTATTATTATTTTTTCCTTAAAAACATGTTATAAGGTATGAGCACTGCCAGGATTATTCTGGAATCTATCACGAGCTCAAGAGTTCCAGCAACATTAACATGACACAGTTTAAACC
>NW_009648559.1:1386922-1387857 GCF_000708025.1 Charadrius vociferus
CGTGGGCTTGCTCCACAGGCTGCCCGTGCCGTTCAGCTCGAAGCCCACGTCCGTGCCGTTGGCGTGGAAGTCGTTCTCGTCCGTCAGCTCGATGATGCCGCCGGTGCGCATGGCGATGTGCGCCTCGATCTCCTCCCGGGCCCGGTCCACGTTCTCGGGCATGCCCGTCACCTCGAAGACCGGCTCCTTGTCCCGGCTCGGGGTCACGATGTAGGTGTGCGTCTGCTGCTGGATGCGCTTGATGGTGGCCCCCTTGGGCCCCACGACCAAGCCCACCACGCGATAAGGCACCCGCACCTGGATGGTGGTTTGGCCGGGCAGGTTCGGAGGGCCGGGAACGGTGCCGTTCAGGGCCGTGTTCTTGTTCCGTGAGGCTCGGATCATGGAGAAGTGCTCGGCTGCCGAGATGATCTCCCTGCGGGCCATAGCCACATCTTCCTTTCTGCCCGTCACAACAAAGAGCGGCTCCTCCCCGCGAACCGGGGTCTTGATGTAGGTGTTGGTCTTTGCCCGCAGAGCTTTGATTTTACAACCTGGGAACGAGATGCGGGAGACGGAGGGCGAAGGGGAGGGGGAGGAAGAGGAGATGGAGGGGAGGAAGAACCGGTTACAACCCATTATTTGGGTGCAGCTAGGGAGGAGAAAAAAAACCACACACCCACCCGAAACACGTTGCCCCCTACCCCAGGTGATGGCTGGCATCTCGTCCAGGAGCCCCAGGCACAGTGTAAAGTCATGTCAGCCCACAGCCCTGGCACATGCCCAACGGCATCGCAAGTGGCCACCGACACCTCTGCCGTGCAAACTGCCCCAAAACTACCAACGTGCAGTTCACAGGAATGGTAACAAGAAAAGGAGCGTGCAGAAAAGCTGCACGACCAGACAAAACAGAAAATTTTAAAAAATAAAATGCAAGCAGCCCTAACAAATCAACA
>NW_009648559.1:1387872-1388166 GCF_000708025.1 Charadrius vociferus
CCTGCTCAGCACTTTCCTTTCGGAAAAATAAAATCAGTTCTTGAGAAGGTGAGGAGCAGCGGCTGTACCGAATGAGCCACATTCCCCACTGCGGATGCTTTATTCCAATCCCATTGTTCCACTTCCCCACTCCATTTCTCTTCCTTAAAATTAATCCACGATTTCTAACTTGGGGGGGAGGGAGGGGAAGCACCGAGGCTCCCATTTTCTTCCCGTTTCCTCTTGGAAATCCAACTTTTGCAGCCGGAGGAAAGAAGCGATTTTTAATATTTTCCTGATTTCCACCCCACCCCC
>NW_009648559.1:1389843-1393027 GCF_000708025.1 Charadrius vociferus
CCCGCGGAGGCGCCTCCCGCTCCTCCCTGCGGGCGCCGCAGCCCGAGAGGCCCCGGTGCGTCCCGGGCGCTGCGGAGGTGACGGCAGTTACTGGGGTGTCACCGTGTTTCGGGCCGGCCTGTGCCCGCCGCCAGCCGGGCTGTCCCCCGTGGGGATGGAGCGGGGCGACACCGGCGAGTGACAGCCCGCGGCCCGGGTGGCAAGCGCTGCGGTGCCCGGCTTCCCTCGCCGCCCAGCCTGCCGGTGCAACGTTTCTGTCCCATGAGGGACCGAAGGAGAGGAATGCATCACCCGTATAACTGCTCCAGCATAACCTCACCAACAGCTTACATCCATTTTGCCAAACCGCTAGAAAACGAGTCACACCCACCTCATCTCTGGACCTCGCAGCACCAAATCACTGCCTTTCACCCCTGTGCCACCACAGGGCCCCTCAACCAGTAAAAACGGCTTTTTCACCAAGTACCCTGCTGCAAAAACCTTCCTGCAGTCTGGTGAACAGAAGTGAAAGTGTCCTCACCATTCTCATAAGAACACCACCATTGCATTTTATTTCTCGAGCTTTTCTCCATGTATCTATAAGCACCCACATTTACTCAGTCCTTGCCAGCTGCCAGGTACAAAAGACTGACTTTTTCTTATCAAAGAAATCAAATATACTAAGTAATAGTTTTCCAGTATCAAGTTTGACGGGGACAGACGTTTACAAGTGCACACAGATCTGTTTAGCCAGCTGCCTGTACAAACAAGTGTAACAAGTTGCAGGTAATTGTTTACACGCAGTGTTTATTGCAAATTACTGTCACTTCCTCAGGATGTTTGCATGTTTTATAACAAAGCTCCAGTGGATTGTTTTCTAGCAAGGGTATACACTGGTGATGTGCTTTCCTAAGTGCTTGGCTTGTCCCATCAACTAAGGCAATTCTGTACTTTCATATTTAAAAGATTACTTACTTTACAAATTTACACTTTACTTCGATAGGCAGCAGTGATGGATTCCATAGGGGGTAAACGAGGGATTACTTATAAATGCTCAAGGAGCCAGAAGGCTCTTTACTATTTTCAGCACTGAGCATCTTTTTTTTTTTTTTAAACAGTGCTTTTTATTATTAAATAAAATAGAAATGAAAAGTCTGCTTCTTTGCAGCCTTTTTAACTCAAGGACTCTAAAATCAGTGAGACAGAAAATAACTGTACCCATTTACCAGATAGGGGCAGGCCAGGACAGAGATGAGGGAAAGGCATGTCAATATAGAAGATTATTGTTGTTGACGTCCAACAGTGAGGGGCATAAATACTGAAATGCAGAGATATGAGGAGAGTGGTTGGGTTGTGCTTAGATTTTACCTGTTCTTTGCTTTGTTATTCTCCTGGCTTATATTATCCCCTTTTTTTCTCCCTCCCCCTTCCCACCCCATCTGCTTAAACTCTGATTTTGCGTTGCCCAAGATCACTGTACTGTACTGAACACCCATGTAGGGACTAAAGAAAAAAAGGAAAACAAGTTATCTTCAGGCTTATGTTCCTCCGTAGGAAAAATTTTCTCAAAGCAAGGTTCCATGCAAATCTAGCTTTATTTTTAATGTTAAGCTAAAAGCTCTAATTAAAAATGTTTAAAATGCATATCAGCACTCTAGAATAAGGATGATCCTTTCCAGGGGCAGAAGGAGGAGGAGATGCATTTCTGGGAGACTAAGAATGCACTGGTGTTTCAAGCCTCCCATGAATCTTGTGGAATAGTTCAACATCTTGAGGGCTATAGTTTTTTTACTATTATAGAAAACATTTAAGAGCAAACTACAGGGAATAACAACAACAACAATAAAAAAGTTATACTGATGTACCTTAAAACACGCATGCACCAACAGCGCAGCTCCCCCTGCCCCCTGGGACCACAGAATCTAAGCAATAGTGTGCTCGTATGGCAACAAGATTCATCTGAATCTACTTGCTTCGCAGAAGTAGTTCTTCAGAATAACTTAATCAGATCTAAATTAAAGTGTTATCTATCTTCATAATGCCTTTCATTCCATAAAACCTTGAGACATAGGCAGAATTATAGTAAACTCCATCTCTGGGGGAAGAGACCAACCATCTACCTACCAATTTACAGCAACTTAACAAAAGCAGGAAGGGAGGATATATTATAGGCAAATACAGGACTCATTGCAGGAGGAGTGTAATTCTCAGTGCTTTTAGTTTCTCTCTGTTATCATTTCCCATTTGTGACAGAGGTAATAAAACTTCCTTCCTCCATCCTTTATTTAATTAAAGTGTAAGGTCTTTGGGGCAGCGAGCTTACTCTGTGTGTGTATACAGCACCTAGCATGAAGGTCATGAATTAATCTGAGGCCTTTAAATACTACTCTAAATACAAAGAATTAGCAATAATAAGAATAGGATATAATTTTCATTTAGAATAGATGAGACCTCTGTTTTCAACGTATCACCACAAAGAATAAATTACATGCATCTCAGGGAATAACTAAATTAAGGGTGAAGGAAAAGTATCATTCCAGAGACTTGCAACTCCACTTTATCCCAGTTGCTTACACTGCTGCCTACTGTTACACCATTTACTGTAAAATTCTTATTTGCCATAATCTTACAAAATAGTGTCCCAAATCCCACACGCCAGATCATCAATAAGAGCAGGAGTATAGTTTATTCTGAGACAGTGCACGTGATTACTGTGATAACATACCCAAATTAACCTTTTGCATGTGCAATAAACTGCAATTAGCAATCTGCAGACAAATGACAAGTTCCTTCCTTTCCTGTAATATGTAGCAATATACAAGCCAGATTTCCTATTGAATCCCATATTAACCTACATTCAGTGGCAGTGAAATCTCAGAGCACCGTGTCAGAATTTATCATCTTTCAATGATGCTAGCTCCACCTCTTGACAGTTCTAGACAAGATGTTTATAAACAACTTGTCCAGAATCTGAACAACTGCAGCTGAAAATGTTTATTATTTTTCCACCAGTTGTTCCAACCACTTAGGATGCTTTATACTAAAGGGTGGGCACAGCTCTCAAAACAGTATGGTGGTGTTAATGAACAACATGAAATAAAATGGAGATGGACTAGTGAGTGGCTTTGTGATACCTTTTTGCGATGGAAGGAGGCTCAGGGGTAGGGAAGCTGCAGAAGTGCCTCTTTGCCTTGTGAGAAGCAGT
>NW_009648559.1:1393064-1440939 GCF_000708025.1 Charadrius vociferus
GTCACATCAAAAAATACAAACGGGGAGATGATGTTGGTTATTTTCCCCACATGCGCTTTCATCCCCATAATTCTACACCTCTCCCCGTTATAGCATTCATTTCCAAAATATTTTTTTAAAAAAACAAAGATCTTCTGGGACAACTTGTGAAAAGCAATTTTGCCACAAACCAGAAAAAGTCTCAGACCTTTAGCAGTCACGATCAGTCTCTGAAAATGTTGATGCTGTAAACTTATACCAGTTGCTAATGGCTTTACTAAATTGAAATGCTTGTTTCCAGTATATTAAAACAAAAAAGATTTTTCTAATAGTCATCACACACTGTACTTTCTTCATATGCGTTTGCTATTAGTTTGACGTGAGTGATTAGTGTGTGCATGTGCGTAGGGGATGAACTGCCTTGTAAGAATGCAGTTCTGTTTAACGTGACTGATGGAAGGCAATGCAAAAGGCATAAAGATGCCTTTATAATAAATCAGAACTAACCAGCCACATCACCTGCCCACTTTAAAACTCTCCACCTGGATTGTGAGTGGCCTCCTTCATTTATTGTTCCATTCGGCCTATCACTTACGAACAAGGGTTATCGCACAGTATATCTGAATTAAATGGCGTTTAACAGCCGTGCTGACCAGAGTTCGAAGATGAAAATCACTCCTGCCTTTCCCTTGCTGTCACATTATGTGTTTAGAGTCCAGCCTTCCGGGCTGCCCCTCTGTGCGCGGCTGCGGGATTGGAGCTCTTTGTTACCACGGCCCTTGGGCCACTATTCAGTTTGTGATGCAGCACTGGCATCTCAAGGCTGTAAAGCACCTATCACACTCGTGGGCACTGTCTATTAACAGTGGCTAGATAAAAAAAAAAAAAAAGATTTATATCTGTATGTTTAGACTGAGCTAAATAACTCATAGATCTGTGAGGTAGCTCATAACCTTGAGTCTTTTTTCATCAGTTTTAATCTCTGAAATAGTAAATTATAATTTAATTTTAATTTAATTTTAATCTCTGAAATAGTTAATTATAATTATGGTCATAAAACATGTACAACCTTTGCTGCTTCTCTCCTCTATCCCTCCCCCCCTACTCAGTGCTGCTACAAAGAAGGAAGAGAAAATAATTCTCCCTTCAATGCTAATTGTTTATAAACTCCTTTGTACAGAGACTGTGTTTATATACAATGCCTAGGCAAAATCTAGGCACAAATGCAATACTCACAATAAATGAGTGAATAATATATCCCTGACCAGTGCTCTCCAATAAAAGAATATCTAATTCCTGTCACAGAATTGCCTTGTAAGTTGAAGTTCAGCATATAAATACACATGGGAAAAGATTAGATTTTAATTGATAAGTATTAATCATCATTCATTTCTGTCTCTGCAGGAAGCACAATGCTAAAACATCCAGTTAATATACTGTATAATGGATAACCTTGAGGCAGAAGCTCTCGCATCTGTCTCTATCCAAGAAAAAATGTCAACATCAGCCTTTGTTGTAGCAAAATACCCTGACATCTGAATGGAGTTGCCGCTGCTGGAAAATTGACTGTCTGCAGTGCAATCCTTCCTAACTGGGGTCCAGAAGCCAAATTAAAAATCTTTATCTGCGCACACCTGCACTTAGGAACGTTTGAAATCTGGTCTGGGTCAGAGCGCTGTGTTTGTGGTGCATCTCCGCTCTGAACAAACACATTTCTCATGTGATGTTCTCCCTGCAACCACAAAGCAGTAGCACTCACAAGAGCATCATTGAAGATACTCGGGCTGTTCATTGAGAACAAAGCCATTAATGATTAATACTATGGTAGGAGAAAATGTAGCAGTATTTCTTGGCAACTGAAATGTGACAATGTCTGTCCTATGTGCAAAAGACTCACGAATACCTTTAGCTCTTTTTACATAAGACGGTTCTTATTAACTCCGTGGGAAGAAGAATCAAAGAAATCCCCCAAATTCAAGGAAAGTGAAGGAGATTTTCACATCTAAAACTGGATATACACAATACATCTCTCTCTGACTGACCCAGCAGATGCAGAGATGCATTTACGTATCACAGACATTACTGTCCCAGCAGATGCTGCAAAGTTGTCACTGACACAGACGCTTACTGTCCCCACAGATCTGTATTTTGGGAGAGAATTTTCGTACCACAGACACTAGTGTCCCTACAGAACCACATCTGCTGGCAGAGTTATTGTTTCACATACTCTTCTGCCTCCAGCAGATGTGAGAGACTGCCAGGACGACAGACATTTCTGTCACAGCAAATCTCCATCTACAGGGAATTAAATTGCAGCTTAAACTACTGTTCTTCCCGAGCCCTCAGCGTGGACAATACTGACAGGGAGGAAACAACATAAACCAAGGAAAATACAATGCTGAGCACCTAGAACATCACCATTAACTCTGCCTAAATACAGCACTCGGCAGCGCTGTGTTTGGGGATGTGTCAGGAGGAGAAAAAAAATTACTTGCGCCCTCCTCCCAGCCTGCCTTTAAAAAGTATTCATTCTGAGAAACATTCAAAGGAAAAAGTGTCTAATGCCACTTTCATATAATAGATCCAAGAAAGCACAAGTCATTCATGACTACCAAGTTGCCTATTACAGCCTTAATGCCCTGCCACAGGGAGCAAGTGTGTGTGCTTGGTCATTTTCAGCTTGCTTTTGAACAGATGCCTCCAGTTTTCCTGGAGGCATTTTGCATGAAAAATTTCAGAGTTTCCAGTTTATTAACACCAGAAGATTTGATCCCCAGTTCTAGAGGCCTGACAGCAGAAATAAAGGGGAGGGGGTTGGTTTTAATCCCTTTAATTTGGGCCTTCACCTTTTGAGAGCCCCCATCATCTCCTCTCAGACTCAGGGTTCAACAGCAGCAGCAGTCACTGGGAGTTTTGCTCCTGCGCAGCTGTGCTGCCAAGCAGCACCTTGCCAACAATGAGGAAGAACATCTCATGCCTGTGCTAAGACATGACTATGGCTAGACTTTCCCTCTGGAGTGAACTCGGCCTAAGGCCCATACCAGAGCATGTACTTACATATAAATAATATGTATGGTATGTGAGCCTGGACTTGAGAGCTGTCTTGGGCCTTTGTTTGCCTGACTGAGTAGATGTATCCTTTATGATTTGGTACCGGAGAGAGAAAACCTCCCCTGGTAATTCTGCAGTAATGTAAACCCTACTTGAAGAAACACCATCTAACTCTGGAATTCCCCCGTGGGGAGTCTGGGCATTTATCTTTATCTGAAGCATCAAAAGCTGTCCATTGGCAAAGGCAGGACACGCAAATTCCCAGAGTAATAATCTGATACAGCACAGCAAAACCTATATCCTTGGAGCAGATTGTGGGAAAGCATCAAGATTTTGGTTGCTCTGCCAAAGCAAACAAGATGTTTCAAGCCCCATCATCTGCTCTGCAGTTCACACCCTTCCAGTGCTATCTTTTTCAGATGCCATGCCACACTGGTTAGTGGCAATGGTGTTGTCATGTGTGACTCATTCCATTTTACTGGAAATTAGAAAACCACATGCTGCATTGAAGAACTGCTTATTTATGTAGTCATATCATCCCAGAGAGCACTCCTCCTGCCATTATTTGTATACAGATTCTTTCATCTAGAATTTTGGAAATACAGCTCTTAACCAGGGTTCATTCAGAGGACAGATTAATCAATAGCACATTGCTCTTTCCAGGGCCCGTTGAGCCCTTCGTAGTTTCTAGTGCCACCCTGAAAAAGCAAATGGTATTTTAGAAGACAGTATCTTCGTCGTTACAGGATGTGTGGGAAGGAAAACAGAGCAGATAGCGGTGGAATTGAAGTTGTGTTAGCAGAAGAGTCTGTCACATATTTATTTGAGCTTTGGGCAGGTGAACTTCACCCACGAGGAAAAAGATAGACTACTTTTGTCTGGGTTTTTTTATGGAGTGCCTTTATAAAGCCTCCTCAAATATTTCCTGAACAGATCACAACACTACATTTACCGTAGTGATTAACGGTCAGTATGAGTGATGAACTGGCATATTCAGGACAACAACAAAAAAATACTAAAAGATGTCAACAGTGCATTCTTTCTGTGGAATAAGAATTACCAGATAAAAACATTAATGGTTTTAAATAATATTTTATGGCGACAACAAATCAAGCTGGCTAAACTTTGTTTTGAGTTCAGAAGCACAGGTCTGGAATTACGCGTGTTTCAAAAAACTTAGTTTGCTAGATTATGAGTTTTTCTAGCCTTTATAAAACTAGTGTTACTAAAGCAGCGGCACGAGGATCAGAAGTTAGATTTGATTGTGTGTTGACAGGCGAAGGCTGACCTCTACAAATTCCTAAGCGAAGAGATTGCCTTACCCTCTACAGATACAGATAAATCCAGTCTTATCTTTAGATGAAGAAACTGTTAAGAAGATTCAGGCACCACACATTTATGAAGAAAGAAAATAGAAATGTGAGCCATTCTTTTTTTAAAGGTTAGCATAGCTTAAACATTCCTGAAAATATTTATTGTCATAACAGACTAGACCTACTGAAATGTTCTCGCCTAGGATTTGGTCTTTGACATTCACAGCAATCCCGTTGACTTCAGCTGGATCACATGGCTGCCATGGAAAGCAGAATTTAGCAAGGAAAAGGAAAAGACACAAAGTAGTTAAAGACCATTTGGAAAAAGACATTTACTTTCAATGTTACAAACTATCCCTCAGGACCCAAATTAGAGTTCTGTTATATTTTAAAGCATTGCTTTCAAGCTTGCTGGAAGTGTCAGACAATTTGAATAGATCTCCATTTTAATTTCCAATCTAGCAATACGGAACAGCTGCCATAACTTCATGCAACGTGGCAAATTCGACATCCTCATTCCTCAAATGGCAAGCATCGAGAAGGGACTCTGAAAAAAGCATAATACGCTTCCACTTTTACTGCCTTTTAGTAACTCCCAGTCAAAATTGTACTTCAGATAAAGAACTCAAACCCTCAATTGTACTTTACACTTGCACTGTCTCCAACAGGACGCAAAGGTGTTGGGTGAAGGTTGATGGGATTTCTAGAACTATTTCTCCTACTTCCAGCAATGAGCTGGAGGTTAGTTTACATCCTTCTGGCTTGTGCATCATGCTCAGTGTTAAAGGCTCCCAGTCCTGACTTCCTCCACAGCTGGACTGGGAAAACGCAATGGAACAAGCTCCAGCTCAGCCTCACCAAATCTGCCTCGTCAAAGTCTCCCGCCTTCTACAGCTCTGGCAGCCAGGGGTGAGAGTGGGAACTGAAGTGCGTCACCCTCATACTTTTCCTGCTTCCTAGCAGAAAGAAAATATTGAAAGGAAGATGGTAATAACAATTACTATGTTCTTAGTTTTTGTATTTCAGACCACGTTAACTCAAGAGGGAAAACTGAAGCCAGAGAAAAAGCACTTTGGGATTCAGATGAAAAACCTTAGCACTGTGCCCCACTCTGGGAATGTCTAGACAAGGACAAAGGCAGCTCAGCCATACTGAAGGGAATTTGTGTGTGCGAGATGAGGTACATTTCTGAGCACAACTTCATGTTAGATGTAGTTGGAGAAGGAATATTTTTTTTTTTTATAGTGGCGTAGCGTTGATGAGTTGGTCCTGTTACAGGAACAATGTCCCATCTAGCTCACAGTTTGTATTCATTCACAGATTATATACTGTGTGCGCTTAGATAAAGCTACCTCCCACTCTTCTCCTGAATTCTGAATGGAAAACTCAAAGGAGTTTTGAGACCTATCACTACACAGCGTGATGTCACCAGTGCACCCAGTAAGAAGAAGAAACAGAAACATCCAGCAGAGATACTGTTACTCTAGGATGGACTATTTGTTCCTATACAAACAAAACAGAATTAAAAAGCCTCTGGCATGGCTGATTTCAATTCGTAAATTAACATCTCTGTTCTCATTTCTGCAACACTTCTCTGCTACCGAGTTTGTGGTTTCTTGCCTTCCACATGATACAACCAGCTTCCGACCCTCAGATTCCTCCCCGCGATAGTCTACATTTCTCGTGAAACTCAATCTCCAAGCATGAAACCCACTCTCACTAATCTGTTTTCTGCTACCAATATACTAACAGGTACATTTATATATTGGGGAGGACACACATCAGGGTAGCATGGATGTCTCTTACTTGAGTTTGCCTCTAGCAGTTACCATTTGAAACGCAGAAAGCAGAACAGAAATATTAAAGTCAGCATTTTCCAAATGGACTCCAATTCTGGATGTCTAACTTGATACCGTTTCCAGTCAATAACAATAATTTCTTCACAAAATCGGATTCCATCCCACCTTCTACTGCACAGTCAACTTATATCCCAAGGGACCAGGTTAAGAACAATAGATAATACAGGAAGGTGAACAGGGCAGGTTAACTACATTCCACCTCCATCCTCGAGTGGTTGGCCATAGCTGCGTGGGACTGGAAGCTGGCTGCAAGCTCGCGTGATCTCCTCCAACACCTATTTATATGACGTTGCATTTTCTTTTGTTAATGGAGACCGTAAGTATTACTTTGAGAGAAAAAGTAGTATTATGTAAAGAAGAAAATATCAGTCAAGCTGCAGTAAAGTGAAAGCAGGACTCCTTTATCACCAAAGATGGAAGCTTTCTGTTTTGGTAGTTCAGCTCATCAGTATGCCTAAGCCTTCCTCCACGTGCAGGAGGACTACAGCTCCCTCAGCTCAACGGGAATCTGTTCAACCTGATTCAGACACAGCTCTCCTCTGCACAGCTCCTCAGGGCTCACTAATTCTGCTTCTGGGAAGGCCCCATTACTCCCTCACTGTCACTACAATTCCCGCCAGCATAGCTTGTAGCCACTGGTGGCACAAACACATTAACTTCACCTGGCAATGAGTGATTCTTTTTCAGCCTAAGTGCGTGCCAAGACGACCCTGATCTGCTCAAGAAATTAAAAGCCATGCAGCTATTTGCACCGAAACCCCTGCAGAACCAGCCCTCCCCCACTTCCTCCTCTGCTCGCTTGCTCTAACAGCAGGCAGACATAAGTGAAAGGAAAAACAATGAGAAAGGAAACTTGGGAGGGACAGGTTAGAAGCAGAAGGAAGAAGCAAAAGGTCTGACTCTGCAGACCGTATTCATGATGAAAAGTATTTGCACAAATAACCTAATTGCATTCAGTGGGACTGCGGTGCTGAGTAAAAGTGCTACAAGTTCAAGCAACAATTGCAGAGGCAGGAAACAAGTAGGAAAAGAAAGAAAAAGGAAGCCCCACATGAATCAGACACCTGCACAGAGGAGAGCAGTCTCATATACCCCAGGAAAAACAAATCAACCAAAACCCTAACTGCTTTTGAGTTATTACAGAAATATTTATAGAGCCTTTCCCAATCTCTGCCTCGCTTCCTGGCAGGCAACACCACAGAAAGAATCTTTACCACTGGCATCCTCTTCTTCCGCCAAACAAAAATTCAGTCCCTTCCCAAAAGCACAACAAAGGCAGTAAGAGACCAGTCGGGCTGCAAGAGCGGTTTGGTCATTACCTGAGGAAGGGTGAACGTCCAGCCATGGGACATGGCTCCTGTGCTCGCAGGAGACATAGCAACTATTCTCACGGGAGGCAGAGTGGGCATCTCTTCGTGTGTGAAGAGTTGGGGGAACAGCATTGCCTTAGGTTACTCTCAGCAAGGAATGACACAGGGGCCAAGTAAGTGATGGTTTCCACCGAAACCCTGGGCTCTGCCAGATGGTTGCTTCTTCCCTTTCTTTATGAAGGACGATGAGACACTGAAACAAACTGGATGCCTACTAACTGTACTGCTCCTTTCTCAGTGAGCTCTTTCAGGAATTCTCAAAACCGCTTCTGAGACAGAGCAATTCCAAGTTTATAAATCATTAAAATAATGCATTTATTTATCAAAAGCTCTCCTCCTAAAATGAAACACTAGAGAGCGATCCAATCATTCCAATGAATACACGCATTTGAATTCTTAGGGCTCATACTAATTGGCACTTTTCAAAATGTTGCCAGTTCGGTTTGTCCATAAGCTTGAAAAAGAAAATCAAAATATGCCTCTCTGAGATGGACTGATGTTTGTGAAACAGGACTATTAAATCAGTGAAACCAGGGACTGAAATCAAAGCAATGATGGCTTGAGATCATACATTAAAGATGACAGCATCTTTCTAAATCACCTCAAACATGAAACACTTGCCATACTAACTTACAAACTTATCTGAAAAACACACACTACCACCTACTGGCAATTATTCATATATATTATTTACATACTGGTAAGTGGTAACAATATGTGCACGTTTCATTTGCATGAACTTTGCTAGGACAAAGATCAGGCTTCACCTTTACGATTACTAGACTTGTATTTGAAGAAAAATATATTCCTGTGCATGTAGTTCCCACAACATGTGGCCAGTTTATTTTTTTCTTTTCAGTAAGAACTTAAGCCAGAATAGCTCTTTATTTAAATACTTCTCACTTAAGGTTGTTGCTTTTGTCAGTGAAGGCCTTTAATGTAAAATTGGGGTTTTTTTGCTTACCCATAGAAGGCTGCTAACATGGTACCACCAGGCTGACAGACCTTGCCATTTTATACCTGCTGTTCCGGAAACTGGGCATAAATTACAGTGGTGGTAGTGGGACCAGGGAGGAGAATTTGGGTAAGCGCTTCTCCCGGGTATGACCTCGCTTCTGCACCAACCACACAGATGCCTGTGAAAAGGAGGGACATGGCTAGACAGGAGATAACACCAGGGAGCTATCACGCTCTGAAACACCTTTTCCTCAAGCGCTTCCTTGACTGTTGCTGCAGCTCTCACCTTCTTGCCCTGAGGTTCACAGTAATGCCACAGAAACATCTTGAAGGTAAAAGCGCTGTGACGCATATACCAGAAAGTAATGCTAAAGGGCCACATGTGAATACCACAAACATCATCTTTGCTGAGCTTGGATGACATGTTTTCCAGCCTGCATGCTCCCTCTGGAGACCTTTGCCTGCTGGCAAAAATCTGATTGTTGATGTGGTGCTGGCGTGGCCGATGCCTAGTTCTGGACTATATATGATTTGCACCAGTCAAAATACAAGTCGATGGTAGGATTATGTCAACAGGACCTGCAGCGTGACTAAGTCATCACCTGTGAAAGGGAATATGTCAGGAAAGCTGGGACTGAGACTACTGAGTCATTCTACGACCTGCAGTGCACTCAAACTCCTGGTGCTGCGGTACAGCTACTGCCATTTCTTCCATGAGATCACCTTCCAGAGAGGATTTTGGTACGTAGGTGGCAATGTCAGAAAGATTGGCTGGTCCTGATGTAAACGCTCACTGAAGGCCAAAGACTGAGATTGTGAGGAATTACCCCTGCAGTTCTGTGGAAGCACCTGCCCAAATGACACTGAGTTAAACCTAAGACAATGTCTGTTCAAAAGGCAAACCAGCAGCAGTAGAAGCTGATTGCCCGGTATTGTGGCCCTGCAGGAAAAAACCCTTTTCATTGTCTTATAAATAAAACATTCTATCCAACAATGGCATTGTATGTAAATAAATAAATATTTAAAAACCTAATACACTTTTATATATTTATAATTAACCAAATTTATAGTTTAATTTTTTTCTTTTTTTACCTGAGTTAACTTTCAAAATATTTTTTCTGTTCCTTGGATCTTAATTAAACACAAGGTTTCCTGCTGGCAAGTATCAGACTAGCTCAAGACAGGCCTTCAGATATGCTATGCTAATGCCTGACACTCAGGAACAGACACTTTGCGTTCTCTTCAATATGTGCATTACAAGTAGTATTTTAATTGGGCTCCCAATTCAGAAGGCTGGAATGAGCTTCTGAGTCATTTTTACAAGTTGACTCACATGCTGCAAAACTGCAGAATTTGGTGCGGGGAAAAGAAAAAAAAAAAAAAAAAGGCAGAGGGTGGATTTCTGCACATCACTGTCACTGGGGAAAAAGGTGAGTCTGTCCCTCGTACCCAGCTGCAGCAGCACAGCGCGTTCAGCAAGTGCATTACTTAGACGAGGGGTTTTTGTCTGTAACTGTTGAAGAAAGGATGCTCTTAGAAGGCTTTTGTTTCATGACAGCTGTGATTTATATAAAGTATTATAATTTTGAGATTCTTTTCCCTTCGGAAGAGGGACCAGTCCTGGCATCACAGGATTCCCGCTTTCAGTGTGTTTCAGTGACTGCATTTCAGCAGTTCCATTTCAGGACTGGTTAACATATCGACAATAGGGAGAGGGATCCTCCTCTCCCTTAGGTGCCAACCCCGCAGACTCAAATTGGAGACAGAGCCAGATTAAGCTTTTTTTTCTCCTTGCACATCACCACTGAGGAAACGTCCCACAGCTCCCACTATACCCATGTGAAAACCGTGTTGTCTTTCTATTGTACTGTCTGCATTGTTTGTGCAACCTCAGAGCCTCAAACCATTTGCATGGGTGCAAGCGATGGGAACTCAGTCAAAACAAAGCAAGTGGAATCGAATCTATCCTCTTTTTGCTGTGTTAGCTTCAAACAGTGGTAAAAAACATATTTACTTACTGGAGCAAGTAAGTGTGAACCGCAATACACAGAAACGACAGGTATGCTGAGTAAACGGCTTTTTTGAACTGTCACTTTTCCTGCCGTAACCACATTTTAACACTTTTCTTTCCATACCCTTAGAGGAATCCATACAATACACAAATGAAAGGCAGATTCAGAGAAGGCAGAAAATGCCAGGGTGTTTTTCATTGTCCTCAGGACAAATGCCAGAGCCCTTCTGGGACATTCAGAACATCTAGTCACTGTATCTTATTCAAGGGAAAAGCCATCTGTCAACAAACTAATCACTGGACAGATTCAGAGACAACTGAAAATAAAAAGCCAATACAAACGTGCAGATGAGGTTCCAGTCAGCAACTAGCCACAGAAAACAAACAAATTCTCTCCACAAAGCCTGGCATTTGGGTCCAGCCATTTTTCACTGAAGTCAAAAGATGAGGGGGAATAATGCGAAGTGATCTTCAAATATAAACTTTCAAATCAATCAATATGACTATGAAAAGATGGGCGTGAACCAAACCTGGATCCAAACCCTACCTACAGAGGCCAGCAACAGCAGTCAGTGGAGTATCAACAGAACTGAGCATGCTACCACATGTAATTGGCAGTAGAAAAGCCCTACTACTTTATAATTAAACAATCAATAATACTGGACAATTTGATGCGTAGCTCCTGGCTGTAAACAGCCTTCATTTTTGATTAGAAACACACTATGCCAAGGGAAGTACTCCAAGTGACTAATGTTCGTAGTGGCCAGGATTCTATCACCAGTGAGAAGTGAAGCATCTGCCCCATGTGTGGGCCCAACTCTCATATTTTTTTCATGAGTGTCTTCTATGACAAGGGACTTGATATGTGGACTGAGGCACATTTGCCAGCCTTGAAAAATGAAAGCCCTCTCCTGGGTCACCACAAGTATACTTTCCTCAAGCACAAAGCCACAAAGGAGAACCCTCTGCAAAGGAGTTCCTCAATGATGAGGCTCTGCAGTTGCTTCATTTTCTAAACCTCTCTTCAGGACGTGCATGCAAATGGCAAAAGGACTTCAATTTTTCTGATTCTGCACCAAATCTGCCTTCCTGTTGGTGAAAAATGAACAGCACGGAAGAAAATCAGGGTGTTTCAGAACATTAGTGTGTGTCACGTTAAATACACAGCTGAGTTAGACTTCAGTTTCAGCAACATGAAACATGAAAGGAATTCAGCTTAGCACTAGCCGAAATCAACCTGAAGGAGTCAGAACTTCTGAGAGCTAAAATCATAATTGCTTCCTTAAAGGCATCACTTGAATAAAATTAAATGCATTTCTCCAAAAGCCTCACTAGCATAGCAACTGATTGGCCCTTGAGGATTCCTATAGATACTTGTCATTCAGCATGAAATCGGGTCAGCAGCTAAAATTAAACACCCACCTCTCCCCTGCACCGCATGTGGAGTCATCGCTTTTAGTATTGCTCAGCCTCTGCCTCCCCATTCTTACCACAAGCTTAAAGGGATGTCTTATCAAGGAGCACTGATGGATACAGTCATTCCTGTTCCGAGATGAAACTGTTGGGAATCAGAGGCGCAGTCCCTTTGACTCCATCTGCATTGATTAGTTCTCGGGCAGCCTGCCAAGGCAGTGTGCTGCCTCTTACCCTCGCCACCGTTAATCTGCCTAAGCGAGGCCTGCAAGCCCTACATAAACTGCAATTTCTCTTCATTAGTGTGATTCTGCCTGCATGAATCTGATAACATATGGGATATTATCATAAAACAGCCTATTTCACCAATTCATTTTCTCCTTTATGAAGATTATGAATGTACTGCAAGTGCATTGGGCAGGATAAAACAGAGGAGTCTACTGTACAGTTTATCTTTTATTTAGTTTCTAAAATGCAGATAGCCTTCCTTTTAAGTTCACATTTCCCAATAATCCTCTGCTAATACATTATAAAAACTGCTGACTCTGTCTCCCTGATTTCCTCTAGTTCATTATGGGGCTGATGCACACTACGTGTCACTTGCCCAGATTGAGACTTTAACGATGAACAGAGCTAGCAGATGCCACACAATGGAAAAAATGGGAGCTCCAGTAACTGTTTAGTCAACCCTGATCGCTGCCACAGTCTGACTAAGCATGAACATGAAACATGACCACAGTTTGGCTGCAGATGATGTCGTTCCAAACATGTGCTTCGTGCCCCCTCGCTTCCTGCCTATTTCGGATAACACGAGCCTGTTGGAATGGGCAGTTTCTGCACGGTTGAATAAGTGCTTTGTCTGGGAACGATACGGATGCAGGTAGACGCCTACCTACTTCTGAGATTTATTAATTAGCACATGCCCCCATTTAATGAAACCTGCGTGCCCTCTACTGGTACATGCATGCATTCCCAAGAACGTCAACACTCCTAAACTGAATAGCCTTACATACAGAGCTGCTGTTGCAAGCTCCTTGGACAATGAGTGCATGCTTGTCCTGGCATGCTTCCACATGCAATACAGAATAAAATGAAATTAAGGCCCTCATTTATTCTAAACATCACAGTTGTTTTGTCCTTAAAATTGTTCGGTGGTTTTATGCCTTTGTTTTCAGGACATTTTCTGCTGAAAGGTACCATTATAATTGCACAGTGCATGTCTCTCTCAGAGATTTTGTACGCATTGATCCATTAAGGAGTTGGAGTAAGGGGATGTTGCAGAGGACGGACAACACAGAAGCCTGCAGCAACCATAGACCTGTTCTGAGCTGCTCCCAAGAAAAAGAAGTTCCGCTTTCCAGGATTAATCCATTATCAAAAGCTACACTAACTCCTGGCTAATCTGTATCAATTACTGAGTACAGACACAAGCAGTAGAGGTCATTTTAATAAGCGGTTCGCTCCTTAAATTGCTTCCCCTGCCAAATCAAGTCGAGATTGCTGGGGATCATAACTAAGGGATCATTAGCTTAACCCATATGACAGCCTCTTCTGCAGACCCTTCTAACTATTTATACTGCCAAACAACAACAGCAACAGCAGACCCTAGAAGAATATGGGATAGCTCTTTTTAACACGGGAAAATAAAATCATCATAGAATGGTTAGAGATGGAAGGGACCTTAAAGATCATCTACTTCCACCCCCCTGCCATGGGCAGGGACACCTCCCACCAGACCGGGTTGCTCACAGCCCCATCCAGCCTGGCCTTGAACACCTCCAGGGATGGGGCATCCACAGCTTCTCTGAGCAACATGGGCCAGTGTCTCACCATCCTTAGAGTAAAAAATTTCTTCCTAATATCTAATCTAAATATAGCACAAACCACAGGATGGGTGGGGTGAAAGGGGCATCAAATGAAGACAAATATGCCCATATACTACCAGCTGGTGCCAGTACCCAGAGAGAAGCTGATAGTTGCCTGCAGTTGGATGGTTCCCAGGGGGAAGGGGACATGCCCAAGTACCACTCATACGTGGTAGTAGAGCAGAGGAAAAAAAAAAAAATAAAAATCTTCCTGTGCCCTAGGCAAATGCCATGAAAAAAATAAAATCTCAAAAAAAGAATACTTTCATGCTTCACTAATGGCATTTAAAACAATAACAACAACAACAACAGCGGAAACAGCTGAGTGCAGGGCTGACTCTCTGCCTTGGGAAGTGTGTTGGCGTATAGTGATCTGTTCCTGGCAAGTGCACAGCATCACTGGCACAGGTAGTGCTGTGAGAGGGCATCAAAAGGGTTAACCATGGCACATCAAAGAGAAGGTGCAGGCGTGAAAGTAACTGAAAACTGGCTGGCCCAGGGCGTATTAAAAGCTGTGTAAATTTGAAATGCTGCTTATCTACAAGACTCAGCTCTGGGCACTGATGTAGTGACCTATGCCAGTGAGGTTTGGTCACAAGAGAAAGTTATTGCTTAGATGCATATCAAGGACTCCCAACTATTCTTTCTGTTCCTTTTAAACTGAGCAGAAGCTATTGCATCAGCATGTGAGTATAAACCAGAGTCTAACTGCTGCAGAAGACAGAAATGTCAAACAGCCTGTCAGGAATAGAAATCAGAGTTATATTCGGTCCTGCCTGGATGAAAGTGTAGCACAAAATGACCTATAGTGGCATCTTCTCTATATTTCTGTGATTCCACTTCATTATTAAACTCCATTCTCACTGTGGTCTCATCCAGACTAAAAGAGGTCATGTCCAAACATGGAAGCAAACACAGCATTACACACAATTTTATGCCCAAAGTACTGCTATTTCAGCTCTGTTAAAGTATCGTGATCCACCCTGGGGAAGGAAGGGGAGCTGAGACAGGTACAGGCAGATATTTTTCCAAAGTGCTAAAATGTATGAGTTTCAAAGCAGAATATGGCTGGAAAGGGGCAAGAAGGCTCACTAACCCACAGGTACTAATGCATTTTGAAACATGACCCATTTTACAGAGTCAGGGTATAGCAAATGTCCACACTGTGTTTCTAATAACGCCTGTGAGAGCGATAAGGGACACTGTACAGTGCTGTTGCAGGTACAAGAAGCTGTACGTGAAGGTGAGCAGGAGATGGAGCCCGGCCAAACGCTACAGGCCCAGGTTCCTGCCATACGCACACACACACATTATTTTTCCAAATCCAGACACAAGCTTATTCATTTCTATTTCAAGGATGCACACACTGTACTAGAGACGCATTCTCAGTAGCAAGTATCTGTCCCTACATGCTCAAATTGTCCTCCTATAGCTACTCCAGCTGGCTGGTGATGTCTGTTAGAGCTACGTGACTACCAGTGCTCGCGGTTCCCCCAGCCACTCCACATTAATTACTGAACAGCAACAACCCAAACTGCATAAACAACTCATCTGTGTCTAAAACCTTCATTCTGGTTGCACATCCTCAGTATTTGGTTGGACTGGGAGGAGACTAGATCATCTCCCTTTCCTCCTTCTCCTCAGAAGATACAAAGGAGACATGAGCTAGGAGGCTGACTCTATTTTTATATAAATAGATATTTATATAAATAAAAATCCTGCCCAGATGGGAAAATTCTGCCTGACTCCAGAAGCTTTTATATATGTGTGTGTGTGTATATATAGATATACATAAAACGTATATTTAAATATAGATATAAAAACTGTTGGCCTCCATCAGAAACCAGATGCTGGCTCAGTCAGACCCACGACCTGTCCCAGTACAGCTGTGCTGGTGGAGCAGAAGGGCTGAGGGAGCGGTTGGCTCTGAGCAGCCTCGGTCCCTGCCTTCCCCTCCGCGCTGCCTGCGGGCACAGGTGCTCTCCCTGCTGCCAGTTGCCTTGCCCACTGCGTGGTAGCAGCATAATTGTCAGAGCGGGTTTCTGAACCAAACAAGTTAGCTTCTGGAGCCTGGCATGAGTTTTCCTATCTGGCCAGGATTAAAAGTGTGTTAGGTGGGTTTCCTGATTTCCTCCTACCATCCTTGAAGCTGAGAGCAAAGGAAGAGGAAGCAGCTTTAGAAGAATGGGGTTAGGTAATAAATATCAGAAACATTACTACAACTTCCAGCCTGTGAGGACATTAGCAAAGATCTTCAAAGAGTGAGATCTTGAGCTGCATTTGTGCAGAAGACTGAGGGGAGTGGTAGTGGGACTCCAACAGACCTTGCTAGTTTGTGGGCCACCTTAGCTCCTCGTTACTAATGCTCTTCTGCTTAGCAATGGGTGAACAGCAGGATCTTGGCTAATAGAAGTAACCATACTTCAGTTTTAAAGCAGAAAAATATTTATTACTTTCCTGGATCCAGTTAACATCTGGGTATTCAGCTCAAGAGGTTTAGAAGGTTGCCTGCCAGGCCTGTCTTCATTTCTCCTAGATGTCCTGATCAAGCAATGAAGAGTTATAGAATACTGGATTTTACTCTTTTAGTCAAAACAAATATAGAAAAAAAGTTCTTCATTTCCTGTGAACAGATCTGGCTCACTTAGTGTCTTCTCATGCCTTAATCCTAAGCTTACAGTGACCTTAACACTTGGCACTTGTTACTGCATGTATCCTCGCTACTAACAACCAGCAGCAACCACAGCACTCGCTGCAGAATCAAAGCAAGCAAAACTTTTCTCTCATTGGTGTTTTAAAGAAAGAAATAGACTATTTCAAGATTTTAAGAGCAATTCCTGTACTCAGAAAGATCTTAAAGTTTAAGTGAACTGGGAGTACTCACTAACAGTGACTCATTGATAAACCTAGAGAATGAAGTCCTGTTTCCACCCAAACAGCAGATAGCCTGCGCAGTACAAGTTCTCCCGCTTCCACCTCAATCTTCTTCTGACGTCATGTCTAGGGCTGAGAAAGTTGCTTAGTCTCCACATCCATTCAATCATACTATTCTTGGAATTAGATTTGTGCCTTCAGGCCTCAACCAATTCAAGACTCAGTTGTATGAAGCATTCATAACGTGAGACAGTCCCTGCCCCAAAGAGCTTACCATATAAATAGCACTTTCTAAAAGCAAAGAGCACACAGTCAAGCTTTGCATTTCTGTATCAGACTGTCCGCAAGGATGCTAATTATTGCCAGGATAACTATGGGTTTATGATGTGAAAATCTTGTCTATTGGGAATCAAATCTCATATCCAGCAAAGCAGCCATCAGACGAGGGTAACTATTTTTAGGCTACTTCTGACCTTTCAGAAAGTAAGGACTGTTCAAAAAGATGATTAAAATACTAAGTAAATTATGCAGAAGAGTTGAATAGTCTGAAGAAAATGTAACTTCATTTAGTCTTGCATAATGCCTTTGGTAACACGGTTAGATTCTTCTGGCCCACAACAGTCAAATTTTCCACTGTAGTGTTAGGATGTAAGCGGGGCTGGTTATTGAGTAATAGAGAAGGCTTTCTTATTTGTGCAAACTTCTTAACCTTCAAGAGAACAAAGATTAATCAACAACATTGAAGAGGCTGCTGTCATGAGATCCAGTCATAAGATTTGCAGGGACTCCTGCAGGGGTTGCAATCCTTAAAACTGGTTTGGAATAAAATCTGAGACATGGGAGCACATAGAGAAAACATTTCCCAAATAAAATCCAACACAGTTGTTAATAATGGAATAAAGGAGGTTCTACCATTGCAGTAATCTGGAGGGCAACGACCAGTCCCAGTGCATGAAGCAGACGTTGTGAGGTCGGAAGACAGGGCTTCCTGGTTACCTGGTTTGGTATTTAAAGCACCCAACTGACTTTCAAAGCAAGAGCTCCTCATTTTGAAAATGACTTCCGCAATGATGGCCAGTGTACCTTTGGACTCGCTTCTCTGGTCTCAGGCTGTTTACATGTGTTAACATGGAAGTGACATAAAGGGAAACCTCTGTACCTTAAAGCAAGGTACCTAAGGGACAGACAGCTGTGTGGCACAGGCAAGCATCTACACATAGCTGCAATCTACATGCTTCCAAGAAACTGTGGACAGGATTTTCAGAATTCTTTAAGATTGCTGACCTCACCCTACTCAACATCAAAATTTCCACTCCTAATTGGAGGAGATCTACACAGATGCTGAGCAAGCTCTTGAACACTGCCTGAAGGGATGTTTGGTAGTATTTGAAAAGGGGTGGGCTGTGGTGTTCACATGCTGTTCTCATGCCTTCAGCCATACTGATCGGCTTGTGACAGGACTAGCGAGTTTCTTAAATTCCTTAACTAGGAAAGAAGCCCCCTCTCCAAGCTTGTCACATAAGGCAGCCTGAGGCCTGAGACAGGGTGGGCTCAGCTTGTCACATCACCTTTCTCTGAGCTGCTAAATATCTTTCATTGTGGCTTCCGCTAAAGTGCTTAATGCTACTTGTGAGTTGGTACAGCACTGACCAAGTTGAGGAGCTGGGAAAGTACCAAGCCACGATCACATTAGAAGATGCCTCCTTAACTCCCAAAACTTAACTACAAAAATCCTTAGTTATCTACCAGGGAAATAAAAATCCCCAAACATCCACGTATTGAAACATCTGAGGCTTTGCTGCCAGACCTCTCAAGACAAAGGAGAAAGGGAACAAGTAGCTGGTAGGAACCATACAAATGAAGGAGCTGAACTTAGAGAGAAGATTCAGCTCTCTGGATAACCTGGGGGAGAAATAAGAACTAGGAAAAGCTGGAAGCAGTTGGCTTGTACAGCTGACTGAAGAACAAGTTCCTGATGAGGAACCAATGGAATTAGTCATAGGGCTAAAAGGCTGGGCTGGGTGCAGGGGAGACTGTGGGTAGGTCCAGACCTGCAC
The DNA here is from genome assembly GCF_000708025.1 of Charadrius vociferus. Taxonomy (NCBI): domain Eukaryota; kingdom Metazoa; phylum Chordata; class Aves; order Charadriiformes; family Charadriidae; genus Charadrius; species Charadrius vociferus. The sequence continues at coordinate 1,411,814 of NW_009648559.1, forward strand.
ATTGTGTCTGAAAGCAGCAGATGCAGATGAGCCAAAGCCCAAAGGCCTTGTTTTTTCAGCTACCCCTAAATAAAAATGAATCTGGCACAGGAAAGGATGGTGAAGGCAAGCAAGTGCTCTACGTGGAACGTTTTGCTGAGTTTTCCATAGGCTGTCAGCACGTCTTTGAGCACTTCAGGGCAGTCAGGGAAAAAACAAAAAAAAGAAAAAAGAAAAAAAGAAAAAAAGGAGGAAACCAAAAACCCCAGGCCAAGCTGAAGGCAAAGCAGTGAGGGTTGGGCACAACAGCCTGCAAAGGGCGCCCCTGAGGAGCTGCAAATCACACACAAAAGAAAAAGTGTGTGAAGAATTAAGGCTTGCCTTTACAGGATCCAGTGGCTGGGGACACAAAGGTGCGCAAGGGGGAAGGGAAGCAGAACCCAGGCTCTGTGCCAACCCAGATAACCAAGGGGACCGGAGGAAGGAAACCACAAAGCTCTGCAGTAAACAGAGGGATTAGGAGACGCGTAGATGAACCAGTCAGACAAAGCAACTGACCCAAAACTCTCTTCTCAAAACTCAGATAAGATTTGTGTTTTAAAAATATCCAGTGCTCTCTTCTCCTCCCACTTCCTATAGATTTTTTTTTTTTTAAACACTTTCTGGTTTTGGCTGGGATCGGATAAGAAGGTGCCAGGATACTGCTAAGAAATCTGTCTGTTCTCACAGTGTTTCTGGCCCAACCAGGAGTAGGAGGGAGCTGGACTCTCAAGAGAGAGTCTGCTTCCATTTAATTTCCAGGCCAGTTTCGCAGACTTACAAGGTCAGGGTAAGGTGCCAGACTTCTGGGTGCTGCTGAAAAAACCCCTTGGGCCCTTGGAAACTTGTTCCTTCTCAGCTGTCAGGAGAAATGTTGTAAACACAAAGGGAAGAGACTTGAGGAAAGATGGTGTCACTGGTAGGCTACTGACATCCCACTAGGAAATACGGAGGGTTAGAGCCTCCCATGCCACCTTCTTTTCCAAACGACCTCCTCCTTTTTTTCCAGGTCTCTGTGTGTAACAGAAGCTGCTTAGCTTATTTAAAACATTAAGTCAGGGACAGCTCCTTGGTTCCACAGTACCAAGCAGACACCAAATACAAACGATTTCATTAACCTCTTAACTGTTTCTTCCAGTTCTGTATTTACACCTTAAAAAAATATTGAGGAAACATTTGTCATTGTGAGTTGGGTGATGTAGGTAACATCTGGTTAAAATGCCAGCAGATGCTGGAGGGTTTTCTGGGCGAGGGGCCCCCGCAGGCTACTCGCTTATTTGCTGTAATTCCCTGGGGTAGCTGGGGGTGTTTTGAGGAGGCCGGAGAGGAAAAGTGTTCAGGGGCTGATGACTGAAAGGCAGGAAAAGCCTCCCCGAGAGCAAGCAGAAGCAAAAGCAAAGCCTTGTGGGAACTGTCAGCGTGGGTGTAACTTTGTAGAGGTTTGGTTGTTTCTCCTCCTCCTGTGGCAGCAGAGCCCACATCAGCACCATTCTGACTTTCGGCTCCTGTCGCAGCACTACTCTGTTTGCGTAACTGTTTTCCACAGACCAGCCCTGACAAAAGCTTAAAGGACTTTGTGATGACCAAGTGTCATTAAGCCAATGGGGAAACAGTGCTGAACATGTCACCCAAAGGGCTGATGGAGTCAGTACAAGAATTTGTCTAGCTTTTCTTTAGCACTTCTCTGGGGTTAAATTCGCAGCCCTTTCAGCATACCAAAGAAATCACCCATGCAAAAACATTCACTTTAACAAAAACTCAACCCACCTATAATCAAAGACAAATCATACTTTCTGGAATTCAGGGGAGGGAAGCAGCAAGGATCCATATTTTAGATGTTGAAAGAAACCGCCACCTTACCTCTAGATGCAATTCAGATCTTTATTATTTTCTGATTTTTATTCTTCTTATGGCAGAAAGTTACTTCAGCCCAACTCTCTCTACGCTGCCAGCACCACTTCCACACAGCCCAAAGGAAGCAACACCTATCCTCGCTCTCGCTTTACATAACTGACATGTCCAAAGCAGAATGACTGGAGCAAGAAGTCCCATACCAGGCACAGAGCTAGCAAGAGACAGAAAAACAGGATATAAAAGCAGCCGCTTGACTTAAGGTAAGTGAGGGCAACATATGATGCATATAAAAAATAAATGTTAGTAACTCCAAAATACATCTGAACAAAAGTAAATTCAGAATGAGCATATCTTAATGCAAACTCACACTCAGCTTATCAAAAGACACTGGGTAGGAATAGGATTTGTCTCTCCTAGTATCATATATGGAGTGTATTTAACAAACAAATATCACACTTCCAACCTCTTACTCCAGCAGAAATACAGATTTCTGAATCCACCTGCATATTTCAGAGGCTTTCTGAGGCTTAAGAATTCTTCTAACAGGACAAAATTCTTTGTTGGTGTGATCAGGCCTAACAGACATTTATACATGCCTTTCTCCCTACATGCATATTTTTTCTGTTTATTTAGGAATTTCCCCCCGCTTCCCAAGTGAAATCTTTGATGTCTAGGTAGGATTGACACAGAAGACCCTCTGTGGTCCAGCAGCTCTTAGAAGGCCTCTCTGAAGAAATCTCTTTTCTGAAAGATTTTGGCATGTCTAGCAAGGGCACATGTGCAGATGCAAGGAGCTCTCTGGAAGATATCCTTGAAGGTATTGAAAACCTGGCTGGCCATGGTCCTGGGCAATTTGCTTTAGGCGACCCTACTTGAGAACGGGGGTGGGATGACATGACCTCCCGAGGTCCCATCCACCCTCAAGCATTCTGTGATTCTCTGGGTACAAGCCCAGGGCGGTGGGTGATGAAAAGAACCAGAAATAGAGACATACATTTTATCCACAATGAAAATTTTTCACACCGTCATGTTCATATGTCTACCCCAAACATGGACTTGCCTTTGTAGAAGATGTACAATATTAAAATTATTTTTAAGAACCTAGGAAAGATGTGAAGAACAAGCTCACCATGAGAGACAAGCTACAACCTTCACTGTGAAGCAGATACAAGATTTCCAGTTGTCAGCTATGCCACAGCATCTCTGCAAACCTGTTTTAAGTGGCACAAAAACCCCCAACCTACAGGTTTTATTAAAAAGTAATAAATACTGTACACGTGCCTGCTTTATCTACAAAATGTTTAAAATCAAAAAAAAAAAAAGAAACATGGGCTCTTAATTTTCAGCGCTGCACAGATGATAGGAAACAAGGGCACAAATGGATATCCAAAAAACCACCATAAAAGACATTTGATTTTCTGACTCTGAGCTTAGTAAAGATGTGGAAATACTTTCCACCATGTCAGTCAAGGCAGTCATAATATGCATGAATGCTAAAAGAACGCCCAGGGCTGGGAGAGGAAACAAGGATGAACCACCTGACGGTGTTCATTATACAAGGTATCATCTACCATCTCAGAAGAAAGGATTTTAAAACCTTCTAAAGATACAGAGCATTTTCTAAAAATAACTTTTGAACATCAGCATCTTGTTTTGAGATTATTCAAACAGCAGTAGCTTCTATCATCCAGTCACTTCTGGGGAGAAGGGCAACTACACAGTGTGATGTATAAAAATACACGACCTCTTTGATGTTATATGCTGCCAGATAATTAGCAGAATTGCACAGCCGGCTTAATGTTAGAATTATTCGGTTGTGTTAAGTATTGTGGGTTTTAACATTGGCAGACATGCTCAAAGCCTCCAATCGGAACAATTACAATTTTAAGTCACAAGCAGTAACTGTAAATTAACGTTCTGAATGTTAGTTGGTCACCCCATAAATTCCTCAGCACTATAATACATTTTTCAGTGCACTGAGCCTTGACCTAATGACTACCCTCTAGTGATCCAAGAGTGGAGTTCATGTTTGTAGGCACTGAACTTTAGGGAGTCTTTGAACAAAAACCATGAGGCGGATATGTAATGCATCTAACAATCCACTGGGGAACACAACAAAAACATTAATACTTTAGCCAACCATGTAGCTTTAGGCTTCAGAAGACAAAAGAAAATAACCTACTTATTAAATCGCCCATTCTTCCCAATACTTTTAAATCACAGGCTGAATAAACGTTTTGAGTAGTTCAATAATCTCTCTCTCTCTAGGAAAGGAAGAGTTAATGGACACAGCAGATGATGGAGAGTTTCACCACCCTTCCTAGAATACGACGGCTGGTGGGCCCTTGACAGCAGCAGCTGCAGGCTCGCTCACAGCCTGCTCCCCAGCTCAGCTGTCATATTACATATCAGGATATAAGGAACCTCTCTTGGCCTAACAGCTGTCTCCCTTAATGGATTGCCCAGTTCACTGCTTCCAGACATCATCAGTTTCCCTCTGCTCAAATCCTCTTTGCACACGTTCGTGCGGTTTCTGGTTCAAACCTGCCCTGGGGATAGAGGAATGGTCGAATTCCGGACTACCTTTGCACAGGCGAGAAACAGAATCGTTTTGTTCTGGCATTCAGGCTGGAAACCAGATAATCCTATAAGTGAGCTGAACCGGTCACAGTGTGAAGTTTTCAGAGAAAGCAGTTATAATTTCATAACAAACTTCAAAATAAATACGGTAAACACGTGCCTGTCAAAGACTCCTCTTTGAAGGATGCCACAGATAGCCATCTTCCTAAGCAGACTTTTACTTCCTTTAGTGGAAACAAAATAGCGTGGATAAGTGCCGAGACGTGTCTCTAAGTGAACTCGTATTCAAAAGTGAGGCTCTTATCTTTGCAATCTTCTCACTGCGATAGGAGAGGGGTAAGCAAAGCCAAGGTTAGATACTGTTCGGCTCACAATAGGAGCATGTGGTGCCTTTCAGAGCATGAATGCCAGTTTTTTACTGCAGGTGCTCTTGTGGTGTGGCCACAGGAGGAAAGCGATAACTGACATCCTTTTCCATTCAATTTACAGTCAAAAGAGTTTTTGTAATTTGGTAGTTGACTGGCTGAAGCTCAGCCCATATGGTAGCTGTTGTTCGGCACAGGAAAAAAAAAAAAAAAAAAAAGAGTACAGTACTTAAATCGGAAAGAACAGGCAGTCTGTGCATACACTCAAAGCTTCAAGGGGGTTCTGGCCCACTTTCATTCATATTTAAATGTGCATGTTCACACTGGGGACGGGGACACCAAGCCACATTTCCTAATATTGCAAATTACTGCTTTACTTTAGGTCTTGTGTGTTATATACAAAGAGGAAAAAAAAGCGAATGCAGATTTGCATCAGTGTCCCATGAGGAATGCTGAAGGTTAGAAGCAAAACCAGCTGGAAAATACATAAAGAGAACAACACAGACTACAGTCTGGTTCTTTTTTCAGAAGATTTCTCTCCCATTTGCCTTCTGATCAGCAGCTCTAAAAGGCCCAGAAGTCGCCGTCTACAGCACATAATTCGGAACACAAAGAAAACAAACACTACACAGATCATTTTAAATACATCTATGAGGTGAAATGTAATTCTGAATGGAAATGTCTGGACTTATGAGGGAAAATACACTGTTTTTTCTTTTCAGTCTTTTTAGAAAAGATTGGCTGTTATCAACACTTCCTTAAAAACATTTTTTAAAGTTTTAAATGGCAAATACCTCCCATGGACTCTTGCGGAAAAAAACAATACTTTGATTGAGAAACTGAAAGAATGACATTAAAATGAAAAGAGTAGAATGATGATTTCGGGTTAGTTTTGGCTGGGGGGGAGTACGGCAATATAAACAAATGATCAATACAGGGCACACTACCTGCTTGGAAAGAACATGCAATCTTGCTGGCCTTCTGACTTATGTTCTACAGCTATGGAGCTTCCCAAGAAAACAGGGAATAAAAGAGAATGGGCAAAGAGAAAAAGCAGCAAGCTGGAAGGAAGGAAAGGAAAAGGGGTCAAAGCTGATCTTTTTCACACTTGGATTTCACTACTGTCCAGCCAAGTTTTTTAAAACATTTATGGTATCACTGGGGACCTGGACCACGATTCAAAGTGGAGATGTGGTTATTAAAATGGTGATTAGCAATCACAAGTGCAGGGTTTGTGAAATGATGCTTGTCCTTTGCAAATGAATCCCAGAGACGGGGGCTTCACAGAAGTTGTATTTGCACATCACTGTACAGATGGCAGCTACCGCCAAGCTGCTTCGATTGTTGTCCATTTTCCCTTTAGTTTAGGATAGGACACAGATCACATTAATAAGCCAAAAAGGACACATGCCAGCCTGAAATAAAAATCAATCAAAAATGGTCAAAAGTAATTTCTACAGTCTTCCAACTAGTTCCCAAGCTGTCCAGTGTGTGTGTACCTTATCTTCTCAGGAACTGTTTTCTCTTCCTTTTGCATGTGAAAAGCCACACAAACATAACAGGAAACTGTCTGAATATGCAGGAGAAAGAGTGAAAGTCACTATGCGCAAATTGCTCTCAGACACACAAGTGATCTGAAAACACTGGGTTGATTTGGTTGATTTTAATGCCATTATATGAGGCATTAATTATGCGTTAGAAATACATACCAATAACACAGAAGACCTATATCACCCAAAAGTTAAAATGCACACAAGCCAACACATGGAAGGACCAACAAAGGAAAGAGGTTTTCTTTGCTTCAACCCAGTAATAGGCTGTGGCAAGAATATTAAGTTCTTCAGACTAAGAAAAATCACAGCTCATCACCCCTTGCAATACCCTGGATGACAACATGAAGGTATTTATCAGAGAAACTGATAGGCACTATACAGAGGTATTAAAAAAACCCCAAACAAACCATTTGCAAGAAGCTCCACTGAGAACATGCGTTAAATGAGAAAATTGTCTTTGTTGGTTCAGGCAAAATTGGCCTTTTCTATAAACGAAGGCCATGTGCCGTAGGTAAACTGATACATTTTGATTCTTTTGCAATGTCTCTGCAATTTAAAAAATGGTCATTGTGGAGAAGAATTTCTCTTTGCTGTTGTGCTTCAGGCTAATTAATAAAGCTATTTGGATCACAGAATTAAAAGAAAATACCTAAATTACAGTTCAGCTAGACGTGCATACTATATGCATAGATATACATATATGGGTTGGCATATACTGCACATGTTAGGAACATTAAATGAGGCTATGACTATCCAAATTTAGTACCTTTAAAAAGTAGTTTTGAGCAGCTAAAAGTTAGTTACACATCTAACAATATTAATATAAGCATGTTGTTACTCCATACTATATTTCTGTAGGTTTTATTAGCAAGGCCAGGAGTCAACATTAGTGATTTGCAGTCTGTAAAAAGGATGATGTCATTGAAACGCAAAGAAGGTCAGAATCCCCAAAGACAAATTATCTTAACAATAGAGTGAGATCATTCCATATACTTATCTGCTCCAAGGAGCAATAATCAGACCTACATGTAAAGCCTATGCTGAGCATTAGATAAAAGCTACAGAGGCAGCACCTTCTCCAACGTAATACAAGTAGAGTGCTGTAGATTTTGCCCTGAGCTTCACTCATGAAAAAGCTTACTCTGCAAGGGTCCCAATCCCATTTATTTTTGCTACAACACTACAAAGAAAATGTTATAAGCATGTGTAAGCTTGAATAGAAGATCTGTTTCTATTTCTCCTACATGGAACTAAATAATGGGGCTCATTAAAAAAGGAGTTTGCCTTTGAACTTCCATGTAAGGTTTAATATACAGCTTTTCCTTGCCCTAAAATTCTACAGGCCGATTAAGATCCAAATCTGCGTGAAGAATAAAATCCCCCACAGGTTCTCAACCAGAATAAATCACTTTAACTTCTTTGACATAAAAGAGCTACAACACTAACTACTGTTAGCTACCAAGACAAGAGAATTACACACATTTATAATGTCTGAGAAAACATCCACGTTTTTGTTATTCCTTGAGTAATTTCTACCCTACTGGTTGTATCTCCATTACCTCCTGCAACATTTTCCTATGGATATGGGGGATGGAGGTTGCTGTATTGTGGCAAAAAGCAGGGACTGATGCTACTCATCTGCAACAGGAATGAGCAATTCATCAAAAATTAAAAAAGTTTTTAAAAATGACGAATTAATTTGTAACACGAGGTCCTATTTAGAAGTGAGAAGCGTAGAATTGTTAGCTTGCCCTTTCATCTCAAATAAATATAAATTGCCAAAGTTCAGTGCTTCTGAAGTGAAAAAGAAGTCCTACATAGTACATTTAATGAAGAATTGCAATTGTGCTCCCGCATGAGCTAACTAGCTTCCTGGATGTGGGTGTTTCATTTAAACTTCTAAGAGGACATCAAAACACATTTACATGAATATAGATCATTGCTTCCGCTGGGTGATTTGAATGCATCTTACAGCTGTGGAGAAGGATTTTGTCAGTATTCAAAACATCCTTCTTAAGAAAAGGAATTATTAACTTATTACTTTCTTTTTATACACACCAATAAAATGACACCCACCTCTGAACTCCCATATTCTCTTAGCAGCGACCCTCATCCTCCTTCCATTTGCCCTGTACCAGAACTCTAATACTTTTGCCTGACAGACATTCTGTGGCACATTCTGAGTTGACAGTGAATGCTCTTCCAGGTGGCAGGCATGCTTCACAGCTATTCCCACCTGATGCTATCACAATATCCCAGCACAGCCTACAAAATTTCTAAGATCAGGTCTTTCAATTACTGATTAATATTGGCGTACTGGAAGACCGACCATCACGAGGAAAGACCCCTTCACAAAATATGTTGCCTCTGGGTATTCCTTCTAGAAGGCTAGGATAATCTCCTTTTTTTTTTTTTTTTTTTTTTTTTTTTTTTTTTTAAACAAAAAAACCAAGCAAACAAAACCCAAGGCTGTTTCTTTAGCAGGAACTGCTGAGTGTGGAAACTCAGTCTCAGACTTCTTTCATGAGGTAGTTAAATGTTTGCTCACTTTGCAGATCATCTGTTCGGGTCAAGGTGAATGATGCAGCCCTATCAGTTGATCTCAGGAATGTGGTCCATTAAAGAACCATCCTGCCCTGAGGGACCCAACAGGGTGTATGTATGGAAGGCTGTATGAATTAATGCTGCATAAACCGGTAATGACTTCTGATTATGTATTATAATACATCCCTGAGCAATCAGCATAGAAAAAAACCACCCCAGATTTTGCCACCAGTTCCTCCTCTGCTACACAATCCACAAATCATTCATTTCACTTCCCACAAGTATGCATTTAGCTTTTTAAAAAACATTGTACAGCAAATTATGTAGTGTTCAAAAAGACATTTGCCAGGGCTGAAGGAAAAGAAAAAACACATGATAACTTGATGAGTTCCTGGGATGTTCTCCCCTATTTTTATCTCTCAAAAGAAAAGCCGCATGCTCTTTCGGAGTGTCATTATAAGTCAGTGATGAATATCATCACCAACAGTTTTGATATAGCAGCATCAGAAAAGAAAATATGGCATAATAGGGGAAGTCCCCATCTTTGGGTTGAAACACTGAAAATATACCGATGATTCAAAAGATTTGTTTAAATCCACAGAGTAAAAGGGATGCAAAATAAACAAACTCCCATTTCTTTGCTGTAATTCTACAAAAACCTTTTTAGAGGATAACAACATAAAACCAACGTAGCTCAAAGTCATGGAAAATATCCTTTGATTTGGAAATCAACAAAAGCTGCAGAATTTCAATCTCTAAGTATCAGGAACTCATTATTTCTGCAAACCTCCTCTGTAACAACTCCATCAGCCTTTCCAAAATAATATTTGTTGTAGCAAAAAGGCCTTTGAACCTACCAAATTCTAATTTTCTCTTCTATAAAGTTACCTCTAGTTGCACAACCTTCAAAAGTGAAGCTTGCCCATTTATCCAGTAATCACCTTTCTCTCATCTGGCCCCGATTACTGCTTCATCTACAACAGCATTTATTGTCAACAAAAGCAGAGTGAAAAGCTTACACTGTGACTTTTTGCCTTTTTGTTACTTAGTCAGGATGATTAAAGCCCATCTGAAATAATGTAAAATTGATTTTTACATCTGAAATACCAAACACAACAACTTGTCGTTTCTCTCCCTTTCGCTGAAGTGCTGGATAATGACGTTGTATAAGACTTAAACATTAAGTCTTTCTGTCTTTCACTGAGCAAAGAAGAAACGCCAATTCATAAGAACCAGGGAGAGAAGGAAAGCTCTAGCTGAGTTTGTAGTCTCATTTGGTATCACGTCCAGTCCCCCAAAGATTTAGCCTAAGCGCTTCAATTTACTAGTAAAAGCACAGTACACACACACACGTTTGCTCCGAGCCAAGCTAGGAGGGTTGTATTTTGAGAAAATCTTTATAAAATGAAATCCAAGGTCCAAAAATCAAAACAGAACAAACTATTCTTTAAAAATTTACCCTGATAAAAAGCAGCGGTAACTCAGCATACATCCAGCATGGAGGGAAGAATCAAGACTAACTTTTTCCCCCACAACAGCTCAATATTTTAGCAGATTTACTGTCAGCCTCCAGCCCTTCTGCTTTGGATCATGCAGACCCTGATCAAGAATTACATCTAGAGAAAAAGGCATCTGTTCAGGGACTATTAGCAGCTCTTTGTTTTATGAAGTGACCAATGTTTCCAAAGGATTCAACATCTTTTCTTTTTAAATAAGGATTTTGCAAGAAGCTTATCTGCAATGAAAAAAAAACACCACCGCTTTATAAAAAGTATTACAAAAGTCACTTTTACAGTTACAGTAAACGACCACAACACAGACATTAAGAGTCTGTCCTTCAAAACCACAGGTCTTTCATTTACTTGGTGGTTTGGGATTTTTTGTTTGTTGCTTTTAAAGTAAAATACTATATTTGGGGGTTCTCGTATGCATTTGGTTTTTTCTGCCATCATGGTGAAGCTGCAAACATTTTCATGTTTTTCTCTAATTTGATGCCAACATCAAGCTGGAAGGTTTTTTTGGGTTTGTTTTTTTTTTTTTTAATGAAAACAAAGATTCTGATGAAATACAAGACCTGAGGTTTTTAGGAAAAACAAAGTATCACAAGATTTGTCATAAAAACATGGTGTTGGCAACAGTAATAGTCTCCTTATGCACAGTAGCTTGCTATTTATAGGAGTGCTCACAAGTCTGCAGACATATTTCTGCTCTCCAGTAACAAACCTATAAAGAAAAAAGGCTCAGCTAGCATTAGCACAGATACCTGTCTCTTTGTAAGACAAGAACAAAATGGAAGTGGCACAAAAACCAGATCCTCATCTGAGAGAAATCAAACAGGACTCAACTGAAGTCACATAAACCACAACGAATTACCCAAAACGAGATAGATTCTGGTCCTAAATCTCAATCTATATGTACTAAAAACTGAAGGCTAGGCTGTATTACATACCACATTTCCATGTAATCAGCTGCAAAAGAAGTGCACATCCTCCAGGGAGGCAACACAAGGGAGTCAATCTGCCATACCCATATTAATGCCACGCCAGCCGCATGGCTGCGCTGAAGAGTGTCCGGCAAAGTACGTATGATTTTCATACCATTCAGCGATTCTTTCGAGCGTTCAGTGACTTTCTTCACTGAACAGCTCCTTTGTTCCTTCCAACCTAGGTTAAAGCCAATATCCACCTTCAACCGTTTTGGCCTTTGTTTTCCCTTCACTGCCTGCTCACAGGACATACACTCTCTGGGTTAACGGGGCCGACAGTACGGACAGGGGAACTTGACTCTTTTTATTGTCTAAGTGTGAATCACACATCGTATAACAATGACATTGCTCAAGTCCAAACTGCTAATATCAACAGTAAATCTGTTTATGCAACAAAAGCAAGGGAACCTTAAAGTTATTTCGCCTTTCACACATGTTTAGAAGATGCAGCTTTTTGCCATATTTTTCTTTTTTTAGTCAGGTATTAGGAAATACATAATTTAATTCTAGAGAATGCAAGAGAAAGATGTTACCTGCAAGCTCTAGAGCAAAAGCAGAGCTCAGCTTGTCAGCCACCAACTCTTGTCTGCACAGTTGGATATCTTCCTTTGTCAATTTTAGCATCTTCTCTTTGGCTTGGAAGAAACGACACTGATAAGCTCAAGCACAAGTAACAGCTATCAGGAAGCAGGACAGTTACTGTACTTCCCTTTTCTATAGCCCAAACTCTTCCAGCCCAGGTTGGCAGAGGCTTCTTCATGTACTGAACTGAGAGAGGACCACAAGAACAACAACAACAAAATTAAGGTGTTTCCCTTACAGCATTCTCTTACAGGAGAGGAGAGTAAGCTCTGTAACTTCATGACCTTGGGCTTTCCACCTCCATGCAGCCTGTGGATCTCAGAACAACATCCTTTCAAAATATACTTGCATGCAAATCTTCAGGCTCCACCTGTCCCAGCAGCAAGATTCAACAGAAGCCACGATTCACTGCTGGGGCCTGGCAGAAAGGGATGAAGAGGTTCTTCAGAGCTGCTTTGTATACAGTCAGTAAACTGGTACCCAGGGAATTGCTGCTGCTGGGAACGCACAGCTGCCTTCCACCATGCTCCCTGAAACGATGAGCCTGCCACAGTCAAGCAGTCTCCATGAAATCTACAGGACAGCGAGGGAGACAGAGAAACAAGCTATGGAGGCTTAGTTCTTCATGCTCTCCTTCGCAGAGGCAAGGCTATACAGATGACATGCTCTGACTGGTAATTACATTCTGCCTGTCAATGCAGCGCATCTTCCATAGAGCATACTTGCACACTATCTATTATTGAACACTTCTAGAGCAACAAAGCAATCTCATTATGCAATTAAAACAGTTACTATAAAGGCCGCCATACAAGTGTGATGTTATTTTTTCCCACAGCATTTTCACATTTCTTCTCCAGCCTTTCTCCTTCACACCAGCTGCAGTCGAATTACTCACTGGCCTTGATGCTTACAATGTTGGATATGATAGGAACAGACTAGACATTGTTTTAACACAGGAAGGTTAATTTAAAATAACCTTCCTAAGCTGTTCATACTGCATGACAGCAACATTACAAGGAGAAGACATGGATTCATAAACAGGATCAGCTTTCAATCCCCAGACCAGTGACAGCAGCACTTGTCACGAACATACTGTGCCTGGTCTCCAGGGGAAGCGCAGCCTCAGCTGCCGCTTACACAGCTCCTTCTGTCAGTCACTCCACGAAGCAACGCCAGCTTTTTCTTCTAAAGAGCCATTCTCTCGACCTCCTAAAGGTAAATGCTACCATGACAAGAGATGAAAGACAGAAAACAATTAGCAGCAGGTATGCTCCATAGCATGCCTGCTACTCTATTTCAGCACCAGTTGGCTCTGGATATGCCTGTACCACCGAGCAAATAAATCAGCCTTTGGAATTAGGTTGATTTGAATTCTCAAAGTGTCACTTTAAGGAGCATTAGAAAAATTAAAAAAAAAAAAAGGACTTATGGTCAAACACATATATTAGAGGCAACCGGAAACCACAGCTCAATGGTTGCAACGGCTCCTGCCATGAACATTTTTGAGGGTATTTTTGTCATCTCATTCCCTACTCCCACTATCACCAACCTTGACTTAGTATCCTTTCCTTTGAACAAAGTAGGAGTAAAATCTCAGAGTACCAGGTGGTAAGTCTAGCAAAACAGTTGTACTGCCTTCAGATGTGGCAAAGGAACAGGACTCCTGAAGCTGCCATCAACTTTGTTAAAGTCCTCTTTAAGCATGATGAAATCTGCCTATTCACCATGATCAACCTTCTTACAGCTCCACTAAGGACAGCATTTAGGCTTCCATTGCATGGTGGCCACTCCAAACCATGTTTTTTTTAATCTTGCAATTACAAGACAGCTGAATGTTCCCTTTTTCAAATGCTATGAAATCACCACTACAGAAAAAAATTGCTTTGGTAGGGCACACCGAGTTAGAAGGCCAGATATAATTTTATACTAACCCCCTCTAAAAAGCGTGTTGCTTACTCCACAGCCTTCTTTTTACACTGAGATTGTGGGCTTTTCCTTCTTTTTTAAGCAAGTTATAATCCAGAATTATTGTCTTCAGGAGAATATGGCGAGGGGACGATGATACACATAACTGTCACGGAGTCATCACTAAAGCCCAAAGGTTTCTTATGACCTGTCTCTAAGTCTGAGGCCTTTGCTACAGCAAAACAAATGAGAGTATTTCAAGGTAGTAGTTTACATTGGCATAAATCATTCAGAAAGCAATGAAACAAGAGTGATTTATTCATTACCTGACTTAATTTATTACAGTGTAAAAGAACCATATGAAAAATTCTGGAAAGAGCTCTCCACAGATGGGAAAAAGTCAGCACTGAATTGGTGATGATGATCAATCTGCCTCCCATTTGTAATTCCACTTGAGAAGATGCATATTTTAGCTGTGCTTTGTGGCCACTTCACAAAAAGTAGCATAACATTACTGAATTCCCCTCCCTCTCGGGGGATAGCAAACGTGTTTGTGAGCATGTAGGAAATGCAGGGTTTAAAAAGGCTATAGATTCTTTTGACAAAAGTCTTATTTTCGCTGCCTGTGCAGATTATCATTTATTGTTAGCCTTTTACACCAGCAGCTTTTCTGGGAGAAAAAAATGCATCTAGATATCTTAGTGGAGAACAGCGTGACATGCCACTTTTGTAAGGGTGAAGGACAAGCCTTTTATATGGCCATCAAAAATCCTAACAGGAAAACACAACTGAATTTTGCTCCCTTCTTTTTTTTTTTTTTTTTGTGTTCAAATTCCAGAATCAGCAAGTCTTTACCAAGATAAGCAGTTTCAGTAAAAAGAAGTAAATAAGTTGATAATAAAAATATTCCTCTAAAGAATCAGTGGGGGGTTATGGAGTTGGATCCTTGGTAAAATAGGAAATGAAGCAGGAGGGATGAGTAGAGGGGAAGGAAGGATAAATTAACAATAAATAAATAAATAAAGCTCCTGTAGGAAAACAGCATCTGTTGAAACAGAAAAGCCTCTGCCAAACAGCCCAAACCACACTACTTCACGGTATTTATTTTTTCCTCCTTTTAGTCATGGGTTGCAGCAGTTTTATAATCATGGAATGATACAGCTGTAAAATACCAATGTCCCCCAAACTTTTCAGTTCAGTTTATTAATAGAAACTATAAAAATCAATATTCATTTTTAACTTACCTACTTTTCAGTAGATCCAATCTACCACAAAAGAAGTCAAAAAGCACACACTCACAACAAAGGATATGACTAAGCCCCATCCAGTAGATAAGAGACCAAAATTCGGAAATACTGCTAAATCAAAATGGTATTTACATGTAAATGTTTTATCATGCATGTAAACTATTTGTCTAAGCACCAGTAAATCAGCCAGGCCTACACAGACATCTCACGTTAACACTAAGTATTTTTCTTCTCGGGGCTCTGCTGAAGAAGCAAATCACAGATACTGCAAATTTGAGGAGTAAAACTGCAAACTGGTGAAGAATAGCACAATAAGAAACATACACACGTTTTATCATTTTACAGACATATCTACGCATGGTTTAAAATAAAAGATACTCCACATTCTGCCAACCTTTCCCCAACTTGATTGAATCCCACTCTGCAGGAAACTCCCAAGAAGTTTGAGTTGTGGCTGTGGAAATAGCATCAGCTTTTCTTAAAAACACCTTGTGCCTGCTAACACTACCAATGTGGATGTTTGTGTCTTACACCCCTCAGTCACAGCTGAGATGACATAAGTGAATGTGAAGAATTCAATTGTAAGCTTGAAGCTCAAAAAATAATTAAAAATGAAAAAAGCTGTCTCAGACAAGAATGTGCATTTACTGGGCTTTCTGCAAATTCTAATAAGATGCATATTTGTTGGCAGGGGGGATACAGAAGAAAATATTCCTGTCTGAAATGGACAGCTTTGGTGCATCCATGCTTTTTAAAATACTTATCTTAAAACATTTATTTTCAGGTCACTTTTCCTGTCAATGATAACACCTATACTGCACACAAATTTAATGAAAAGACTTAGATCCATAGAAAACCTTAGCTATAGTCAAAACCCCCTCAAATTACACTGTTGAGAGAACATCTACAACCTGGAAATTTTATGTAAATATTTGATCTTTAAAATTCATGTTTCAGAATTGGTTTCATTTCCATGGATTTTACATATCAGAAGTAATGTCAGTTGATGAAAATTTCTTAGAAGCATCCTGTAAGTGGCAGTCTAGTAGTATACAGTAAAAAAAAATATTATTAACATTTAACATCCTCCAAGGAAGGATTTCAAAACATTTTAGGAATACTAAACGACTACGTGTCAACATTACATCAGGTACTAAAAAGACCTTATCACTATTTTCTTGACTGTCCTTATCCTATTGCAACAAAGAAAACTATACTCCCTTGCCTAGTTTCAACTCTTGAGTTTTCACAGGCAGTCTGCTATGAACAAGTATCAAAATGAATCAGAAGCTATGTGAGAATTCAAACCAAGCATTAAAAAAATAGGGTACTGACAAAATAATCCAGCTCATTCACATCCTCTCCTCCACATGCTCTTCTATTTCTGCTTCCAAAGGAAACTAGGAAGAGCACAGAAAAGTCTACACAGCATTTTGAACCGAACTAAAGTTAGAAAGGAGAAACCCTAATAGAAAAAGGAAAACCTTTAGATAGCCTGCACAAAGAATTTAGGCTGATATGATCAGGGCCAAAAGAAAAGTCACCTGAATTGCCAGTTTGAATTCCGCTGCCAAGTCACACTGCAGACAGTGCTACACAGACGTGCAAGCTTCTGTTCTTCAAGTTGTCTCATCTGTAAATGGTACTTATCTGGCACTAGGGTTTATAAATGAAAAAAGTTTCAGACAGATATCTTTGAGGAATACCTCCTTAATTAAGAGTGCTGTTTTACTCCCAGAATTGCCAAGTACAGTGTATTTACCTCCTGTGTAAAGTAAGAGAAGGAAACTGATGTCCAGTTTCTCATTTATACTGCAGACATTTATTCCCCTCACCCAGACTGTGGAAACAAAGAACAAGCAAGTACTCGGCAAAAGCTGAGGCTCTTTCATCCTTGTGATTCTCAGGTAGTTGCAAACACAGGTGACTCCCTGCATGCACAAAAATGTAATTTTTCTCAGGCATGGCAATATGCGAGGCCTGGCTCTACCAAATGCACTAGTATAAGGTTCCCTTTTAATCTGGCTGTCTGAAAGATCAACTAAAGATTCCTCAAGTAGCATTAAAGAATTTTCTTGCCCAGAGCTTTTCATGAGGGGAACCTTGTTGTTCATTTGTCATCTATTGTAAAGCTTGACTTCACCCACTTCTCCCCTCTTACGCTACTGGAAGTTCTACTCAAGAAGATGACAAGGTACTTGAACTGTGCTGCTCACAACCTTCCTATAGACTTCTTATGGCTTTCTCCATATATTTATAACCCAACACTATAGACAGAAAAGCAGAGGGTTCTACCACGCGCTGTGAGAAACGTAAAGGACACTTATAATTGTGATTGCTTAACCAATCCCAAATTGTTAAAAAAGTTTCAACTGAAAATAATGGCCATTTGGAGTCCAAGAATTTTGCCAGGACCCCTCTGCTATCAGACTAAGTATTCAATCTAATAAAACATTCCAAAATCACTTACAGCCACAGCTACTCTTCCATGGTCTAAATGGTCTTTTATCAGAAGTACAGTGTACAGTTCAAATGTTGCATGTTTCTGTCTTGTTAGCACAACAGCTGACTTTATGGAGGAGTGACACGCTCTGTTTCCCACAGAATAAGCATCCAAACATTAGTATCTCAAACAAGAAGAGTTAGTTCCTAAAGTTAGGGAGTCAAGAGCTTGTCTTCAGACCTAATTTGGGAACTACATGTTTTGGTGCAGAAATATTGTGCCTCTCTGGTGTCTCTGTCTTCATCAATTGTGATGTTGAGGCTACAGCTGAAGTCCTAAACTAATGTGGAAAGAGGGGTAGGGTAGAAAACACAGCACAGATTCCAGTTATACTTTGATTTCTCTTTTGGACTCCTGCTTTAAAATGTAAGTGAAGTTTGTAGAAAGAAAAAAAAATATGGGGGAAAAAACCCACAGTGATTCGCCCAAGATTACTAGCGCTTGAAAATGAAAGTTTTTTAAAGCAAGAAGATAAAAGAAGTGTTGCCAGAGACAAGAGAAAGGGTCTTGCTGGTCACTGCTTGGTCTTTATTCTTCTCTGGGGAAATCTAGCTCCAATTTTTGTTTTTTCTTTCTACAAAGTGGAATCATTTGGATTATTGTATGGCTTGCCCAGTTCATAGTTATCATTCTCTAATAAATGTTACTATATAGAAAATGACCGTTGTTTTTATACATTATCAATTGTAAGGAGCCTTGATTCTACTAAAGCCAGTAGAGCCAGATCGTGTCAATTAAGTGCACAGTTTTTAGAAAGAGTGCACTGAACATTTATATATAAAATATTTTAAAATCTGTGTATGCTTATTTTAAGTATATATTATATTTAGCAATAAAGCTGGTAATGGAAAATGAAATTATATAATGGCTAGCTCTCAATTAAATCTTTCCTTGGCTCCATCAGGAAGTTATTTATGCCGCTTTGCAGAGATGTTCCAAAATTATGTCATATTATTATGTATGTGTAACAAAGCTGGGGAAAGCCAGCTACATCTAGTTACTTTTTGAGCAATCCAGAGAAAAATGGTTAGAGATTCATGGCACATAAGCAATTAGATTCTCTTCCCAGTAGTAGCTGTTGCTAAAGAAAACAGATTTCAAATATTGCTGCTAGCACTTCTTGCAGGTTGGTTTGATTTTCCTCTGCTAGTTAGTAGAGTTTTTGCTCTTTACAAATAATAGTGTTGCAACATCCTGCATTATCATCTTTATGCTGTTTGAGATGCAATCCAAAAATGTGCCATAAGAAAATATGAAAGCTATTGTTAAATCTTTTCAAATCTATGTTAATGCTCTTTCTGCTTACTCAAGTACAGTAGATTACAGTTAACAATTATGCAGTCATAACAATGACCGATCTGTCCATCTCTACATCAGCTATTCAAGCATCTTTGTGACTGCAAGCCAGTCATCTCTAAACTTTATCTTGGATTCAGCTAGCAGGGTAGCTGTATTAGCCAAGATCTCATTACAAACGTTTATGTCTTAACTGCTTTTTGCAGGCTGCAGTGAGTTACCACGTCTTCCATGGCTATACCAGCTAGCAGTGCCCAAACTACATAAGTGTATTTGTCCAAGCTCTAATACAGCTGATGTGCAGACACCCCTTGCAAAACAACAGCAATTTATGGAACAACCTTCTAAGGAAGGCAAACATTTCATTTGCGTGAATAATTCATAAATACAATCTTAAAAGGAAACATTTCCATAATGAAAGCAAACAAGCTGGTAAAGAAAAGGCTATTTAAAATAAAAGTTAAGCATTCAAAATCATTCTATTTGTGATACAAGTAACAGTTTTCTTTTGCGTAAGAAGCAAAACTGATATGAGTAACTTCTGCCTGCTGCATGAATTGACACACAGAGAGTATTTATTCAGAAAGACCAAGTAGGTGCTCAGGGAGTACAAGGCAATCACAAATTAAAGAAATGCTTATATTCTGGAAAGAAAAAGACAACCCTTTTGCATGGGTATTTGAAATCAAACTCTTTGCAATTAGCAAAGACAAAAGGTAGCAGAAAGTCAGCTGGCACGAGATTTAAGGACTTATTTCCCATTCAATTAACTAAATACAGAAACTCTTCAAGGACACCTCTCTATTCAGTCTTAGCCTTCTAGAATTCTTGTCCTTTCCTTTTACAAACCTAAGCAGCCAAATGAGAAGATATTTCATACATCATGTTTGTCTTCTATCCAAGGTTTCCATTTTTCTTAACTAAAACTAAAAAGTCCCTCTGAGGACTTTTTTTCCTGTTAGTCTTGGTCTGAATCCTTTTGGAGCCTTCTGCACCCTTGACACCTGCAAACAGCGAGACATTTTGTATATTTTCACAATTGTTTCCCTTCACCAAATTCAAGACAACAGACTGAATGGGTAGAAATTTCTGCAAGAGCCTGTACACACTCACACAGGATTAGCAGAGGGGTGTGTGTGCCTAATTCATAGACAGCAGCTCCCAGCTTAGGATAATCGTATGAACGTTTTAATAAGATGTGTTCTAAGAGGGAAAAAAAGACTAATCTTGCTTGGTTTGCAGTGCTTAGTCTTCCAGACATGCTATTTTTGCCCTCTGATTTGAAGAAGATACATTACTGATTTAGATGACTGCTTACTTGAGGAACAGAGTAAAACAAATAGTTTAGAAACTCCTAATGGGCTTACATCTATTTGCATATAGGTAACTATGGAAAATACTGGTGACTAACAAATACAGTGCAGAAATTAAAAGGAATTTAAAAAACAGTCAAAACCATTAAGGAGCCAAATTCAGTGCATAGTTTTATTTGCAACACGCTAGCTAACCAGCTCTAACTGTAATTACATGTGATAAATCAGAAAGAACCAAATTAAATTAGGAGTGCCTAATCCTGTGATAGAAAGTTCAACAAGGCAGTAAGTTCTAAAAATTGAGATCAAATGCAATGAATATACCTATGTTTTATTTAAATATTTCCTCTGTATAAAAGCTGGAAAGGCTTAAGTTTACTAAAACATAAGCCACAGACATTATAACATGTAAGAAAAGTGGTGTCAAAGAACAAAGTCCAGATGAAATTTTTAATCTGCTGCATAGAAAATAATCCACCCGCACTTAGCTGAGTCAGGAGAGAAAGGAAGCAGACACAGCTACTTATTTCTACTGAGAGTTCTTTGCTTTTCAGCATGCTCCACAATTTTTTCTTCTACATAAAGTCCCTTTCGCTTTCTTACTGCATTCATGTACTTGCGGGCCTGGTTCTCTGAGTCTGCCTTTTCCCCAAAGTGCAAATATTCTTCCTCAGTGGTTGGTACCCAGAATGGGTCACTTGAAATGATCTATAAAAAGAAAAAAAAAAAGTAAAGTAGTACAAAGGTTCATTAGAACATTTCAGGTAATCAATCTCTGAAGTAGAGCATTATGAAAGTAGAGCACATAGAGTTTTCTGGAAAGCCTGCAATTAGCTATTTAAGAAGAAAACAAGAGTTAAGATACACTACGTAGCATTTGCCATAAGAAGCCCACGATAGCTTTTCCAATTCAGTTGCATTTATCTGCATATAATGCTTTTTTAAAGCAAATTTAATTGCCAGTCAGCAAACAATGCCAAATAACGCTCAGAAAATTCTCAGTTTTCAAGAACAAATTCCTTATTTAGAATATTATCTCACTGTGATTTTATCAGAATTTATATGAACCGGAGGTTTCTGCTCATTTCTGTGTCCTATGTTCTTCAATCCCCGAGTTTGACAGATGGGTTTAAAAACCATTGTTTCTGGTGCTAGCATATTTAGTAGAGCTGTTCTTGCAGTGTAGTTTCTCAGCAGCCCTCCTCTAGAAGAGATTTCAGATCTAACATGATCGGAGAATAAATGGATGTGTCTTTATCCCCGGTTCATCTTATATACCCCACATGTCTCAGACTACCATATGACAGCATGCCAAAGATGTAATTATGTTACAAAGTCTTTAAAAGCTTTCCTCATTTCATCCTGCACAGCAAAGCTACATTTTTAATTCCCCAAAAAAGTCTGAAGAGATATTTACTCTCCAGCTTTGGACTACGTAGACATCACACAAATTCTAGGCTTAATGCTTAAGTAGCTAGGCAAAGCTACTAATTTATTCCATTACTGTTAGTGACTCTCATATTACTTTAAGAAAGGTCAGGTTTCCAAGTAAATGTTTTAAGACCTACAGAAAAAGGAGGACCGCCTTTCAATTCTAAGCTCCTAAGAATTCACCTCAGTTCTACCCATATGTTAAACTGTTGCAAGCATCAGAAATTAAGAGTGATCATCAAGTCTTAAACTCATATAACGCGTATGTGTAATCAAATCTGGGAAATGCTCCCTAGTGAACTGATGTCTGGGTGACTAACTAAAACTGTAGAGGGTTATAGTCCAGAGATTTAACTTTCCCTCCCCATTAGTGGACAATTAACCATAAACCAGAGTAAAAAACACTGTAGTTACTAAGTATTAATAACTAGATCACCTTCCAAGAATGCTAAACTCAAGCATTAGAAAGGAAAAAAACTGATGTTACTCAGATTCTGTTGCAAAATTAAAAAATACTTATTGCACTTAAATGATTGCAGATTTCCTCACAAGATATAGTTACAGGTAATATGTTTTTACAAAAAAACCCAAAGGTAATACTGTATCCATTTCTTAAATAAAATCATCATGGAGAAAGGAGTGCAGACAATTATTATTTACAGTAAGAACTGTGATAGTTATGGCAATAATTGAGGACATCACTAATAATTTCTGAAAGACATAATATTAGCACTAACATTAATGACTGACAAGGAGGGAACACACTTCCCTGAACTACCAATTTTAGCTTACTATTATAAACCTTTTCTAGTGTTATACACTTTTTCTTCTGACAAATACTTTTAATTGCCATACTATATTTCAAACCGAACAAAATTTCGTAAAGCCTATTGAAGTTGCCCGTGCTAGCAAGAACAGGAATTTAAAAATGATGGCTTAAGATAGACAATTTTCCCCAGAAACATCAACAACTGTAAAGTCCTAACTTAATACCTCATGTTAAATAACGCCTAACAATCAAACAAATTACACTTTACGGGGAGTTTGGAAAATGACTCTGGCACAAGATGGCTATTTTGTATTAGGTAACACTGTAGGTTCAATCCTGCAAAATAGTATGTCAAGCCCCTAAACCAACAAAAATAGTTCTACTTTGTTACAGTTAACTATATACACGGTCCTAGTAAATTAAGTGGAATATTACTCGTGCTGAAAGTGACATCCAATCTCAATTATTTACATGGGAAATGACTATGCCATAGGGTTGTCTGGCTGAAAACCAAAAGCAAGCAGAGCTCAGAAATAAAGAGTATGAACCCTGGCTTTCCAAATGTTTCTACATTTATTTTTAACATAGAAGAATCTGCCTGAGTCATATCCATTCTGATGTCCTGTGCAGGGCCTTCGAACCAATACCTAGGAACATAAAGGTGATTCCTTGACAGCTTACATCAATAACAAAAAAAACCCAATGGTGCCCCCCTTCTTGGAGAGCTTGAAAGTTTCACCATTATTTTATGCACTAGAAATAAGGAAAAGAGGCAGTAAAGACTACTTGGGTTTTCCCAACATTTGGACAAAAATTACATGTTGACTTGATGAAGTTGTAGTGATGTTCATACTGAACATCGTAATGATGGAAAACCACCAGGGACTTCCCCTTTCATGATCTGCCTAAAGAGCTGAACAAACAAAAATTTCAAAGTCCAAGAACAGATGAATAAGAAAAGGTGATTCATGCTCAATGGATTTGCTCCAGACCATACTGCTGAGAGAGATTATACAGCTATAAACTGTAACTTAAAAGGCTGTTGCTATTCCCTTTGATGAAGTTTTTTCTACATTAGCAAGAAATCTAACACCCAGAAGTTATGCCCAGAGTAAAACAGTGAAACAGTGATTCTTGAAGAATGAATACAACAGAGGAGTCCAAAAGTATACAAAACTGAACTTACAGATCTAATCTACCTGTAAATATTTAGATACTGTAGTGATGGATGCTTAAGAAAATCCCCAGGTTTGACAGACTGGCTCTTTCAATAATTTATGAAAGACTTGTTCTACTAATATTAACTGAAGTTTTGCACTGGATACTTCTTCCACTGATAATAATTCTTTTCAACGTTTTCAATGTTTCAACAGGTATCTCTAGCTCTTAGGAAAGCCGACATAACAGGAGGTTCAAATGTATTTAGTAGCCAGCAAGGGTAAACCTGCAAACTTGTTGCAGCATGAGGCTACAGAATCCTGAGTGAACCCTGCACCACTGTGTCATGCAGAGCAGCACTGTAAACAGACATAAATTAGGTTTCAAAAGCTGCCTCAGTACCCACAGGAGCTAGTTTTGCTTCTCAACCTGTCTAAATAATTCAGGCACTACATACTCCTTCTACAGCAAGTTATGGTGGCATTTGAAAATTTCTGCTAGAGGACCATGCCTATCAGAAAGGTGCAGAAACACTGCAAAAGATGAGGTTAATTAGAACACACTATTTGTATTACTACACCATGGTAAGTAATGAGGAAGATCTACTGAGTCAGCTGGAACTTGGAGCATCAGCCATGCATCTCCTTTAAGAAGTTAGCAAATAGCCGTGTTAATGTAACCCTAATATAATCACACAGAGGTGTTACTAACACAGCAATACAAAAAAAAGCAGGAAGTTTTCTTTTTTAAAAGTTCTGATTCTGTAAGTGAAGGTGAGAGCACAGATGAGACTCTCCCTCTTCTATTCACATCATATTAATGGATCAAAGCAGATGCATATAGCAGGTGGCATCCATCATTCCCCATACTCTGGTTAATACAGTTCAAGCAAGCAAAAGGAAAAAAACGTTTCCATATAATGCTCCAAAAGCATTGTCATCAATTTGCTTACAATGGTAGCTGTCAGAATGGTGGGTCTGGGTTTCCTGGAATCAAGAGCTGAGAAGCTTTTTAGCCCCTGAGCTATTGTTTGTATTCATGGGAACCACATAGGCATGACTCTGGAATCTGTGACAGAAACTCAGGTTTTGTTTGGATAGAGTCCTAAATGATTAATTAGATTCCAAATAGTCCAATACTTCCGGAATATGATGTAGCCATGTAACAGAGAGCATTTACTGTGGGATTCTGGAAGATCCACAGGGTCAAAGCAGAAAAGACACCCAAAAGTGTTATTTATTCTATGTTCATGTCACTTTTCATTTAAAATAATTTAAATATTTCTATTTTTCAGTACAAAACACTATTTTTCAGTACAAAACTAAGATATATAGCCTAAGATTCATTTTTAAAACAGAAATTTGACAGCATCTTAACAGTACTTTTCCAAAAAGTTACACTCCTAAACAAAGAGTCTAATCGAAACAGAACTGGAAATTCAAAATATCATGCCTTTCACAGCTGAAAATCTTTAAGTGACTCAAGTAATTCAGTGAATCTTCTATCAAAGGTCTTTGCCTTTCTGTCATTCTGCCTGTGTACCATGTGTGTCTGGGAAACACTGAGCAGGAGCAAACAAGCAAATTATCACAGTCAAACTGTTCATATCCCAAGTATAACAGAAAAAAGATGTAAAGAGGAACCGGCATGAAGAGAAAGACACTGTAAAACCAATGACATGATGGTATTGTTAGAACTACAGTAAAGTATATTTTAAAACACCAGCATACTGTGTGTGATTTGACAACTAAAAAATACAGCATATCTGTTCAGGAACTTTTGCTAGGACTTGGGAATTTTTCTTTATAACAGCATAAAATATCCACTCGCCTATGCTTATTTATTATTCAACACCAGAATAATCTGATGGGTGCAACAGCAGCCGTAACTGCAGACAGCCCAGAATGAACATGATTACTCCTCCAAAGCGTGCACGACAAAGCAGCAAGAGAGCTACTGCTTCCTAGTTAACACAACCGAATATTTCTATACTACATCCACAAACCTCTTCTGAAAACAATTAATTTTAAATAGCGAATTACAAATCAAGATTTTTGTAGTGGATCACTGGGCTAGCATTTACTCTATTAGTGAACAAGTATTTTCTCTAAATGCAGCCATATAAAATGCAATACAGTAAAATGAATTAGTGCACAGCAGTTGATACAATTCTTAAATCTGTTAATCACAAATGTAATTCTTAAGTGATGGAAATGCTCCTTAATAGTGTTGTTTAACAATATCTTCATTGATCTACTTAACAGAAGTCTTGGGTGATAGAATTTGCTTATATATGACTATAAGCAAATCACTAGAATTTCATTATACTTAAAGAAAAAAAAAATAAAAAAAATCAGTCAAATACATGCTGAAGAGTGTGTTCCATAGCTCAGTGCGGAAGTATGAGCCCACTCTAGGTATAAATAAAACAGTGTTTACAATGAAGTCAGATGGGATTAGGTATTTCAAAAGAATTCAATAGATTAAATACTGTAAGTGCAAGGGTATTCTTGAGAAAAAGAAATCATTCTAAAGCAAGATGTTTCATTAAATAGCACAACTATTCAAACCAACACACCCAAACAATGAAGTCTCATAAGACTTGTTTAGTAACAGCATGCAGAGTAGCATAGGCAAAACAGCTGTCATTTTCTTTTAGCCTAACAATCTACACATTAATTATTCAAACAATAAATGCCTGTATCTTTATCAGAGACATAATCTGAATACCTGTAATAATTAATCCATAAAAATACAAATACTATGAGTGTACTATGTTAATACTGAAAGAAAATACAGTGTGTACTAAATTCTACAAATGATTATGTCAGCTAATCAAACTTTTCAATAAGATTTGAGTTAGAACAGATCATTTCCAATTCAAGAGGACTTGGAATTTTAAGCCTTAATTTGAGGATGATTTATTATTTGCATTTCAGTGGCACCCAGATGGCTCCAATAGTGATCTGCGTCCCATTGTCTAGTGTATTTCACAAAATGATGGTATGAAACAGACTCTGCCTAAGGCAGCCTAATTATGCAAAACAAGGTTGAGAGAAGCACCAAAAGCAAACAGAAGGGATCTGCCTAGTTCATCCAAAAGGTCAGGCAGATCTGGGAACACAGCCATGTTCCTAGTAGCATTTCCCCTACTGGTCCTTACTGCCTGATGAGGACAGAAAACTCCTTTTGAGCCAGATATCATCAGTGTGGAAAATGCTTTAGTTGGACCATGAATAGAAAGAGCAGTCTTACACTGTCCAATGAAGATTTTAAGAACAGCAAGCGACATTATGGCCTTTGTGAACTGCTAATAAGAAATCCCAAGAACCACTTAATTCAGTGTGATTGGGCACTACCACAAGCAGCCCTTAGCATGCCAGGAAAAACATTATGCCAGAGGCTGTTTTTAAAAGAAAAAAAATTTCAAAAGAACTATTATGCACAATTTCAAAGATGATACAGGCTTCAGTGTATCAGAATCCTTTCTACCTTAGAAAAATTGATACTAGAAAGATACTTCAAGAACATTCACAGTTCAAATGGTGCCCATCACTTAGAAATGACATAGACTATGCAACTAAAAGGGTACAGCTGATATGCACGTCTTAGATGTCTGAAGCAGCCCTGTCAAATGGAAATTATCTCTACCTTTCAGGTAAAATGACAAAACTTTGCAGAGTTTTATGTGAAATGTGACCTTGAAAAACTGTTATCTGCTGGGGTTTTGGTAATACGCTGGGTAATGCTGTAAAAGTGCTTCTGCACTGAGTGTGACCAAATTGTGCAAGGCCATTTGGATACTGGCAGTGTGCTTCCAGAAAAGAGACCACCAGGTGGGGTACCCAGTAAGGCTGAGGTCAGGTGGACGGGGGTGGGCTCTAAACAGTGCCTCGTATGTTTTTCAGATGTGAAGCAGAGGCATGGAGATGACAATCTCCATAGTGGGTAGAGGCTAATTGCTTGACTACATTCCTCCTGTGACCTCAGATCCAGAAAGACCCATTATCTCAGTAAGTAAGCCTTTCCTTGGGTACCACACACAGGTTAATGCAGAGGTACTCAAGTGACTGGCTAATTCCTGTATTTAACCCAAGCAGCTACGGACTCAGGAAAGCAGAGCTCGCAGTGCGGCAGCACACTACCGTTTAACACACACACCATGCTAGTGTCTGTACGGACAGGTAGTTTTCCAAGTCATTCCTTACTTCTAAGTGAAAGAAAATACAGATCCTAGAGCGGTGTTGCAAGATGACACTTGGCAACTTCAAAAGCAATCTCTACATCAACAGTTGCTTTCCATCAACCCCCGTTAAAATGCAGTGATGCTAGCATATGACTAGGAGCTGCCACAACTTGTAATGTAGAGCAGTCTGAATACCAGTTTTGAAGTAATTTCTGTACTACAGTGGAGAAAATACTGTCACTCAGCAATATACAATTGAAGAATAGGTAAAACCTTATTACTAGTTTTGGCATTCTGCTTCAAAGCAGCCAGGATCTCAGCCTGTCCTTGAAAGAAACAACAATTTGAAATCTCAAAGACAGATTCTCAAAGTTTATCTCTTTTCTTGGTTCTTATTGAACCAAATATGGAGTTTCACTGTTTTTATTCAGTGAAAAACCCTTTCATAACAGGTATCTTAATCCTGTGTAAGCCTTTACAGACTCCAAATGCTTCCTACTCAGAAAGGAAGAGAATATTCTCTCTGCAGATTCAGCTTCTCCATTTTGCTGCACCCATTCCACCATAGTGGAAAGCAGGTATCACCTCCTTTCCTGCTTGGGAGGACTGAGTACCTGTGGGATGTGCTGAGCACCTGAAACACTCCCACAAAACATCATGCTGGGCATGAGGATTAAGTGGCAGAGGGTGGGAGGAGAAATATCTGCAATACGCTAAAGAATTTTACAGAAGCACCTACACATAAATGGTCTCAAAATAAAAACAAGTCACAATTATTTTCTTAAAACACAAACTTTCACATTGTACCAAATACTTCGTGTACCAGCTTGCCTGTTTTATAAATACTTAATCTCTATATCACATCCTAAAAGAAAACAACTAAATTTCAGCCTCCCTTTTTACCAATTGTTTGCCTACCTTGTAGTCAAATCTTGGCTTCACAGAATGCTGCAGGCCACATTTCATTACTACAGACAAACTTATGTATGAAATAAACACAATATACCTTCTTCTCAAAATTATTATATATACTTTTATACAGGCATTTAGAAGAAAGCATGAAAACAGATTGCTCTCTTCATGACTAACTTGAAAAAAAATCTCCCAAATGTATTTCTCTCTGTATTCCTTAGAAGTATTTTCTCTCAACAGCTCTTGACTGTAAATGACAGTTTTGCAAAAA
Source organism: Charadrius vociferus (assembly GCF_000708025.1). NCBI lineage: Eukaryota > Metazoa > Chordata > Aves > Charadriiformes > Charadriidae > Charadrius > Charadrius vociferus. The sequence continues at coordinate 1,440,786 of NW_009648559.1, forward strand.
TATAGTATCTATTAGAGAGAGAGAGAGAAAGAGAGAGAGAGAGAGAAAGAGAGAGAGAGAGAGAAAGAGAGAGAGAGAGAGAAAGAGAGAGAGAGAGAGAAAGAGAGAGAGAGAGAGAAAGAGAGAGAGAGAGAGAAAGAGAGAGAGAGAGAGA